>NC_132997.1:40799492-41109214 GCF_048564905.1 Vicugna pacos | reverse complement strand
ATGATCCCATTTTCCTAAAAGCAACAGAAAAAGTGTCTGCATTTGTAAATACAGTATTTGTATATAATCATCTAAACAGAAGGAAAGTTATGAACGGGTATCAATTGGGTTATATTGGCAGTGGTAGATGAGTGGAAAAAGAGAGAAAAGCGAAAACAAACAAAAAAGACCACATTAAGATGTTATTCACCATAGAAACAGCACGTACAGTCCCATCCCATTCATGTTAAATTAGCAGAGCTGTGCAAAGAAACACATGAAGAGATGGTCAAAGCAGTGTGCTCATGGTAATCATGATCTCAGGCAGGATTTCAAGAGATTTCTTTTTCATTTTTGCTTTTTATGAATTATTCAAAATGTTGACTATGAGAGTATATTATGTGATCATAAAAACATAGGATGACTTTTTTTTCATGGCAGAAATTTAAAAAAAAAAAGGCAAAATGCAACAAGGGCAATTCCAGCTCAAATATCAACCCAGGCTTTTTGCAAATCTGTGCTATATTGGTTAAATTTCTTTGGTGGAAGACACCAGACGCTGGAAGACTAACAATAAGAACCAGGGACTTAATTACAATATTCCTGAACTAAAGGGAAAACTTTGCGGTAGTCTTTTGGAAAGATGAGGGTCTATACATTGCCCGAAGTCTAGGAAATGGGCATTAATGGACACTTTCTCAGAACTTTAGGATGAATCATCACTGAGAGTTCTTCTTGGGATCATTGTGAGCAAGATTCAAAATCTTAGTGGGAAAATCCAAATGTCCAAGTTTGGGTCACATGCTCAACATGGCCCAAAGAGGCTGGACTTCATTGGTTTAGTCCTTCTAAGATTACATGCAATAGGGAACAGAAATAGTTTCCTAAAAAGGGAGTTGGGGTCCATTAATCTAGAGAAAGGGATAGCCAGTCTGCAAAGTTAAACAAACCAAACAAATACCAGATGTCCCCACAGGGTCTCATGAAGGCTGGGGTCTGCTAGAGCCTGGACCCTCTGATGGGATGCCCACTGCTCAGTCTATGTTCATCTGAATTTCTCTTCCTTCTCACGGGCACTAGGGCTTCAGCCTGCTTTCCTCTCTACTACATACATTCATGGGATCCTTTTAACTTCAGGTCTCGCAGACTCTGCCATTGTTTTTCCTTTACTTCAGTCTTGCCTGTTGGAGTTCAGGCTTACTTCTTCACATGGACACAGTGAGACAGCAGTAAATCAAAACAGAGTAGAAAGATGACAATACATTATAAACTGCTTCAGTAGAAGGGATAAATGACCTGAGGAGAGTCAGGTTAAAAAGTTACTACTATGACTGATTAAATTTTAATTGGCCCACTATGCCCCTCCCAACCCTGGGAAAATCAAGGAATGTGATTGGTGGCAAAAAAGTATTCCTAACTGGTCCACCCTGGTAGGGGGCAGTTCTCTATTCAGATGAGTACCACTCATTCAGAATAAGTTAGGGGGAGGGTATAGCTCAGTGAGAGAGTGTGTGCTTTACATGCACAAGGTTCTGGGTTCAATCCCCAGTACCACCACTAAATAATAAATAAATAAACCTAATTACCACCCCCCAAAAAAGAAAAGAAAAACAAACAAAATAAGTCAGAGACTTTAAGAGAGGAAAATCTCCTTGACATGAAGTGGCCCATCAGTGGGGAACCCTATTTGGCATCTGAGTGGGGACTCAGTTTGAGCTACCTTTCTAAGTACGGTCTTTGAATGCCAGTGCTCAGGGGCTTAGAGCATCCATCATTTATTCTTTCTCTCAGGTGCGGGTCTGCTGGGGTGATTGCTTTCTGCCTCAGGTATGCAGGTTCCCTGAAGAATCTCTGCTCTATTCTGGGCCTTAGCAGAAGGGGCAGCAGCCGCTGGAGGGAAACTTTTTCTCACGGCAACGGCACAAGTGGGAGAGGGCAAGCCTACCCATGCAAGCACATTTCAAGCTTTTGTTTACATCATTCAAACATCTCATTGGTGAAAGCAAATCATGTGCTGAACTGGACACCAAGGGGCTAGAAGTTCCTACTCCCATGGAGATTGTGGTCTCGGCCAAGGAGTGAATGTTTTTGAACAACAACTGAAGCCATCTCAGTCCCCACAAGATTTTGCCTGAGTGTGCTGGGGGATAGTCAGAGAGATCAGGGCTGGGCAGACATGATAGGGAACGGCTTCTATTTCAGTGCGCTAAGAAAGGATTGACTTAAAATCTATTGAAAGAGAAAAGGGAAAAGAGAGAAGGGAGAAATCTGGAACGATATGTTAAATGTCAACTGTCATTTTGGGGATTGATAACATAATACATGATTAAGATTTTCTATATCATTTTCAGCATTTTCCACATTTTCTACAATGGATGTCTAATGCTTTCATAATCAGAAATAACACACACACACACAAGAAAGAAAATGTTGTCCAAAGAGTCTTTTTCTTCTCAGCTAATGGAAGCAAGAACAACTTTTGCTTTGATGAAGGGAAACGGACGGCGTTTGGCTTTTTGTTTTTGTGTTTGTGTTTTTAAATCTCGATAGCTTTTAAAGGGAAAATGAATGTTGTGAAAGACTCATTTCTTCTATGCTAAACTCTGCACTCAGGGCAGAGGCTAAAGATCACATTTTAAATTTTGATTTTGATTATTTTTGAAGGGCAAGAGATTGAAAACCTTTTAAGGAATTAATGTCCACTCTCAATTTTGTTAAGAGGGTGATGATTTATTGGGTCAAGGATGCTGACTTTCTTCTCCTAATTTTCTCAGTTTCCTCATCTGCAAAATGAAGAGGTTGATGCAATGATCTCTAAAGTGCCTTCAAGATCTTACTTCCAGTAATTCTAATATTCTTTCTGCAGCTCGGTTATTTGCCATTTAAAAATGCATGCTGTGAAATGGAAGGTCTAATTCTTTACTCTGCTTTATACGGACATTTTTCTAGTAAATAGCCCAGAAGCCCATGTGGGCAGTTCTTTTATTATTGTTTTCTAGTAGTACAAATGTTAATGTGTATTATAGAAATTTAGAAATAGAGAGAAAAGAAAATAAAAATCACCTACAGTCCCACCAGTATTAACCTTTCGCAATCTGTTTCCAGTATCTTTTCAGTGCATGTATATTATAATTGATTTTTAAAATATTGACCTAATTTTTAATTTTATCTATTGTGGCATATCCCCATGCAATTAAGTTATCTTCCAAGCAGTTATCTGTAAGGGCTAAATGAGATTTAATAATTAAAAATTTTAATTTATTAACTGTGTTTTCAGTAGTCTAGTTTTAGACTTTCATGCTCTTTCAGTATGGGTTAGGGATTAAAGTCATGGGTTTTGAGATTAGACAACCTGAGTTTGAAATCCTGGGTCTGTTACTGACAGACTGTGACTCTAGACATAGCTCTTATGGTTATTTTCATTTTCCTGGTCTGCACAATGGAGGTGAAGTCTATATTGTCTGTACAAGGTTGATAAGTAAAGAAGACTATATACTGTCTATATAAGGGTTCCTGTGAAGATTAAATAAGTGGTTGTGGAGCAGAGTAATATTTCAGGTCGTACATCCTATGCGTACCCTCCATCCTGCCTTCTGCCTTCATTGACTGACATCGCTTTCATTAGCATTGGCTCCGCCCACCGCAGAGTGATTGACACAGCTTATCACTTTGGAACCGGAAAGCAAAGGCTGCAAATACTGGACAACTAAAGTTTAGTATTCCCGGTATGCGTAGAAGACAGATCTGTATATTTCCTTGTAAAGAAATTGCTCCTGCCTCCAAACTGGACAAAATATAACATGAGCTAAAAAGGAAAAGGAGTTGGCAGTCTCTCTGACTCTCCCTTGCATCTCAGCACCATGGCCTTGGCACGGTTGCCTCTGGGACCATCTGTTCTCTGCAGTGCCCTGCGGTCCGGATAAGCAACAGGTGGTGCGCCTCAAAGCATCCATGGGCCAGCCTTCCAGCAGTGACTCCGTGCTCCCGAGACTGCTCAGTGCCCCACCGAGTAATCCATCCAGTATGAACACCAGTGTGTTCAGCAGCTTAGAACGCTCATTTTCCCCCAGGACATGGATAGTCCTAGAGGGCTGGTCGTGGCATAAAGGACAGGCTTTCGCATCAAAAGGAGGTGGGATTTTACAGAAACAGTCCCGGTCTCACACTCACCAGGGCAATACACACTGCCCGGCTACACATAGGATTAACTGGCACAGTCGACTCCTCCTAGTGTAAGAGCTCAATGCACTTGAGTTACTCCTAATATTTTCAAGTTTTCCCTGAATAAATACTGAACATCCTTAATGTGCGATTTCCCCACATCTGTTATTCTTTCCTCAAGATAGTGTTTACAGGTCCAATTATCCTTTTGAGTATGGACATTTTTAAAACTTTAATAAATATAAGTGATCTTGCCTTGAGAATGATTGAACAAATTTACCCTTTAATGAGAGGATATGCATTCCTATGTTTTCACCAAAATTTGTTAGTATAAATAAATAGCTAAGTTCTGAGTTTCTGGTTTAAAAGTAATATATACATGCTTATTGCAAAATCATCTGAAAATTCTGAAAAAGGAAGTATGTTTTTTGACAAAATTAGCTCTGCACTATTATTTTTAAGGCAAGCTAGTATTCACGATACGGCAGAATTTCGTTTAGCCAGTCCTTTATTAACAGACTTTTAGGCTGAATATGTGATTTTGCTACTTGCTAAGTCGTACAGTGAGTCTCCTGAACATACATTTTTGTGAATTTTTCCAAATACATCCTTAATACCCTCATCCATTCTATTCTATCTTAATCTGATGTTTTTAGTTTCTTCTAGGTATGCAGTCATTCATATTATTTGAAAACCATGATGATTTTGGCCCTTCTGTTTTATTATTATATGTTTTTCTTTGTGGCCTTAACTAGAAGTTTTAGAAAAATACAAAATAATCCCAGTGACGTCACGTTTTCCTCTTTCCTTCCTGACTTTAATGGGAGTATTTTGAAATATGGACAATATTTTCTGTTGATTTCAGATAGCTAATTTTAAATTGTACTACATAAGTAGCGTTCTATTTTAAATTTTCCTGGTTTATTTTTAATTAGAAGAGAATGTTGAAATTTATCAAATGCTTTCCAGCATTTTTTGAAACATTTATGCATTTTTCCCCCTTTTACCTATCACATGGTGAATTCAATATATTTCTAATGTTGGAACTCTTTTTGCATTTCCAGAATAACCTATATATGACTTCTTTGAATCAGTTTTATAAACATGCCTGGATTCAATTTTTTGAAATTTTATTTTTGATGCAATTTTTGTAGCCATTCCACCACCATCACTACCACCACCACCAACACCATCATCAAACATTAGCAGCATTATCAGCCATAAGCTGAACATATACAATATTTTAGAACTTATTTACATAACTTTTAAATACTTACAGTTATTTTAAAAAGTTTTTTAGATTTACTGAGGTATAATTGACAAATAAAATTGTAACATGCTTAAAGTATACAACCCTGATAGTTGTTCTTAAGATAGGTGTTATAATCCCACTTTACAGAAAGGATTCAGAATAGTTAAATGTCCAAGCCACAAACCATATCTTTAAAATGCAAGTATTTAAGTACAGATGCATTTAATTCTCAAGCCTATAATTTTAATCATTTCATGCGTCCCTATATTTAGTGGAAAGATTGGTTGGTAGATTATTTCTTAGTGCTCTATTTGACAAATTTTATTATCAGGGTTCTTCCGGTCCAGTAAAACAAATTATAATGCTTTTCATCTTTATGCCTTAGAATATTAAATACCTTAAGCATAGAATTAAATTTTTTCTGTATCTGAGAATATACTTATTTTGTGATTCCCCAAAGCGTGCATTTCTGTTTCCTTTCATTTTTCCTTGATTAGACTCTTGACTTTACATGTTGTTTTGGTCTTATCAAAGGAAAAAAAACAATTTTATATATCAATTGTAATTTTTTTCTCCTATTTTCTTTGTTTCACTTGGAGGATTTTTTTTTTTTTAGTTCCATGGATTGAATGTTTATTTCATTGATTCTCTGAGGTGATGATCAGTACTGTGACCACAGTTCACTCTTTTGTCTCCCTCCTACTTCCACTGTCCTGCTGAAGTGATTCTATCAATGTAACAGGGAAAACTCCTATACAGTCATAAAACAAAAAAGGGTGACACTTAGCATACAAAATATGTAAGAAATTCAGCAATCAGTTGCGTCTGTGACAGTGGAGGGAATTTTAGGGGGGATGGGTCGGAAGAAAAGCCCACTAGGGTAGTAAGGAAAAGGATTCCACTCTGCCCCACCACACCTCCAATATTATGGGTCACAGAGTAAATTAATTAAATCGTGACATAAATACTTTCTGAATGAGTCTATTTTAGCTACTGATAGATCATATCAACTATAAGTTTGTGCAATGAACAATCTAAACAACCAAAAAATGACCTCCAAGAAAATAGAAACTTTTAAAGAATGGCTTAAAGAAAGTTTTAAAAAATCTGATCACAAGAAAAAAAATTCCATAGATTAAAAAAAAATCATTAAAGTAAAATTTCAGCAGAGATGGTATAACAAAACAAAGAAACAAAAACATAAATTAGATAATTGCAAGTCTAATGTGATACATTACTACTATTCAGCCCACTGTTCCCATTCCCATCTGTATGGAGCCCCCTCTAGATTATTTCTTGCCAGTAGATGATACTTCATCCCCTTGTCAATAGGCTTGGACCTTTGATTTGCTTTGGGTAGTGAAGTGTGAGTGGAATTGATACATGTCACATCTGGACCAGAACTTTAAGAGCCTGTGATGGCCCACCATCCTCTCTTTTCCTCTCCTTCAATATGGATATGCCAGAGATGAAAGTTGCTCCTTCACTCTTGGTCCTTTTCTTTTTTTATTAATTTAAAAACCCTTTTTTAACTGAAGTATAGTTGATTTATAATATTATATCACTTTCAGGTGTGCAATATAGTGAATCCATATTTTTATGGATTATACTCCATTAAAAGTTATTAAAAATCATGGCTATAAATCCCTGTGCTGTACAACATACCTTTGTTGCTTGTCTATTTTGTACATGGTAGTTTAGAGCACTTAATCCCATATGCCTGTTTTGCTCCTCTCCTGTTCCCTCTCCCTATTAACCACTAGCTTGTTTCCTATATCTGTGAGTCTGCTTCTGTTTGGCTCTATACATTCATTTATTTACATTGTATATTACCTCTGTAAGTGACATCATATAGTATTTGTTTTTCTCTGATTTATTTCACTGAGCATGATATTCTCTATGTCCATCCATATTGCTACAAATCGCAGAATTTCATTCTTTTTTATGGCTGAGTAATATTTCATTATATATATGTATATATATAAAACACTTCTTTGTTCATTCATCTGTTGATAGACACTCAGGTTGCTTTCATATCTTGGCTATTGTAAATAGTGCTGCTATGAACATCGGGGTGCATGTATCTTTTTGAATTAGTGTTTTTGTTTTTTTCCAGATATATATCCAGGAGTGAAATTGCTGGATCGTATGATAATTCTATTTTTGTTTTTTTGAGGAAACTCCATATTGCTTTCCATAGTGACTGGAATTTGTATTCCTACCAAAAGTGTACAAGGTTCTCTCCTTTCCACATTCTTGCCATTTGTTATTTGAGGTCTTTTTGATAATAGGTGTTCTGACAGGTATGACGTGACATCTCATTGCTGTTTTGATTTGTATTTCTCTAATGATTAACAATGTTGAGCATTTTTTCATGTCCAGTTGATAATCTGTATGTAATTCTTTGGAAAATTGTCTATTCAGGTCTTCTGCCCATGTTTTGATTAAAGTTGTTTATTATCTTGATATTAAGCTGTTTATATACTTTGGATATTAACTTCTTGTCAATAATATCATCTGTCAATATTTTCTCCCATTCAGTAGGCTGTCCTTTTGTTTTATCATTGGTTTCCTTTGCCGTGCAAAAGATTTTAAGTTTAATTAGGTCCCATTTGTTTATTTTTGCTTTTATTTCTTTCACCTTAGGAGATAGATTTTTAAAAATCCTATGATTTATGTCAAAGAGTGTTCTGCCTATGTTCTCTTCTAGGATTTTTATAATTTCAGGTCTTACAGTTAGGTCTTTAACCCATTTTGAGTTAATTTTTGTATATGGTGTGAGGAAATCTTCTAATCCAATTTGTTTACATGTAGCTGCCCGGTTTTCCCAGCACCACTTTTTGAAGAGACTGTCTTTTCTCCATCATATATTCTTGCCTCCTTTGTCATATATTAACTGATCATAAGTGTGTGGGCTTATTTCTGGGCTTGCTATTCTGTTCCATTAATCATGTGTCTGTTTTTGTGCCAGCACCATGCTGTTTTGATAACTATAGATTTGTAATATAGTCCAAAATCTGGGAAGGTGATACTGCCAGTTTTGTTCTTTTTTTCTCAAGATTGCTTTGGCAATCCAGGGTCTTTGTGGTTGCGTAATAAATGTTAGGGTTATTTCACCTAGTTCTGTGAAACACGTCATGGGTACTTTGATAGAAATTGCATTAAATCTATAGATTACTTTGGGTGACATGGCCATTTTGTGTTTTTGATGTTATATTTTACATCTTCATTTTTATCCTTTAACTCTTGTATTTATAGTTGCTCTTAACAATTTTTTTGTCTTTTAATCTTCATACTTATTTAAGTGGTTTATCCTCAGCCCTTATTAGATATTTGTCTTTTATAGTGGGATTTTCCCTTTCCTATAAGTTTTTACTTCTTTTCCTCTTAGAGAAGACCCCTTAACCTTTCTGTTAGGGTAGGTTTAACATTGATGAATCTTTTTAGTGTTTGCTTGTCTGAGAACTTCTTTCTCTCTCCTTCAATTCTAAATGATAATCTTGCTAAATATAGCATCCTAGGTTGCAGGTTTTCCCTTTTAGCACTTTGAATATATCATGTCAGTTCTTTCTGGCCTGCAGAGTTTCTGCAGAGAAATCAGCTCATAGCCTTATGGGGATTTTCTTGTATATGTCTCTTTTTACCCCCTTCCTCTTGCCAGAATTCTCTCTTTACTTTTAATTTGTCATTTTAATTATGATATATCTTGGTTTGGGCCTATTTGGGTTCATCTGGTTTTGGACCCTTTGTGCTTCCTGTACCTATGTATCTACTTCCTCCTTCAGGTTTTGGAAATTTTCAGCCTTAGTTTCCTCAGATATATTTTTGATCCCCTTCTCTCTTTACTTGCCTTCTGGGAACCCTATAATGTGAATATCGTTATGCTTAATGTTATCCCAGAGATCTCGTAAACTGTTTTCATTCTTTTTATGTGTGTTTTTCTTCTTACTATTCTGATCGGATGATTTCCGTTATTCTATCTTCCTGTTTGTTTATGCGTTTTTCTGTATCACTTAGTCTGCTATTCATTCCTTCTCATGTGTTTTTTATTTCAGCTATTGAATTTTTAATTTTTGATTAGGGGCTTTTTAAATTTTCTATTTCCTTTTTAAAATTTTTAGTGTGTTCATCCAGTCTTTTCCCGGGTTCAGTTAACAATTTTATTACCAATGTGTTGAATTCTGTACCTGATAAATTTTCTTCCTGTTTCATTATTTATTTTTTCAGTGGTGTTCTCTTGGTCTTTCAATTGAAATCAGCTCCTCTCCCTTTTCATTTGGCTTACTTTTCTCTGCCTCTTATGAATTTAGGTGAATTTATGTTAAGGATCGAAATTCTTGGTCCCTACTCTCCTGAGATTCCAATTTAATTGACCTGGATAGCCTAGACATCTACAGTTTCAATAAAATTTCAGAAAAATTTGATTTAAAGTAAATGATTATCCACACTTAGAAAAGCTTTGCTTTTAAGGATTTCCAGTGCTTTTAGATCATGAGTTTCTTTTTGATTTTAATTTTTTTTCTTTGGCTTTCAAATGGGAAAAAACCCTCAACAACATTAGAATCAGAATTTCTCTCTCCTTCTCATCCTTCAAAAAGGCAACCAGCTTTTAATTCACTAAAAAATTAATCTTTACAAGGGCAGAAACCCCAATTTCTTATTTACCTCTGGTTTTCCCTGTTAGAAACAATGTGTAATACAGCTCAATACTTGCTAAATGAATGCATATATGCCCTAATAAACTTAAGTTATTATCTTCCAGTATATTTTGGGAAAGTTTTGGCTTGCTACATTCATTTTCTTTCCCCCTTAAAGGTTCCTTACTCCAAGATATTCAGAAGACATATTCTGAATTTGAAAAATATATGGTGTGACGACTTCACAGCCTTGTTCTTCTCCATAAAATTAAGTGAAGAGGTTTTCTTAAGTGCTTCTAAGTAACAAAAGGGAAGCCTGATATAATTAATCATGATTGAAAAATTAGCTCTTTTACCTTTTGTAGGTGTATTATAATAAATGTTAAAAATCAGTTACTTAAAAACAAAAGCCAAGTCATAGCACAATTTGTGAGAATAATACTCTGAAGATTATTTCTGTTATTTGAAAACTTATTGTACATCATCATCTTTCAGCTGAGAAGGAAAAAACTAAAACACTTGATTTTTAAAAATAAAAACACAGTGTTCCCAGCTAGCTAGCATATTGCAGAAAAAGGAATTAAAAACTTGACCTTATCTATCCATTCATAATTAATACCCATCATGGGCACATACCTTTCTTCTCTGCCCCCCATAATCCTTATCAGAACTTATAGAATTTGATCCATGGTTCAATTTCCTAAGGGAACATCTGGGTTCTTTTCCTCAAGAACAACATTGTTAGTATGTATTTTAGTTGCATCATAAACATAATATAGAATCGTATGTAGTAAATAGCTAAATTCTATAGTGTAGATCATACTTAGTGAAAAGCAAAGTACTCAGATAATAAATAAACATTATCACAAATAATTCACTATTATCTTTTCTGTAAGTTTTTTTACATAGTTGAGGTGGTATTATATGTATAATTTCACTTCCTGCTGTTTTCTTGATAGCTTAACTTAAGACTAACTCATAAACATAATTATAGTTATAAACGTAACTTAAGGAATAATAAATATTGTGCTGATTGAAATTACAGCAAATGGTTTTGATGTTATCTGTCTCATCCATGCATTAATTAAAAATCAAGTATCAGTTTGATCAAGGGTCAATTGCTTTATGGAGCTACTGTTGGATTATAATGATTAACAATAATTAATGGCCGTGTTTGTCTGCTATTGTGATAGAGTGCTATGTAACCATACACTCAGTAGCTTGCAACGACAAGTATTTAAAAGCTTAAACTGAGAACTAATACACTGTCACTTCCAGTCATGTCCATATTGAAAGAAGGCCACATGTTAAGTTCAATATCAGTGAGTACAAAGTAGAATTTCTCCATAGAGATTTCGATGGGAGGAGTAAGAGAGTGTTTTCTGAATAATAATCTCATTTGTAAAGTGGCAAATTTATTCTTTTATTCACTATGACAGGAACATGCTCTGCATTCATGTAAAAGTGGCTTAATGTTATTAAAGAATAAATTTAAAAGAAGAGGTGCTAAACATCTCTAATTTATAGCACTTGAAATTACTTGATTTGCAGGGAGGATTTTTGCTGCATTCTCAGAATCCTGCAGAAAACATACTGTGCAGATTTTGTAAAAATGGTAATGCCCAAGAAATTATGGCGTGTCTGCAGAATTGAAGGTTAATGATAGTTGAAAATATTCTTATAGTTCAGATCTATCTATGCACTCACTGATCAATGGTGCATTCTTGTACTTGAAATCAGACTTTTTTTTGGAGAAGATGTTGAATAAAGGAATCTATATCTGAAAAGAAAACTGGAAGTTTGAGGAAATAACTAGCAAACTAATGGTCTTTTAAGGGAAAAGCTATCTTGTGAAAATGAGGGGGACTAGGATTTGACCTTGGATGGGTCGTGTGGCAGGCTGAACAACATTCTTCAAAGATATTCCAGGTCCTAATCTCTGGAACCTGTGAATGTTATCTTATATGGCAAAAGGGACTTTACAAACGTGATTAAGGATTTTGCGATGGGAAGACTGTTCTGGATTATCTGGGTATGCCCTAAATGTAATCCCAGGTGTCCTTATAAAAGTAAGGCAGACAACAGGCATATGAAGGATGCTCAGTATTGCTAATTATCAGAGAAATGCAAATCAAAAGTACAATGAGGTATCACCTAACACCAGTCAGAATGGCCATCATCAAAAAATCTACAAATAATAAATGCTGGAGAGGGTGTGGAGAAAATGGAACCCTCCTATACTGTTGGTGGGAATGTAAATTGGCCAGGCAGTATGGATGTAAATCCAGCCACTATGGAGAACAATATGTAGGTTCCTTAAAAAACTAAAAATTGAGTTACCAAATGATCCAGCAATCCCACTCCTGGGCATATATCCAAAGAAAACTCTAATTTGAAAAGATACACGCACCCCAATGTTCATAGCAGCACTATTTACAATAGGCAAGACATGGAAGCAACCTAAATGTCCATCAACTGATAAAGAAGTTGTGGTATATATACAATGGAATTACTCAGCCATAAAAAAAAAAGAATGAAATAATGTCATTTGTAGCAACACGGGTGGACCTAGAGATGATCATATTAAGTGAAATAAGCAGAGTAAAGCAAATACCATATGATTATCACCTATATGTGGAACCTAAAAAATAATACAAATGAATCTATATGAAATAGAAATAGACTCACAGGCATAGAAAAGAAGCTTATGGTTACCAAAGAGGAAAAGTGGCGGAGGGATAAATTAGCAGTTTGGGATTAACAGATACACACCACTAAATATAAAGTAGATAAACAGCAAGGACCTACTGTATTGCACAGGGAAGTATACTGAATATCTAGTAATAACCTACAATGGAAAATAATCTGAAAAATAATATGTAGATACATCTGTATACACATATATATGTATAACTGAAACACTTTGCTGTACACCTGAAACTAAAACAACACTGTAAATCAGCTGTAATTCAATAAAAAAGGAACGCAGAAGTGGATATATAATTACTACAGAAAAGAAGAAGGCAATGTGATGATGAACGCAGAGATTGGAGTGACACACGTTGAAGATGGAGGAAGGGGTCATGAGACAAGGAAAGCAGGCGACCACTAGCACCTTTTTTGTAAAAGGAAAGGAAACAGATTCTCCCCTAGAGCCCCTAGAGGGAACATGGCCCTACCCACACCCTGATTTCAGCCCAATGAAACCCATTTCAGACTTCTGGTGTTTAGAAGTGTCAGCGAATACGTTCATGTTGTTTTAAGGCACCGAGTCTGTGGTAATTTGTTACAGCAGCGCTAGGAATCTAATGCAGATGGCAACCTGAGGAAGTTTGTCAAGTTTCTAAATTGATCCACAGATTGGAAGTTGTGCTCTGCTAAAAAAAAAAAAAAAATCACAATATTTTGTTCAAGATGCGAAGTTAAATGAGCTCTGTAGGAACTAAGTGTATTTAAACTAAACAAACTCTATTCACTTGAGGAAGTTGTTTGTGCTGAAAACTAACAACTTCAGCTCACCTTGGAGGCCTTCAGCTTACGGTGGGTTGAATTGTGTCCACCAAAAAGAGATGTCCAAGTCCCAACTCCCAGTACCTATGAATGTGAAGTTACTTAGAAACAGGGTCATTGCAGATGGTTGAGTTAAGATGAGGTGACTAACGCGGGTTTTAATCCAATACGATGCGTGTCCTTATAAGAAGGGAACTTTTGGACACAGAGACAGACATGCATGTGGAGATACTACCCGTGAAGATGGAGGCAGAGAGTGGGGGTGATGCCATAGAAGCCAAGGAGCACCAGAGATTGCCAGCAAACCACCAGAAGCTCGGAGACAGGTGTGCAGCAAGTTCCCCGTCACGACCCTCAGAAAGAGCAAACTCCACTGACACTTTGATCTTGGGCTTCTAGTCTGCAGAGCTTCGAGACAATACATTTATGTTGCGAAGCCACCCAGTTGGTGGCTTTGTTTTGGGAGCCTTAAGAAATGAATACACAGATATCAGTGAGAGTTTATTCGTACAGTTACACTCTCAGGTCCTCCTAATTATTAGTCCTAAAAGCTAATGCCAACACTTCCTTCTGGAATTAGTTTTAATCAAGTTTTGTTTTGATTTCTGTTTATATTTAAATTTTAAATGCATGAATTCCTAAGTAGCGAATTCTGTGTTTAATTTGGCCAGCTGCCTGGCTAACATGTCTAACCAGATTTCTCTCTCTCTAATTTTCTGTCTGTCTGTCTGCTTCTGTCTCGGTCTGTGTTTCTGTCTTTCTCCCTATCATTCGCTCTCTCTCCCCACCCCCCACTCTCTCTAAGAGAACTATAACAGTAAAGTCCAGATTTTGTGAAATTTGGCATAAATAAGATTGCTTTTAACAAAAAACAATGGGACTATCCGTGAAGCTTCTCGTGAGACTCAATTAGAACAGACGCCACCTGATAATCAGATCACAAAGGGTAAGTTACAGAGTTAGAAAGCTCTTCATTTCAATTGTTTATGTCCCATCTGTCTGTATGTTCCCCAAAGCCAGGAGTAAAGTATTTGTTTCCTTTCTAAGTGGCTGAGCGGCCTCCTTTGGTTTGAGTTGAATCTGCTGGCCGACTGGGTGTTACTTCTGCTAAGTGGGCTTGAAGACAGCTGGTTGCCCAGGGACTAAGGGCTATGCATCCTCCAGGATTGACACCGGGGAGCTCTGCAGGGTGTGCGCCTTTACTTGCATCTGTGTGTTCACAGCCCCCTTTCTGATCCGAGATCCACCCTCCCAGCCTGAGGATTGGAGGTTGGAGGCTGCCCTCTAAGGAACTTCTGAGCTCTGAAGGATGAGGTCTGAGAGGATGGCAATGCCGTCCTCCCAGTGCTTTCCCCCCTCTGCCGTGGGGAATGAGAGTGTGGTCCCAGGCCCACTCACTCCATCCGCCTGTCAGACCCACAGTGGGACTGCAAAGGAGCCTGTGGTAAAGGCTGGCTTTTCTTTCTGTCTTCCGCGTAGAGAATTTATTTCTGAAACAGGAGCTGGTGAGGTGCTACTGGGTGCAGTGGGGGTGGGCTAGTGAGTGATGGGGAGATGCTTATTAGTTTGGTTTCTCTGAAATGTGTAAAGTTACTGTCACCAGTTTTAGTTACACCTCCTGCTGAGAAATGACGTTTTGGGGAAGGTGTAAAGAATAATTTGATGGGACTTAAGGTGGAGAAAGGTTCATGTCATCTTGTTCACTCTACCGTTGTTCAGAAGTCAGATAATCACCTTAGCTAACAGCTTTAAGAAATTTACCATGTGCCAGATCCTGTTCCGTGTACTTTTCCTGAAATAATTCACTTAATCCTCATAAGAACCTCTTAAGGAGGGTGTTATTATTATAACTACTCTGATAGGTGATAAAACTGAGTGAGAGAAGGTTTGAGCAATGATTGAACGAGAAAGTCAGGCAAATGTGGCTTAATACTTTAGCAGATAAGGTAATGGTTTTAATTTGGCTTTTAACTTCTGGGAACCTGTTTACAGCTATTGAGAATAAGCTGAAAAAGAAACATGCAAAGGAACAGACTGAAAAAATATTGCCTAAACCTTTCGTCCAAATCCAGAGCATTGATGTGTTTATTTCCTGAAACTGAAACATGTGTGTATGTGTGTGTGTGCTGTTCATTTGTTTGTTTAAATCTATCAATGATTAACACATTATAATAACTAGTGTGTTTTCTTTTCATATCGAAACTGGTTCCCTGGGAGTTACTTATTTGCTTACTTACTTATTCAGCCCATATTAATTAAATACCTACTATATGCAGACTTATACTAGACACTGAGGACACATGCATTCTTTGCAGTCACTATCTTTACTGTCTAGCTTTATTTTGACTGTGCCTGCTATAGTAGTAGGACAAAATTCAGCATTTAGGCACCAGGGAAAGGATAAGAGAGACAGGCAAGAAGGAAGGGGCAGTGCCGTGCTGTGCGGAGCCATCCCCGACGCCCCGGGAAATCAGAACAAGGTCTATGCTGAGTTCAGTGCTTGTGTAAGCTCTTCTTTGTCCTGTTTTCTTCCCTTTCTTTCTAAGCCAGAATGAAGAAATGCAAGTCACCCCCAATTAGCTCAGCCACAGGGATTCCCTAAGAGCTGTGACGGGGCAGAGTTTGGGTGTCTACTGGGCTGTAAAGGTCACTGGCTTATCTAGGTAGCTGGTGGAGTGTCCTGTCCCTTTTTGATCACAGACTTCGCCTTAAGCTGTAGCCATTTGCTGGTACGAATGCAGATGTGAAGCTTTTAAATTTTTTCTCTCCATCCTCCACTGGAATACAATTAAAAGGTCAGCCAAGGATCCTGAACAAATTGAGCCGGGGCTGAAGGGAGAGGAAGCAGAGGGAGCATTTTGTCTGTGGATTAGCTTGTTTACGACAGAGCTAGAAAACATTTTGTTTCAGGCAGAGTTGGATGCGTTTGTCAATAAAACCGGGCTTGGAAAGGGCAAAACTCAGCCTGTTTGTCACAGAGTCCTCACATACTTGAGAACCCAGTCCCAGCAGAGGGGCTTGCAAATGTCGATACTCAGCCTAATAACATGCCTGCTCTGGCCATTCAGCAAGGAGGGGTGTGTGGTGCTTAGTCCCAGAGGACTCTGGGACAAGGACCTGAGTGTGGGTATTTGTACCAAGGGACACCCAGAAAGGGAGTGAGGAAGCGAGACCAGGCAGTGAAGGAATTCCATGTAGGGTGTGCTAATGAGTAGGTTACTGCTGTTGGCAGTTGGGGCTCAGTCTGTCCGGGGACCTCTGGGAGGTGGCGTGGAACCTGCCGCAGAGCGGTCCTATCCAAGAAGTGAGGAAGCTGCAGTATACATGCACCGTCTCCCTTTGTCATTGACAGTGGGCTGTTCCCAGGAGTTCAGATTCTGCAGCCTCCTAGCTGAGTACTCTTTTGCATACAGGGAAAGCTTTGCAACAGAAACCTGCAGTGCTTGCTGTAGGAAGTGGTGTGCGCCCAGGGTCTACAGGAAGACAGCCACCCTTATTGCTACAAGCTCTAATCCTGATGGGAGGGGGAGAGCAAAGATCGGGTGATCTCAACAGACCCCGAGCCAAATCATCTTGTCACAGTTACAAGGACCATGGTCCAAGAATGAGCCAATAGTTACCCTCCAATGGTGACTGATGGGAAAGACAGGATGCCCTGAGGGGGCCTGAGAATCCGGCTTTGAATCAGATCTCCTGCACAACAGGGTCTAGAAACATCTGTATCAGAGGTTAGAACTAGCAGCCCAAGGGCCTCATCTTCCTCATGGTGCATTTTGTGTTGCCAGTCGTTACGTATACTTGCGTGTTTAAATACATTGCTTGCCAAATTGTACAAATCTAGAGAGTTCACAGAAAAATCCAGATTTCCAGAGTTCATTTAAAAAAAAAAACAAAAAACCCTGGAAGATCTGACAGTGCTGAGACTGTTTTTATAGGTGGCCACAATACCTGGGAGGTGAATAGCAAGTTCCGTCCAAGGAGGGAAGGTCACGGTTTCAATCACTGACTGAACTCTTCCCCGGCCGTTGAGACTGAAAGTCAGAGAGCTTGTGATTCTGCTTTCTTCCATCCTGCTTCACTCATCTGTATTCCCCACCTGGCTGCTATAAGCATTTGAGTGGGTAGCCCCTGATTTTTCTAATCTACTCCCTTCACAACCCCACCCCAAGGGCCCCTGTCGGACAATGGTTTCCAAGCCTTTTACTGGCCCTCTATGACCCCATCCCTGCAGTCAGAAAAGTGCTCAAAATCTTGACTCGATTATTCAAGACATTCAAGAACCTTCCATTATCTTCACCCAAACTCCCTTGAATTATATCCCCACCAGTTTCACGCCTATAACATTTTTCAGGCAAATGGACCAAATTGTGATATTCAGACTGCATCGTATGAGTTATGCTTTCCTGTCCCAAACCAAATTTCTTATTTTCTCGCCCAAACCTGATTGTCCCTTCTTATAAGTGGCAAATTATAAAACAGTAGATTCATTCTCACTCCTCTCTTTCCGTCATAGAGTATATCCAATCCATCAGCAAATTCTTTCGACATTACCTCAAAATTTACCTTCGTTCCACGTGCCATTTTTTGTATCAAACTCCAAAGCCAGCATGAGATCACAAGCCGTTGTCACTTCTCTTTCAGAGGATGCCGGTGGTCTCTGGATGGGGTTCTCTGCTGCCTCCATTGCTCCCTACAGCCTATGCTCAACACAGTAGCTGGTGTGATTCCTCTGAAACCTAGCTTGGATCAAGCCACCGTTTGCTCAAAACCCCTCTACCATTTCCTCTCTCATCTCATCTTCTACTGCCCTCCACTCCCCTACCTCTGATCAGCCTACTCCAGCTGCACTTGCTTCCTTGCTTTTCTCTGAAAACCCTGGACGTACTTATTCCTTGGGCCCCGCACACCTGCTGTATCCTCTGCCTGGCAAGCTCTTCTCTATATCTGCCAAACTTACAATCCCGTCTCCTTCAGGACAGATCACAGATCAGGACACAAATGTCATCTTCTGAATGAGTCCTTCTATGACCCCTCCCCTTTTTTTTTTAACATTGCAACTCACTCTTCAAGCCCCAGAAGTCCCAACTTTTATTTTTCGCCAGCTCTTGCCTTCACATGACAATATGTTGCTTACTTACTCATTACCTGTTCCCCTGTAGGAATTTTGTCTGTTATTTTATTTTATTTTTTTAACTGCAGTGCAGTTGATTTACATAGCTGTGTTAGTTTCAGGTGTCAGCAAAATGACTCAGTTATACATACATACATATATATGTATCTGTGTATGTATTGTTTTTCAGATTCTTTACAATAAGAAGTTGTCACAAGATATTGAATATAGTTCCCTGTGCAGTAAGTAGGTCTTTGTTGTTTATCTCTTTTATATATAATAATGTGTATAAGTTAATCCCAAACTCCTGATTTATCCCTACCCCCTTCCCCTTTGGTAACCATAGTTTGTTTTGTCTGTTTTGTTCACGGATTTATCTACATTAAGTAGAATAAAGCCTGACCCTGAGGAGCTGCTCAATCATATTTGTTGGCTGAATCAATCAATGCCTTTCCTTCCCCAATTCTCCCTTTGCCTGGACAGGAAATTTCCTCTCTATATCTAACTAAGTCTAACTCATTTTCAGATCTTGGGTACTTTTCCACACCCTCTAAGAAGCCTTTCTGAGTATTCTTGTTCAGCCTGACTACTGCATTTCCTAAAGCTAAAGTTATAGGTGAAACAACCATCAGAAATGATTGTTTTGATCCAGAAAACTGAGGAGGGGATTGTGTGGTCTTCATGGCAACTTCAACAAGTATTTGGAGGCAGAGAGAGTGTCCAAAAAAAAGAAAAATCTGTGTGATAGTCCCATCTGTGCTGCAAAGCTGTTTTATCTCAAGTTGCCGAGCCCTTTCTCCCAGACTTTTTCAGGCTGGAGTTAACACACTCATGAATTCTCTGAATTCACACTCATGAATTCTCTGAATAATTGAGGTAGACAAAGATGGAGAAAAGAAGAGATGAAATAACCATAGATTTTAGTGTCTTGGTTATCTGTTGCTGCATAAGAAACCACGCCAGTACTCAGTGGCTTAAAACACTGGGTGTTTTTTTTACTGATCACAGATCTATGAATGCACAGTTCTGTTGATCTGGTCTGGGCTCCCCGGATGTCTGCTGGGTTTGCTTAGGTGTTGTCATCAGCTGCTGGGCTGGCAGAGGGTTGGCTGCTCCTGGATGGCCTCACTCTCATTTCTGGCAGATTGCTGGCTGTTGGCTGGAGTGTGGGGACGGTAAGAGCACGTGTCTATTGTCTTCTGGCATGGCATGCTGGCCTGAGATTGTCCGCTTGAGGGTGCCCGCCTCCCCAGAGAGAGCATGGGAACACACACAGTTTGTTGGGGGTGGGGAAGCTTTCAGTGGGGCAGTGTTCTGTACTGCCCTGAGGGTTTGCATTCCAGTATTAAAATTCTCATAGAGAGGTTGGAGACAGAGATGAACAGTGAGATCAGCCTTTGCATTTCTACAGATGTATTAGCTGAAACCTTCAACTGCAGGACCAAAGAACTTTAAAGAACAATATCCTGCTTTTCTTAGAAAGAACTTGGAATGCGTTTAGCCACCTTCAAACTCAAGGAGAGAAAGCAGGAGCATCCCCAGCAGTCTGCTTCCTTCCGTAGTCAGAACCCAGAGGGGTCTGCAGATTCTCTAGGCTCCAGGCTTGAGGTGAAGAAAAGGCCGTGTCTTACACCTTGTGCAGTGAGATCAAAGGAAGGGAATGGAGTGAGCATTGGAGAAGAGACAGAGAATGGACTTGAGGACTTTTGGGACTGAAGAAATTCACTGCAGGCCAGCTGGGTGAGGGAGGCGGTAGGGTTGAGACCCAGTATGTTCAGAGCTTTCGGGCATTGATGTTATCTGGTCTTGCTCTATGAAGATGTTGCTGAAATACTGCTTATCCTACGGGACACAATCTAGCACCCTAGATGATCAGAGGGGGCCGGATCCTAGGTGGTCCTGTAGGATCCCAGTAGGTCAAATTTGGGAAACTCTTTTCTCTCTCTTTCCCACACTTTAAGACGTATTTTTACCAACCTGCTTGATTTCAGCCATGCTGTAATTTAAATTAGCAGGTTTCACTTTGTTTTCTTTACTCACTATTTTGGAGACAGCCTGGTTAAAACCTTCCCACTCACTAAATTGCTAGTCAAAATATTTTAGGAAGGAAGCTCAAACATTCATTGTTTGCCTTATTAAAAATTAACTCAGGCAGATGGAGAAGAATACAGTGTCTTAGTCCCACTCATTATCTGTCCCTGCGTTCATCTGCACACCACGTCTCATGTAATCTCACCCCGGGAGGGCCGTGGGGCTGGGTGCACGAGCGCTGTTCTCTGCATTTCACAGCAATGAGACTGAGGTTAAAATGTCTTGCTTGTGTTCACACGGGGTAGAGGGATGGAACCCGAGCTACAACAGACGTTGTCTGGGCAAGACCACTGTGGCTCCCCAGGTACCACAGAAGGGCCAGAATAAGGTCTCGGAGTTTCTTTGTGCAGAAAACACTGAGTAAATGTGTCTGCTCTCAACCCTAATCAGCTCTCTAGAAACTTGGAGAACAGAGATCAGAAACTGGATCTTGCCTTTCTCGTTAGTCTACCCTGCATTTGTTTTAACATTGTGTAAGTTTATGGTCAACACAATGATTTCATATATGTATATATTGTGAAATAATCGCCACAATAAGTTTAGTTACCATATACATTATCTCACATAGTTACGTTGTGTGTGTGTGTGTGTGTGTGTGTGTGTGTGTGATGAGGACTTTTCAGATCTACTCTCTTAGCAACTTTCAAACACACGATATTGTGAACTACAGTCACCCTGCTGTATGTCACATGCCCAGGACTTATTTATAACTGAAAGTTTGTACCTTTTGACCCCTTTTATTCATTTTCCCCAGCCCCCAGCCCTTATCTCTGGGCAACTACCAATCTTTTGTCCGTGTGTGAGTTTGTTTTTTAGATTCTACATGTAAGTGAGACTGTACAGTATTTGTCTTCTCAGACTTATTTCACTTAGCATAATGCCTTCACGGTCCATCCGTGTTGTTACAAATGGCAAGATTTCTTTTTTGTTTTATGGTTTATGGCTGAATAACATTCCACAGTTTATTTATACCACATCTTCCTGATCAATATTTCCATCAGTGGACACTTAGGTTACTTCACCATCTGTTTTTGAGTCCCCTGCATGTGGTGTCCCTTGGACCCTTTGCTTTAACCCAGTCATGCATTCATTTTTACAAAGGTTCATTGATCCCCTACTATGTGCCAGACTTTCTCCTGGACGGTACAACAGGGAAACAGCATGGCTCCTGCCCTCATGGAGGTCACAGGCTTGCAGGGATGAGGATCATGGGAACTTCTTGTGCAGCCAAGACATGAAAGCATCTGAAATGTCCCTTGACAGGTGACTGGATAAAGAAGTTGTGAGAAATACACACACACATATGAATATATATACACACACACACATATATATATATATATATATATATATATACACACACACATATATATATACACACATATATGTGTGTGTGTATATATATATATATGAATACTACTCAGCTATAAAAAAGAGTAAAAGAATGCCATTTGCAAGCAACATGGATGGACCTGGAGATCATCATACTAAGTGAAGTTAGCCAGAAAGAGAAAGAAAAATACCATACGGTATCACTTATATGTGGAATCTAAAAAAAAAAAAGACATAAATGAACTTATTTACAAAACAGAAACAGACTCACAGACATAGAAAACAAACTTATGGTTGCCGGGGGAAGGGAGGGCTAGGGATAAATTGGGAGTCTGGAATTTGCAGATTTTAGCTACTATATACAAAACAAATAAGCAACAAGGTCCTACTGTATAGCACATGGAACTATATTCAATACCTTGCAATAGCCTGTAGTAAAAAGAATATGAAAAGGAATAAATAAATAAATAAATCACTATGCTGAGCACTAGAAATTAATACAGCATTGTAAACTAACTATCCTTTAATAAAAATAGAACCTATTACAGCAAAACAAGTCCTATGATGAGTCAAGTGCAAGGTGCTGTGGGCGGAGATAGAAGGGACATCTCACAATAACCTGAATCACTAAGATACCTGTGTTTGGGAGCACACTTTCCACTCTTACCTTTAGGAATTCTTTCATTTCAGAACTAGGGCGCTCCTGGGATGGTGACACATCGTTAGAGACCATCACCCTCCAGCCAGAGGTGGGTGAACTACTGAGCTGACACAGGCCACCTCAGACAACACAGTCTCTAAAATGGGTCACAGCCTAGAGTCTTGAAGCTAAATATTTTGCAGCAAGATGAATCTTGAAAAGATTATAAAAGGTCCCCATATTTTCCATTCTCGTCCGCACATTCTGATCCCCTCTCCCGGAAGCGCTGGTCTGCGTCTGTCCCGCGGTATCCAAGGAGAGCCCGGTATTGCGTCAGCCACTGTGTTCAGGAGTTTCACAGACTTGCTAGTATTGAATCCTCCTGATGGTGCTCTGAAAGAGTTATAATTTACCTCCACTTACGGATAAAGAAACAGATAGGGAGCAGTCTGTTCACTTACCTAAGGCCACACCTAATGATTTCAAGTGGTGGTGGGAGGGTGGGACCGCGCCAGGTCTAGTGGCACCAAGAGTAGAATGAAACCCCAAGGCAGACCAAGGCCCAGTGGGGAAGACTGTAGCCGAAAATACTTTGGTTGAAAAAGTGTAGGGACCACTGGGCTAGCACGGATTGGTGTTGGTGAGCAAAGGATTTGTCCTAATATTTATGGGCAAGATGCCAGCACCCCTGGAGCATGGAGGAAATAGACAGAAAGGTGTAGTGACATAGCTCTACTAAATCTGCTTCTCTCAGGGGCAGATGGAACCAGACCTGCCCTTCATATGGGTTGGAGGGGTGAGGAGGACAGTGAAAGCCAACAGGAAAGGGGGGCTTAGACAAGTGTCCATGGCAGGAGTCTAGACTCAACCGACACCTGGGCACAAATTAGACTTGGACCCACCTGCAGTATCTGATCTGAAGGCTGTCCTTCTGTCCACTGGGGTCCATTTAAGACCCATTCTGGGCTCACCTGCTAGTGGTAAGGAATCTCTGAACAGACAACCAAGCCTGCCTAGAATTTTGTTAGAACCAGTTAGAGCTGAAACTCAACTTGAACTTCTCATCCTGGCATTGGCACAGATTGGGGTAGACAGACTATACATGCCGGTGCCTAAATCTTGGTGAAGCAGAACACAGTGTTTCCTTGCAGGTTATGGCATGCCCCTGGTCGGCCACTGCCCCAGTGATTCGATTCCCTTTCCACAAAATGTAATCCCATGGTCAGGATTCTCTCTGCTTTGCCAGGACGCTGCCTTGGGGGTCGTCTGTTGGCTCCTCACTGTGACCCTGAAGACAGAGATTTCTTTATGCAACTGGATATTTTAAATTCTTGACATGTTTTCCAATGATCCTATCCTAAATCTTTAATCTGGATGCTTTGCAAAAGCATCACTTCCCAGCTGTGAACCATTGTCTGTGAAAGGCTCACACCAGGGCTTTGGGTCTGTGCCTCAGAGAGTGGCAGGAAGACAAAGATCAGCATGAGACCAATGAGAAACGGACCCATCATTCTTACTCTTAAAGACGTGAACACTTCTACCTGAACTCCCACACTCTCGTTCTCCACCTGCTCCATTCACCCTCTACCAGACACCAGAGAAGCTTCCTAAAGTCTCTTTCCGGGAACTTTTGAGACTCCCTGTTATGGAAAGAATGTTTTCCTAAGCAAAGAATACACTTCAAGACTACTTGGAATGCAAGCCTCTCTCTTATCAGCTAACACTCTTTTCAAATTCAAAGCTGTTTTTCTAGCCTCAGCTCTTCTTCAGTCTACTTCTGTTTCCTTTGATGCAGTGACCTCCCCCCTCCCCAAGACTTGCTTGTCTTTGATTATGTCCTTCAGAATTCGAGCCCCTTGACATTGTTCATATTGTTCTCACTGCCTGAAAAGTTCCTACATACTGCCATTTCTTGAAACTGGCCTTCCTTCCGAGACCAGGTTTCACAATAAAACTGTCTTTTATACCTCCCTGGAGAATATAAACTTAATGTCTCTTATTCTCATAAATCACTGCAATAAGCCTTTCTTATACCCCTTCTCATGGTTTGATTTTTACTCTAGTGAGTCTTTGACACTAGATTGGGAGCTTCTGGAGGGCGGGACAATACTTAATTTTGCGTCCTGCAATGCAAGTCACAGTGTCGGCCCTGAACATGATCATTCAGTTCATGTCTGGCGGTTGTAACTCTCACTGAGTGCCAGTCCCTTCCCAAACCAATTCCTAGACTGAAGCCGAGAGGGTGGTGAGAAAAGAAGAAGGACTTTAGATTCAGACAGACTTAGTGCATTCCTGGTGCAATCACTTACTGGTTTCATGTTACTTATCTCTCAGAGCCCTCAATTTCCTCCTGTGTAAAGCAGGATTATAAATACGTGATGAGAGATAATACCAGAATCTAGATGTCTGAATACTTGATCGCTGTCCTGACACTTCCCACCGCATGGGGGAAGGATGTATGTGAAGAGGAATGCCCGGGACACTGTCTTCATTACCAGCGGGAGTCCAGCTCCAAATGCCCACATGGCTCCTCCTTTCATTGATTGGCCCTTCTGTGGCCTAAGTTGGGTGGCTTTTGTCACAGGCCAAGATCTACACTGAAGGCATGCCTCAGAGACTTGCTGCATAGACGTTCTTTCCCTAAAGCTCCCTGCTGGCTATCCCTTGGCTATACCAAGAAAAGGGCAGAAGGTAGTTATGGATCCTGTCTTAACTTACTGGATATTCAAGACAAGACCCTCCCCCCACAGAAAAAGAGGGGTTTTCTGCAGTTTGGTTCTGTTTACTTTTCATTTATTCCACAAAAATTCCTCTGCTACTGGACCAGCCTGTTTGACTAACTCTGTTCCCGAGTGTGCCATTTTGTCATCTACCAACTTCAAAGCTCCCCCTTGAAGGTGGGGTAGTAGGCATCTGTGTGTTTGGGGGATAAACCAATTGTTTGAACCATAACATTATGACCTGGATTAGGCTGTGCAGAGTGGAAAACGAAGCAAAACAGAAACAGAGGATATACTGATGTTGGTGTCAGATTTTGCCTCTTATCAACGGTAACACTTTGGAGGTTCAACTATAAAACAGAGACAATCCTATCTGCCACCCAGGGCAGGTATCAGCATCAAATAAGACAGTGTGTGCAAAGATCCTATCACATAGGATAGGGTATATACAGTAATTGGTATGAAGTAGGTGTTTGGTAAACGTTGGCACCTTTCTTTTCTCTCTTCAAAGTTCACCCAACAATATACTTACTTTCCCCTTTTGGCCACAAGTTGGCAGTTTCTTAGGAAGGAAGCCTACGAAGTCAGGACCGGAGGCTCATGCTAATTTTATTAGCTCATCACTTTCTGTAGTCAAAAGGAAGGGCACGCACCATCAAGGGCTAATTCCAAACTTTCTGCAGAAGTGAATTTTTTATAACTCCCTGAGGTCTTCCTAGCCTACTTAGTGCCTGCCTATTTGACAAGCTCCAGGCTCTCAGACGAAACCTGGTCGCCCCTTTTCCAAGTTGCCCAGATCATAGCAGCTGAGTTTGTCTCCATGGAAAGTTGTGAGCATTGTTGTTGATCCAGAAGGAAGGAGCTTCTGTGATTTTATTTTTTGTTGTTGTTAAAAATGGATTTATTGTCATTGCCATGACACATCGTAACGACCAGAGGACTCAGTACACTATTTCTTGGAGTCATAGATGAGCCCAGTGACCTGCTGTCAGTTTTTATCTCCTAAACTCCTCCCAACCATCGTTCCTGAGCAAGGTGTCTCCTCCTTCTCTGGTAACTGGGCTTGAAGCAGAGCTGAGGAAACCATTCCGGCCAAGGAGAGTATCTCCCCTTTCTTTTAGGTGTGTGTATCAGTCGACCATAGTTTTTCCTAATAGGCTTTTGGGAAACAAGAATAATGGGGAAAAGCCAGTAGATTTTTCATCAGACCCAGGGAACCAAACTAACGTCTTTCCATGCCCACGTTCCAAGAAATGATGAGAGGTAAGCTTGGGCAATTCTCTTCTTAAAAGAACCAAGTAGTGTAGTTATCAAAGCCCGGGTCTGGAGGTCAACCTGCTGTCGCTGTGAATCTGAACTCTTCACAGATGTGTGACCATGGCCCAGGTCCTGAATTTCTCCATACCTCACTTGTCCCTCTGTGCAAAGTGCAGAACAGTACCACGTAACTGAACTGCTATGAAGATTAAATAAAATGGTACACGTGAAATGTGAATGGAGTGTTTGACAGAACTCAATAAATGCTGCAGAGCACTGAAGAGTGAGGGCCTCCAGGCCACGCTATCCATTCCAGAGTTTAGAAATTAATGAATGACAGGAACCCAGATGAGTTTGGATTGGATTGATTTATCGAAAAACAAAAGAGTAATAGTTTACCTGGGGCAAATGTTCATTAAGTAGGGAGAAAATGAAGGAATTTTCTCTTCCTGTTTAAAGCTATAAAAGAAGCTTTATTTATTATAGTTCACAACTTTCCATCTCAAATGAGACGTTGGGCCAGTGATAGCCAGGACTTGATTGAATTTGCTGATCCAGTTCCCAGACCCACATTTCCTGATTGGTTCATTTCCATTTGCTGTCTCTGCTCTTCCTCACCGTGATGGGGGATGAACTCACCAAGACAGGGAGCCAGTTCACTGGCCCCCAAACAAAAGCAAAGCTTCCCTCATTGGAGCCACTTCAATGGTGTACTGAGCTCATGAAGCCGCTGTGCCATGATGGTCCCTCTCCTTTTCCTCTGGCTATGTTTTATTCCTGTCACCATGTATTATGCCCTCCAGGTGCACAGAGAGCCATAGATCATTATCAGTCATGTACTGTCCCAGCCATTTTTATATATCTGCATGTTTGCCTCCACACACAAAACTACATGAATACACAAAGAAAATGCACATACAGACATCCACATAAACTTACACAGACTGAGTCAGAGACACTCTGATAAACATAAGTACGCACACAGAGGCCATGTTTAATCAGTATAACAAACAGTACTTACAAACCCACTTGCCCGCGCCTCCCCTCACACATATGTGCACACAAGCATCGTACGCACACACTTTGATCGTGTGACCAGTCTGTGAGAGTATAGGGTATATACAGAGACAGCGAAGTTCTTCTTCCTCTAATAACACTCTTTTTATTAAGAGCTTTCTATAGATCTGGAGATCAGCCTGACAATTCCATATCCTATTACAATCTGCCAAGAAGAAATAGATAAATCTATTAGCCTGCTCTTTGCTGGTTTCATCATTGTGACAGCCTCTCCTGGGTCCACATCCATCAGACTCCCACACCACCTGACAGCCAAGTCTCCACCAGCCCGCTGCAGGTTTATAGCTCTTTAATCTCTATTTAATTGCTCATTAATAATTCCGATACTGCTTTCTTCTGTTAATTGATTAAAAAACAGTTGCAGTCGAAGTGAATAATGAAATTTGGTGGCAGTCAACTACGGAAGGCGTTTTCTTGGCATCAAGATAATCAGGAAGAAATAGTGACCAAAACACTCCTTGCTTCATTTGCAGATTTTTAGAATGTTAGAAGTGCCAGGGCCTTTGGAATTCAGCTACTTCAGCATTTCCCAAACTGTGACCCACAAGGGATTAGACAGTTTTCTGGGGAAAACAATGATTAAATAAGTCTGGCAGACAAGGTATACAAATCTCTCTCACATCCTGCAGTTTTAAATCAACGTTAGCATATTCGAAGCTCTGACAGTCCAGTTTGAGAAACCTATTTACACTGCTCAGTTCATCTTTACTCAGCTTATTTGAAAATAAAATCGTATTTATATTGACTATCATTTCAGTTATCTATTGGTGCATAATAAATCACCCCCAAAGTTAGTGGCTTAAAACAACAGCGATGGGTTATTTTTCACAATTCTGTGGATTTCCTCTGCTGGAAGCCACCAGGCCATCTGACAGTTGGTACCATCTGAGGTCCCTCTCTTCACTTCTACATGGCTTCTTGTCCTCCCAGAGGCTTCCTCACAAGACGGGCTCAGGGAAAACAGCAGAAACTCTAAGGCTTCTTAAGGGTTAGCCTTGAAAGTCCAATAACATCATTTCTGCTGCATAATATGAAAGAAAACAAGTCACAAAGCCAGGCTAGATTCGAGGGACATATAAAGTAATGTCCATTATTGATAGAATGACAGACAGTCACATGGCAAAAGGGCGCGTGGAATGGGGGAAGAAATTTTTGTGGCCATCTTTGAATATAACCTACCAGAAGCCACTGAACAGCTTTTTGAAGACTGTTTTAGGAAATGCTAATGTAGAACAAATTCCACATTTTCTAGGTTAGGATACAGTGATTCATGTATGTGGAATGATTTGCCCAAGGGCACAAACCTGGTAATCGCAGAGATGAGATTAGAATCGAGACCCCAGACTCCATGTCGTTTGTCTTCACCATTTTGCTTCCAAAAAGATTCTCAACTGACTGTGAGTGACTTGAGTGGCACTCAAATGCTTACTCCTTGAACTTAGAAGTCCCAGACCCTGATCCTGGTCTTCTAAGCAAGTCCACCAGGGCTTGTCAGATCATGAACAACTCAATAAACCAGAGACTCAGCTTCCTGTGTCTTTATTCCAGGAATGGTAGGCTCTGGAAATAGCCAAATTTGGAGATTCTGAATGGTATGAGCTAGGTGAACTATGTCTCAAAAGCTTCTTGTTGCATAAAGAAAACGGGGGTTTTTTTTCCTCCCCAAATTTTTAACCATGTTGTCTGGATATCCGTTGAGTCCTGTATATTTATGATCCATACTCAGATCTTCCTATGTCTCTTAAGCCACAATTCAACCCAACACTTTGACATCTCATAAATGAATTTACATAATGCTTCTCTGACTTGGCAACTTACCCCAAACGTGCCTTCCATGCGATTACAATGTTTGCAAGCAAATCCTGAAATAATTCTTCCACAAAATCTTGCTGAACTGTTGAAGATAAGCATGAGAAACTTTTTCCTAGTTTTTATGTCTGCAAATTCAGCTCAAGCCTTCTCTACTTATTTATCGGTACGGCCCCTTAACTTTGCATACTCTGCAAGATTTTACTGAGTCTATTGACAACATATTTATTACTTGAATGTTTTCTGCCTAGGTTCTGTCTGTCTGTCTATCTATCTATCTATCTATCTCTTCCCTCCTTTTTATTTATTTGCCACATGTTTGCATTAACTGTATTTTATTTTATCATAATGCCAAAACTGTAACACTTGGACTCTAAGCCATCTGATAAAGGGACCACATCTTGATAAACTTTTTGCAAATGCTCAAGGTCAAATCTGCTGCTTCAGTGCCTGGGGAATAATTGATGGTGATGACTTGGGTTTAATATCTCTGGGACACTGGCTCCTAGCAACATTGCTTAAACATTTTGCATTCACTTAGCTTTAAATGTTCCAGCTTTCTTTACTCAGGAAGCTAATGAAAGAGAAACATTAAAGTGAAGGCTAATGATTATAGAGAAAAGTTATATAGCACATTTCACAGATAATACATGAGATTGTAGCTTCATCTCCTTCTGTCACACATTTATTGTGATCAGAACACAACCTTTTCCAGGATGTCATTTTTCAGATGATATGTCACAGCATGAAAGAGTCTGAAGATTGCATATACTTCCCATTCTTAGCTTGTAACGAGGCAGGAGGAACAGAAGGCCACAAGATCTTGTGCTGTGATTTATACATGAAGATCAGGGGTAGTGTTTTAAGTTCCTAGGCCAGCACTTAAATCTAAGATTACCTGGAAACGAAACAGGGGAAGGTTAAAAAAAAAAAGGCTATATTATAAACACATCCAGTATCAAATAAACTCTGAAGGATTTCTCTGGCAATTCAGCTCAAACCTCTATTTGTTTATCTGTTTGATTTTCACTGAGGCCGAGGCTAGAAGAAGCAGAAAGGCAAATATCCCATGTGGTGTCTGTATTTGAGAACTACAGAGAGGCAGGTTAACTGATGAAGTTCATGTGTCAAGGAGAAAATCTCCTTTGAGCCACTTCAGGTCTTGGGAGGTGCCAATCTTCCTGGGCCCTGATATTAAAGTCCTCTGGTTGTGAAACTAGGTCTGGTTGGCAGGATAGAGCAGCAAGTGACATTTTGGAGACAGGCCTAATCTGATGAACAATTAGATCGCATTCCCCTGAAATTTGCCTTTCCAAATATTGCCTATGCTTAAGTCAAGATGAAAAGTCAAACTGTGCAAATGTATCGGCTTAGAAATGAAATGACCTCTAATATGAATTAAAGCAATCCTTCTGTTCATTGTGTCACTGGAAACCTTTTTTCCCTATAAACCGCCTGCCCTCACATTCACCCACCCTGCTTCCTCCCTGGCTTTCCATTTATTGACTCACTATCATCAGTCACTCCTTTGATGGGTGTTATTTCTGCTTCAGGGTTACCCATGTTAATATGTATCTAACTGTGGCTTACTTGTAGTTCTCTTGAGTTTGAGAAGTTAGAGGCAAATGTAGAAGTGAAGAGGTGAGTTTACTAAAGGAGACAGTGAGTTTACTACAATCTCCTAACAGGGAGACTTTTATTTCACTGGGGATTGGGACCAGTTTTCTGTGAATAGTGTCAAGTTTCATGGAATCAGATTTGTGAAGGAATTAGGATAAAAATCCTTCAAAGTGTACTTTTAATGTAGTGGAACACCCACCAAGGGGAGAGATGTGTGCAATCCTGGGTGAGGAAGGGTTGTTCAAAGGTATGTGTGAAAGAGTGGGTAGGTGGGAGGACTGTCACAGCTTAAGTATAAACTCCAGTCACAAGATCCACTGAGCCAACATATCAGGAGGCAACCTAGAAGGGGATAAAATGAAAATGTCCGACTTTCAATAAACAATCGCTCATCATGCCCAGAACTAGGCAGCTCTCAAACTGAATGCAAAAAGGTAATCATCAGATGCCCACACTAAGATGACAGAGACATTAGAATTACCTGAAAAAAGATTTTAAAGCAGCCAAAGTAAAAATTCTTCAACTAGCAATTATGAACACGCTAGGAAAAAAAGTGAATATAAAAGAAAGTCTCTGCAGAAAGAAACAGAAGAGCCAAATGGAAATTTTAGAACTGAAAATTGCAGTAGCTAAAATAAGTCACTAAATAAAAAACTCCTCAGTGGATGAACTCAACATCAGGAGAGGGAAGAGAGTAAAGAAGCAGTGAACTTGAAGATTGAATGATAAAAAGTGCTCAATCTGAACAACAAAGCAAAAACAGACTGAAAAATAAATGAGTAAGTCATGGACCTGTGGCATTCTAATAAAAGATCCCTAATATTTATGTCATTGAAGTTTCAGAAGGAGAGGCATAAGAGGAAAGGCTGAAAAAAATACTAGAAGATAGTAAATCATCCAAAATTTGGCAAGAGATACAAATTGACTGACTCAGTGAGCTGTGTGAGGAATGAAAACTCATGTTTACACAACAGTGTATTCAGGGATGTTCATAGTAACTTTGTTTGTAATAGCTAAGAACTGGAAACAACCCAGGTGTCTTTCAACAGGTGAATTGTTAAACAATTTGTTAAACAAAGTGTGGTGCATACATTCCAGGGAAAATTCTCAGTAATGAAACGAAGTGAACCTGTGATATACACAGCAACCTGGATGAATCTCTAGGGAGTTACTCTCAGTAAAAAAAAAAGTCAATCCCCAAAGTTTACGTATGTTTGAATCAATTTATATACACTGTTGAGCAGACAAAATGATAAAACTGAAGATGAATGAGTGGTTACCAGGGTTGAGGAGGGATTTAAGACAGGAAGAAAGTGGGTGTGGCTATAAAACATCAACCTGGGGGATCCTTGTGGTGATGGAAGTGTTCTGTATCTTGAATATATCAATGCCATTATCCTCAATATTGTTTGATAGTTTTTCAAGATGTTACCACTAAAGGATGCAGAAGATTAGTCCGTATTATTTCTTATAATTGCATATGAATCTATGATCATTTCAAATAAAAAAGTTTAATTAGAAAAATCCATAAAAAAAAAAACTTTATGTAAAGCAATTTACATTTAGAAGATATTAGAAGATATGTAAAAAAGTAAAAGTAAATTTAAAATAAAAATTCCATACCATTATACTTTGATGTATAACTTTCCAGACATTTTTCTATACAAACAGAAATATGAACATTTTTTTTCTTTGAAGTAGGATCATACCATATGTAGTCTTCTGTAAACTACTTTTTCCAATTAGATATCTGTGGTAAATACATATTTCATGCCTCTAAATATTCTTCTACCATGTTTATTTTTATGACTGCATAATTTCATAAAGATGAGGATACCTGAATGATCTAACAAATTCCCCTCTGTTAAACATTTGGGGATTATTTTCAATTTTTATATATAATCCTATAGCAAACATCCTTATATATAAATGATTTTTCAGTATGTGCTGTGTCAATGTATATAAATACTTGTAAGGTGTTTAAGAAATTTTGCTCACTTTTGTGTCTCCAATGCCTTAGGTCAGACTTCGTATTTAATAATTAGATGTTTAATAAATAAATGAATAAGATATTGTTAAGTTATTCTTCAAATGGTCATATTAATTTAACATTCTTATTTTCCTAAATTTGGGCATTATCATTTAAAAAAAATTCTAGCTTATTTAGCTGAAGCATGTCATTATTAAAACCAGTATATCTTTTTTTGTTTTTACTAATTAGATGGAATTCTTTTTCAAATGTTGAATGCTCATTTGTGGTTTCTATTTTATGAGTGTAGACTTTGAATTTTGCTCCTGTTTCCATTTGGGAATTTGTGTCTTATATTCAAGAGCTCTTTATGTAATAATACCATTATATTTTTTAATCAATATTGTAAATATTTCCCAGCTTACATTTTGCCTTTTAATGTTTTATACTCACATGCATTTCATATGTTGAACAATACTTACCTAGTAGCATAGTTAAGAAATAATACCTGTTAGCATGCCCTCACCTTGTTTTGACTATTGATTTGTGTACATTTCCTCAATTTGAGAACTTTCTAAACATCTTTCTTGATGATCAATATTTTCCTCTTGGAACACACCGCGATGGAGTATTAAACAGAAAACTTTCTTCTTAAGTTATAATATTACTATATTTTTAAATCAAGGTTTAGGATTATAGATAATATAGTCCTTAATGTCCTGTAGATGTTCTATAATGTCCTGTAGATTAATAGTCTTTAAATCTAGCTAGTAGTAGAAAGATCAGGGTGTCTTCTGGGATTTTGTTTAATCTCCGGAGGACTGTCATCAAACTCAATTGCCAATTGAAATCTGCATCTTTATAAAAAGGAATTCAGATAGACATTACCTTCAGAAATATATTTACAGCATTCGAAGTACAGACAAACGTTATAAGTTTTTCTGTTCTCTTTAATTGTGTTCAATGAAACTTCTGTCCATATAATCACAGAAGACATAAATTGATGAGTAATCATCTCAGTTAAAGAGAAAATCATGGCATCAAACTCTTTTCTTAACCATAATCCAGTATTTTGCAAATTGTTGTCTACAGACAATTTCATCAGAAACTCCTGGTATACCTCTATCTTTGGAACAACCAGAGTCTTCAGATTCTGAGGGTAGACTAGGATTCCTCATTTGTAAGAAGCTCCCCAGATAATTCTTATGCAAACTACAAACTGGAGAAGAGTTGCCACAGATCTATTGCCAAATGGCAGAGTATTGGCTGTCTAAGTAAAATTTTGTTCTTTGTTTATAGACGTTCATTTCTCACTAGGTAGTAATTAGCGTGTTCTTAGGTCCTCATCAACCTGGGAGATGAATGTAAAATGGAGGTTCAAAGTGGCCATTTCTTTCCTAAACACTCTCTCCTCGCCAATTTTAGGGACATTAAGAACATCAGATTGGCCTGATGAGGCCAGAGAGTCAAGGAGACCGAGATGAAATGAGAAGCAGTGTCGTTACTGGTTCCTAGGAAAGATCGGCACATCTGGTGTGTGCTGCAGGCTTCTCTGGAGGGCCTGGGTAGTGGGTAGAAGCTGGTAGAAGAGCTTGTGGGAGGAGTGGTGAAGGGGAAGAGCACGGCTTCTGGAAACAAGCTGATACTTGTAAACCATGATCAAGGAGAAACTCAGCAATTTCAGGCCATTTATCAGTAGATTTTTGAAAAATGAGCAAAGTCTTGTCAGGAAAACAGATGTGTGTGTGTGTATATGTCTCTGTGTGTGTGTATGTGTGGGAGGTACAGAGATGATGGCAGGAATATTGGGCAGAACCAGATGATATCTAAATAATTCTGAAATCTATGCTTCAGGCACATTTCCTGATGTCCCAATATCAACTGAGCATCTTTAAGTCTGTGCCCTGGAAAACTGGGTACTCCCATTACTTTCTCTCGTGTTCTGCTGACTTTTGTGTTTGGTTGATGGGTAGGTGGCAGTGTGGAGATGACATTTATTTCTTAGCTGGATGAAAGCGAGGACCTGCCTTTCTGCTACAGTAGATAGATGAGTGTTTATATAGTAGAATGCTCTCTTCTTAAGAGTTCTCTGTCTGTCTCTCTCTCTCCATACATATTTCTAAATGCCTCCAACAATTATAATGCCATTCTCCACAAATTTCTATCAATAAGTTAAGACTTAAAAGCTTATTATATAGATTATATCATGTAAAACTTATTGTATAGATTATTACATAGATATATTATGAAATAGATGACTATTGTGCAGATTAGAAGATTAGAAGCCTGGAGCCCCACAAAGTCAAGCCGTTTTTATTAGGTTGCACAGCTCGGTAAAGTGGAAACATGGAGCAGAGCCCAGACCTTCTGGCTCCGAGGGATTGCGTCCAACAGACATGACAATTCTATTTGCACGGTGTCTGGCACATTGTAGGTGCTCAAAATATATTGTTGAGTAAATGAATAAATGTCTAGAAGTCTTTGGGTCATGACCTGATTACCTCATTCTTTTTTTTCCTTTGTTTTGATCTGCTGTATCAGCCGAGTCAGGTACTCAAATTTTTCTCGTAGCAAAATCCCTGAGTCACCTTTTGCCCCTTTGGGGACGGCCTATAGTTTCTCCATCAAGCTCTTTACTAGCCTGGCCAGGGAGCAAATGTTTTTATTGGAACAGCATGGAATGTGACATTACTCATAGATTCTGGCAGAAAATTAGTGGTAGTGAAAACTAGCTCAGCACAGCTGGGCAAGATCGCACCTCCTCCCGGGAAGCAGTGAGCCCAGGGACTGCGGGGAGCCGTAACGGTCTAATGACGGCTAATGGTGAGGAAACGAAGGACCCGCGGCCCATAAATCAATCCGAACACCGGGATGGCTAACGAAATGCTCGAGAGATGCTTGAGCTCATCTGAGCATTGTTCGTGGGTGTTTGTCTCTTACTGGACCATGATTTTCTGTTACATAAGGAAAAAAAATATATAACAGTCTGTACTACATGGGAAGTCTTAGAGGGCTGAGATACTTGCAGGTTAGCAGAGAAATGGAGAAATACGAGCCCCACCTTCACATTCCAGAGCTCCAAATCATGATTCATTCATTGCCTAGGATTTGTTCCCCTGTTTTAAGTATTTGTCAAAATCAAGGATAGCTCCAGGTTTTAGCCCTGGTCTAGTTTCTCTTTATATGCAGTGAACAACCAGGCAGAAGATTTACGATAACACGAGACTAGAGTTTAATCAAAGGCTTATACAATTGCCTTTTCATTCTCCATTCCGACCAATGTTACTAGCGCTTCTGATATCACAACACTGGTTTCAGTCTTCCCTGTGCTTGCAAGGTTCTCTTGTTTCAAATATTTCCCTTTTAGAAAGAACCAAAATAGAAGGGTTGACTGTAACCACAGAAAGCTTCAAAGGTGGGATTTGTCCAACGCTTTTGATAGTTTCCGCTGGAGCAGAAATGATTGGCAACCGTGATGCACAATCAAAACCCCATGACTCACCTGAGGCAGATGCAAGGGCAGCCTTTTCTCTTTCTGTGCTTTCATAGAAATATTCAACAAGGGGTTGGCACAACTTGTAAACACTCATTTCTACTGTGAGCTTTGCAAGCAGGATGTGTTATATTTGTAGAAATAGTATAAAATGTCTCCTGGAAAAAAGAAAACACACATATCTTGAGATGATTTACTTGAGAATAATGGTTAACAGTTATTATTTCTGGGTTTTTTTGGTAGTGTAATTTTACCTCTTTTAGAAATATATGGTGAGAATCAGAAAGCTTTGGACTGATGGGACATTTGCCCAAGGGACTCGTGGAAGATGCCCACATATGAAATTATAACAACTACCTTTTTAGGATTGAAGATGATGCTGAGATGTTCATGAGAGACTCCACTGAAGCCTTCCTTGTGATCTCTCTGTTGATAGAAGTCTTTTGTGCATTGTCACTCCCTCTGTTCTTAGGGGAGGGTACCAAGTGAACAAGCTGTTACAGAGATTGGAATGCAAAGTGGGAACTTCTTGGGACAATTATATGACTCTTCCGGTTGCTAGATTAATCTCTTGGTTATCAGTCAGAGGTGTTTGACATTGTTTGTCTGCCTGCAGCACACCCCAAACACCCCATTCTCTGTGACAGTTTACTTCACGGGAGTGTGGAAATGAGCTGTAGCCATGGATGTTAAGAGTAGAAGAACAGGATCATTACCCAGGGGAGAGGGCCATGGTTTACCATAGAGACAAAGCAGAGAAGAAAAACAGGATCACACTAGAAGAAAATAAGACAGCTGTTTTGGCAAAATCCCATTCTCATAGCAATAATAGTAAGGGGGACTGTCCCTGATGGCTCTAGCCAAGGTTGCTCCAGAGATGTCCTTTTCATTTTTAACTAGCCCTGACTTCTGCACTTCATCTCAGAATCATTCTGTTCTATCAGCTGGTTTTGTCTGTTTGTCATTCTCTTTGTCAGCTTTTTCATGGCCAACCATTTAGCCTCAACCTTATCAAAAGTAACATACCAGTCTAAGTGACCATGAATCTTCCTTTGAACAAAATGAAGCAATAGCTCACCCTGGCCCCAGGCTTTTCTTTATTTTCTGTCTTATTACTTACAGATCCACCCCATTATTGCCAGAGATAAAGCTAGAAGAAAACTCAAAGGGAAGGTAGCTGAGATTTTTCACTTCTAGACCTCTAACTTTTGGCTCTTCAGTGTCCCAGGAAAAGAGCCTCTGATCATGCTATTTTGAACACACTGCTTTTGCTCAGATCTGGGCAGAGAATTTCCAAGGGCAAAGGACTTCCATTTTCGAGGCAGCTGAAATGAGTGTTTCCCATCTCATTCTCCAGTCGGTGTCTACCTGGAAAGGTCAACAGATATTTGGCCTTCTTGCTTGTCATTCACACATTGAGGGCTCAGAGTCAGAAAAAAATATGTGATTTGCACCATGACACAAGGCAGGGTGCTGGTTACTTAAGATATTTGAGTTTAATGTATATGTGGGTGGGGCTTCCTGGATCTAATGATATGTACATCTTACATCACGAAGGGATGGGGTTTTACTAGAAAGGACTATTACCCAAAGGCCTTCTCTGAAACTGCATGAAATCAAAGAGTGAGGTCTGAAAAAGCAAATTTTTTCAAATAAAAAAAAGTCCTACCTTAAGTAATCAAGGATTTCTGGTCGTTTACCCATTATTCAAATGACCAGATAGAAGGTATCAAGAGTGATAAACTTGCCCTCTTCTTCCAGGTGATAAACAAATTCCTTCTTTTTTGGGGGGAGGTGGGGAAAGTAATTAGGTTTATTTATATTTTTTTAATTAATTTTTTTAAGGGCGGTACTAGGGATTGAACCCAGGACCTTGTGCATGCTAAGCATGTGCTCTACCACTGAGCAGTACCCTTTCCCAACAAATTCCTTCTTTGTGTTATTTACTTACAAAGAAATAAGTACCTAATATTTCTATCAAAGTGAGGTTGACATGTTCTGACCAGTGCCAGGATCATAAACCCACTATAGTCAGAATCTTTTATCCTGCCCTAAAAGTTCCACTTCTGGGTGACCTGGGCCATGCTCTGAGAAATGTCTGGCAAAACTAACTAATCTCTGGAGGTCATAAATAAAGACACTGCGGCTTGCTGAGAAATGTAGCTCCTCCATGGAGTAGCTGGGAATTGGTGATAACGAACCACAATAACCTGAGCTTAGAAATGGATTTGAATTTTTTTATTATACATTTTGCAATTTTGGCAGTTTTGAAGGTAAAAATGTGTCAAAGGGTAATGTGTCTCAAGGACAGTCAGTGCTAAATCAATATTAATTAAATAGGCTTATTCTTATTTAACAAAGCACCGAAGTGTGGAGGAAGGGATCTGCTGTGACCATTTTCTTTCGCCATCTGTCGGGTAAGGTAAGACCTCCAAATCCCATACATCAGCATTTTAAAAATATAGCCAATTTTCAGCACAGGTTGCTTACTTAATGATGTGTTTATTGTGATTTATCAGAGATAAAGCTGTATTATTAAGCAGAAAGAAAGAGCACCTATGAAGACATTAGAAGTTTTGAAGCAAGAAAAAAAAAGTGGGGTTAGTTCTTCTTTAAAAATTTTTTTCAATTTTATTAAAATCTGAAACCCCAAAAGGTGTGACGACACAAAGGATTGAGATAATAAATACTATCTTTGCCATGAAATGTATCAGAGAAATCATTCGTGGGCCAGCTGTGTTATGGTAATGCAGCTGAATATTCTTTGTCCGTCCATTTCACATCTATTATGGACTGTTGTCCACTACTCCACACTTGATATCAGATAAAGCAGGAAAGGGAAAAGAAAGTTTCGTGGAAAGTAAAAAATAAAAACAAAAACAAAAAGACATCTTGTCAAGTCATCACATCCTTTCGAAGGTGTAGTTATCTTAATGGAGGGGTCAGTAAGACCGGGACTTCACTTCTGATGAAGATGTCACTAAAATCTGGGAAAAGTGGTGAGGACGGATCCCAAGAACCGTAAGAACAAAGCTCATTGTAAACATGGTTGGTCATTTTGCCAACCATGGAACTTGAGAAGATCATTCTGAGCTTTTTACAGATAAAAGTGTATCAAATTTTATTAGATCCACCCCCATGGCACTCCCCAGGGTACTGACTTAGCTAGTGTTAAACTCTTGTCTCAATTGAAAAGTTAGGAGTCCCTTACTTCGGGGCCTGACTTCCTACCCTGCTTCTGTCTCCTTTGACCTTGTGCTCCTGGCGTCAAATGCCGATTTTGAACTTCATTATCTCACTTAAGAAAAGTACGTATATTGGAACTAATTCAGAATCTATTTTTATATGCTGGCTCTTATCACCATAGCAAAGAGCGATAAATTGTAATTCTTACCGTCAATGACATGATAATCTAACAGGAGATATCTGACAATTAAACAAATAAATATATGCACTTTGGTGGGGTGAAAATGCAATAAATGCACTTTGAGGAGGGTAGAATGTTTTTTGACCTCAGAGGGAAGATTTCTATGCCTAGGCATGGAAAGAAGGAAGCAGAGTCTTAAATACTGTTTCCGAATATAGGGTTTTAGTCATTTCTGAGATAGACTTGGAATTGAGTTAATACAGGGATAAAGGGGTCCCTGTCAAAACGTTAGTTTTCCCACGTGAAAAATGTTTCCATAGAGATACCAACTTTTGACAAGCATTTCCTGAGAGTGGGTTGTTTAGCAACAAAAGACATAATAACATTTATCTGAGAGAAGTTCAAATATGTTCCTTTATCACCACCCCTCCATCCTTACCCCACATTACAGGGAGTTTCTAGCACAGTTTGAAGTCTTTAGGTTCTGGTGAATATATTCTTTCAATTATGGTAGTTATTTTCTCTGATTTCTACCTAAAATAACCCACTTTAGTGACCAAGGATGGTTGTCCAGTTTGGAGGCCACAGCACTCCATACTAGAGTTGATCAATTCTTGATTTAGGCCTAACATTTGCAGATCTTACTGAAACCAAAATAAGTGATAATGGAACATGATAATGTCTACTGCATGCAAGTACAGCTGCGACACTGCCTTTCAAAGAGGTCTAGTTGTATAGAAGCTTTGCTTCGGGACAGATGCATGAACCACATGATGAAATTCTATGGGATTTCCCATCTAAAATTTTTGAAAAAAAAAGAAAAAAAAATTGAAACCCTTCTGTCCCCCTCTTTGAAGATAAAACAGGAAAACAGCTTATAAAATGTGTATAGAAACTAACTTTGTGCTCATGTCACACCTTCAACATTAAACACTTTATAACTCAAGAAAGATAAGAGAGCCAAGAAGCTGAGGATTTTCTGAATATTTGACTATCTCATTTGCATTTTTACTGTCATTAAGGAACAATCCAGATTCAGTAAGAATCCAGAGAAATGCGTTGACCTGTCTTATGGGATGGCATGGATGATCATGAGAGATAATATTTTGGGACTGAAGGTCAAATTAAGCACCACTGGTTGGATAGTACCCGTATCTGTTATGACATGAAGGGTCCTGCAGATACTGGAAAATCACAGGTGCTCAAACCATGACAGGAATCCCTTTAATGTATTACCTTGTGTTATGGACTTAATTGTGCTTCCTCACAATTCATACGTTAAAATCCTAACCCCTAATGTGACTGTATTTGGAGATGGGGCTTGAGGCGGTAATTACAGTAAATGAAGTCAGAAATTGGGATCTTAACCTGATAGGATTGATGGCCTTATAAGAAGAATAAGAGATAAATCTCTCTCTCCGTGTGAGAAAAGGCCCTATGAGCATACAGCAAGAAGGTGGCCAACTGCAAGCCTGGAAAAGAATTCTCACCAGAACCCAACCATGCTGGCACCCTGATCTTGTAATTCCAGCCTCCAGAGTGGTGGGGAAATCAAATTCTATTGTTTAAGTCATCCAGTCTATGTATAGTATTTTGTTATGCCAGCCTGAGCTGGCGAACACACCTTGTCTTTAAAAGGTATAAATCCCTTCTAAGGAAACACATTCATACCTGTATTTTGATCATTTGAGCAATTGCTAATTCAATTTCATGGCGTAAATTGCCTTCCTTGGAGCGGCACACACCTACACCCTTCTAGTAGCCCTGGCAGACTTGCGTTTATCCTTCACTGACCTTATAACAGCTCAAGTGTCCTGAACTTACAACTTTTTGTCCCTGACTACTTCCCATCCATGAATAACCACCGAGAGACAACCAAAGCTTCAGACAGTCCCTCTAGACTATTCACAAATGTCAGGTAATTGATAAATGGTGTAAAAGTGAGCAATAGCAGAGCATCTTTGGTTGATACTTGGCAGCTTTCCATGTACGATTCTGGATGGAGAAACCTCACTTTCTATGAAATACTTGGTATCAGGTGGTGAGAACACATCCCACAACCTGACAAATGTGTGGTTTGAAGGAGTAAAAGAATCCCTTCCGAAAAATGTATCACTTTGAAACTTTTTAGAATGTGGCGTATATTCAAAGTAAGTAAAAGTAAACACTTTCACCAGGACTAGAGCAACGTAAATCCTGAAAGGCTTTAAAACGGCAGTGGAGGTTAACCCTTTATCAAATATATGATTTGCAAATATTGTCTTCTCTTTTGTAGCCTGCTGTTTCATTTTGTTGATGGTTTCCTGTGCTGTGCGGAAACTTTTTAGTTCGATGTAGTCCAGCTTGTTTATTTTTGTTTTTGTTACCATTGCTCTTGGTGTCAAATTAAAAAAAAAAAATCTCTACCAAGGCTGATGTCAAGGAGCTTACCCTCTATGCTTTTTTCCTAGGAGTTTTATGGTTTCAGGTCTTATGTTCAAGTCTTAATCCGTTTTGAGTTGATTTTTGTGTATGGTGCAACATAGGGGTCCAGTTTCATTCTTTTGCATGTGACTGTTTGCTTTTCTAAACATCATTTATTGAAGAAACTGTCCTTTTCTCACTGTATATTATTGGCTCCTCTGTCATAAATTATTAAATGATTGGGCTTATTTCTGGGCTCTCTATTCTGTTCCATTGCTCTGTTTATTATTATGTCTGTCATACTGCCTTGATATGTCTGATTAGGGGTTAATATCAAAAATATATAAAGAACTCATACAACTCAATAGCAAAAAAAAAACTGATTGAAAAATGGCAAAGAAAACTGCTTAGACATTTTTCTAAAGAAGACATACAAATGGCCAACAGGAAAATGAAAAGGTGATCAAAATCTCTGATAATCAGGGAAATGCAAATCAAAACCAGAATGAGATATCACTTCACACCTGGTAGAATGGCTATTATCAAAGAGACAGCTGATAAATGTTGGCACAGATGTGGAGAAAAGGGACCCCTTGTGCACTTTTGGTGGGCATGTACATTGGTTTAGCCTCTATGGAAAACAGTACGAAAGTTCCTTAGAAAATTAAAAATAAAACTAACATATGATCCACAATCCCACTTCTGGATATACATCTGAAGGAAATGAAAACAAGATATTGGAGAAATATCTGCATTCCCATGTTTATTGCAGAATTATTTACAATAGCCAAGATATGGAAACAACCTAGGTGTCTATTAATGAATGAAGGGGTCAAGAAGATGTGATATGTACACACATATGACATACAACTAAATGATATTTAACCATGGGAAAGAAGAACATTGAGGGCATGATACTGAGTGAGGTGAGCCAAACGGAGGACAAACACTGCATGGTGTTATTTATATGTGAAATCTGAAAAACAGAAAATTGTCAAACTCATAGAAACAGAGAATGAAAAAGTGGTTTCCAGGGGCTGGTGGTAAGAGGGAGAGGCTGGTAAAAGATTACAAACTTTGAGCTATAAAATGAAATAAGGTCTGAGGACCTGATGTAAAACATGATTATAGTTGATAACACTGTATTGCATAACTGAAATTTGCTAAGGGAATAGAACTTAAAAGTTCTCAGACACACACAAACATATGTGAGGTGATAGATATGTTCATTTTAATTAACTAGACCAGGGGATTCTTTCACAGTGTATACATAGGTCAAATCATTACAATGGACACTTTAAATATCTTATAATTTTAAAAATTATATCTCAGTAAAGCTAAAATAAAAGTAATTAATTAATTTAAAAATGGCGATGGGGGAAGATTATGATCCAAAGGTTTATTTGCTTTAAAGTATTTGACCTGATGATTTACGGTTGAAGAAGTTACTGACTTATAAGCTGAGGATACTATTTGTCCTGGAACCACAACTCTGAGATAAATATACCTCTGTAGTACTACTAAGATTCTTTAACTTAAGCCATATTCGTTATTTCTAAATCTACGTTTTTCACTTTAATTGTATTCAGGAGATTCCCTGGATGTGAAAAGAACTCAGTTAAGGAGATGTCAGCTGGGGAGATTCGGATGATGGTGCATAGTCCCGGTGTCTGCCAGGTGAGAGGCATGGGGCATTTAGATAATGAAATCAACATTGATCTGTTTGCCTAGGATGAAGGTTTGAAATTGAGCGGGTGATTTTTTTTTTTCTTTGTTGCTGACTTTTTCTTCTGAGTTTCTGTTCCTCATAAATTGTCTACCTTATTGCTCATCTATTTTACCTAGTTATTTGAATAAGAAACTTGAGGTCTTAAAATCTCAGTCTTCACAGACATCAGCCCCCATCACACAGGTTTCAATCATTCTCTGCTTTTCGTCTACCCTTTACAACCTAACTCTAAAACTACCATGATCCCTTGTCCTGAATACCCGTCTCCTTACTACAATATCAGTGTCTGCTCTGGCCTCTCCACTCCAGTCTTTAAACCTCAGCCAGAATGGTACAGTTTGACTGATCAGATCCCTCCCATGCTGAAGGCTTTTCATTGGACTCTCAAGCTAATACACAGAATTCTTAATATAAGTTACTGGGCTCAGAGTATCTCACCAGCATCGTTAATATTAACAAATGAGTAATGACTTCAGCGCCTTCATTTTTTTCACGATATTATTTCTTAGGTCAAAAAGGAAGCTACTATAAAATAATACTCTGTTAATAAAGAAATTCTTGTTTGAAGTTTGGCAAACTCTTAGATTTCATATTGGCATATTTTTTCCTATTCAATTCAAGTGAAAAAAAATCCTCTCTTGGTCTTTATATCTGTATTTGTGCAAATAGGCATCTGGAGAGATTGGAAACTGATATTAATAATGGTTTTAGGGACTAAAACTGTGATCAGCTTTTGCAAGATGGAAGGAAATGGATCAAGGACAGCTTTTTCTTTTTCATTCTCTGATTTTCTATACTGTTTGAATGTTCTAATATTCATACTGTGTGAATATTTGTCAGCAGAGGTTATCTGAGCTGGAACTCAGAGCCAACTTTTTATTTTTATCTTTGTACAGTTTGTCATATTTCATATGCAGGTTATATTTGGATTTAGATACCTTTAAAAAGAAACAGATTTAAGTATAGAATATAATTAAAAATAAAAGTAGTAAAACAAAAATTAAATAATACAATAAATAACTAAAGATTTAAAATAAAAAGTAGACACAGTAACACAGATCTTATGTGATTGGAGCGAGTGAGTGGAGGACTAATATTTTTGAGCATTTAGTATATTTTAGGAATTTAAAAATCTCTTTTAAGTTACTGATACACAAATGAATAAAATGACTAAAGGGCATAAATATAGAATGTAAAAATAACATGTAAAGGCAGATGTGTAATTGAAATATATTAAAATTCAAATAGAATAAGGACAAAGAAAACAAAACAAGACAGAAACTCTAAGGATTAGGAGATTTAAAAGAACAAAGAGTTAAGATAAACTAAAGCAAATAAAAGGAGAAATATTTAAACAGAGAGTACATTACATATCTACAGAAACAAAATTAAATTTACTTAAAATAGAAAAGTCATAAGAAATGAAAAATGACTAGTAAATGTAACAAAAGACTAGCTCAAAATGGAATATACTGATAAAATATGATGAAAAGTGCCAAAACTATGAAATATCATAAGAGGATGACTAGATAAAAATCTAAAAAAGAAAATATAAAAGACAATCTGAGATTACATATTTTATTAATTGTTAAAGTTAACTAAAAGGGAACAGGACCCCAAAATGCACAGAGTGTGCAGATTTAGATAATACACCTGCTAGCTGTTTGCTTTTCATACTAATAAATGAGGACAAATTCAATCTGGACACTTTGTCCTGTGTCAGTCAGTCCAGAATACAAACAAACAAACAAAAAGAAAATGCATAGCAGGGAGATAAATTGTAAAGCAAATACTAAAACAGCAACAAAAATCAATGATTGCTTCAGTGCTAATTCTGAAAGTCCAGAGCAGGGAAAAAGGAAACATGCGTAAGAGAAATAAAACAATATCTTAAAAGTCAATAGTATAATGAAGTATTGTGAAATGTAAAAACATTCAATCACAAAGGAAGTGAGATAATGACAATAACATAAAAAATAAGCCGAATTACTAGAAATCAAATAATGGTAAACATTAAGTGCTTAAAAATAAGCAGGCGACAGGTGGTTGAAAGCAGAACATTCAATGAGGCAGATGGACAACATCCAAATTCTAACAGCTTCCTAGTATGAAAATAACAAGACAAAGAACGTGTTGTTTTATTTCCCCTTTATTTCTGGGGAGGTTAGTGGAAACCGTGGATATGGACTCTAGAGACTGGGGGAGCCAGGACGGAGCTTAGTTTCTTGCAGTAAGAAAGGGGCGGGAAGAACAGTGAAGATCGGAGCCTGAGGTCCAGAGCTGCGTGGGTATTATAGTTGCCAGGTTGGGAGTTCCGATAGCTGGAGTCCTAAACACTAACAGCCAAAGAAGTATTTGGGGGAGAACAGATTTATCTGCTGTTGGTTGTTATTAAATTGCTTGTTTTGCGGTGTGGAATGGAACCCACTCGTCTTCATCTTGAACAGACACCTGCACATGCGCACACACATGCACACACACAGACCACTAATGATTTGGGAAAGAGTTTGTTTGGAAACACTCACTGAGCACCCAGCATCCATCTCATCTTCACTTTGGCCCTAAGGAAGTAGGGGTCATTAATTTCCCCATTCTACAGATGAAGAAAATGAGTCATAGGGGGGTTAAGAAATGTGCCCAGGATTATAGAACTGTGTTGCAAACCCATGCAGTTAATGCCAAACTCTCTACTCTGTCAAGTAGTCCATGATTGGAGAAGCTTAAAAGCAGAGGCTCCCCATGGGAAACCATTCCTATCAAGCTTAGAGTTCAGAATTTGAAGGTCCCTCTGCTCTATTTTCCCTCAGACCTCAAACAGAAGTCTTATTCTTGTTTTAAAACAAAGATAAAATGGGAAAGCATTCAAAGTCTCCTTGAGAATATTTATACTACAGCTTTGGTCAGATTATTTAGGGAACTCAGTTTTTGTGTTTTCACTTCCTCTTGGGTTCCTCCTTCATCCTGGGGAGGGAAAGTTACCACCTTCCTAGGAAACGATGGCATGTCTTGGCACAGCAGGGATCAACTCTCAATTACTGGAAGATGCTAAGCTTCTCTGAATACATGACAACACAGAAGACCAGTCTCTTCTTCACTTGGCACCTTCCAAAGCCTTTAGAGAGAGTTTAGCTAATTAGCCAGGATTATAAAACCCCCAGTGATTTGGTGGCTCATTTCATTTCAGATCAACACCCCACTCTGGTTGGAAGTCATTTGTCCAAGGCTTACCCAACTCATTGGCTGAGGAGATGGATGTCTCCTTCTGTAGCGAAGTGAGTTGGCTTTCCACCCTGACAGCTGGTTCCTTGACTTGCTCACGGGTTTTTACGTGACTGCTGTCTGCGGAGTCCAATGCCCTGCGCACATGTTCCAGGCTTATGTTTAATGAGGGGTGTAAAGGCAAAGTAAGGAGAAATGAATTGCGAAGGAAAATACGGCAAAAGATGTAGGGTTGTCTTTCTAAATTCTGGCTCATGGTATTGCCTTTTAATCACAGCCTAACACTCCATACCTGCCCCTGCCCATAAGTCGGAACTTGCATTCTCCATCTTGGCCTTCCAAGGCCATGAACAGCCTTCCGTAATCTGCTCCGTCCTTTGCACTTGTACCTCTTGATGATCACACTGTTCTCTACAAGTATTTCACCAGCCAAAAGAGTGTCTTTTACTCTATGGATCCCCCACCTCACCCCATTTCTCTGCCTTTACTCTGTTCCCCTAACATGATCATCCGGGCATTTTCTTCATCCAGCTTTTGCTTGAATTGTATATGTAGCATCTCATCTCCAGGTGAGGACCTCACACTTGGCAGAAGAGCAGCTGTTTAAGACAAGAGAGTCTTGTCCTGGGCCCACATGTACCTATGCTTCAGGGCCCCAAAGTCCCAGAAATGCAATTAGCAGTTCTCTTTACCCAGGGTGGTGTTGGCGGGCTAAGTACTTCTAAATCGTTAATTTGGCAACAGGTGCCACAGCCCCTCCTACTCTCTGACCCCTTAATGTGGACAGTAGGACCTGCCAGCCAGGGGGATCTGGCTGGGATTTTGAAGTGAAGCTTCTCTTGCTGGAGCCGAAGTAATGCATTCAACCCAAACATCTGCACAGAAAACTTGTTTCCGTGCCGAGATGAATTCCCCTTAATGGGAAGTACAACTACACTCTCAGGAATGGCTTTATACCACACTCTCTAAGTCCTGTCTTCCTTTCCTTTTACACTCATAATCTTCTCAGTCTGCCTTCTGGTTGGCAGATCCACAAATCCCTGCTAACCGTTACACCTACTCCCTTGGCTTCCTTTGGCCATGACCACCCCAGTCTGCCCACCATCCCAAGTTCCGGGAGCCCACTAAGTGGGGGGAGCAAAACTGTAATGTAATGGGGTCCAGCCTGCAGTCAACGCACTGGGAGTTTTAAAATAATAAAGGATGAAAGATTTTACACATTTGAAACTGTAAGGAAACAGATCGTAAACACCTACGCACAGTACATCCAAGAAGTGGAAAATTAGTTGAGCCTCCTCCTCAGTCAATTGCATCACTTGGAGGTCCTCCCCCCGAAGTGTGCCCAGAATACTGATTTGCTGTTCTCACAACTATACCTTTATGTTCTTACTACCCATTTAAGTATCCCTAAAGAATATACGGTATTTAGTTGTATGTTTTTCAACATTATGTCAATTGTATTATTATGGAAATATTCTTCTGCCATTGGCTTTATTTTATTTTATTTTTTTTCTCAGTCCCTTGTTGTAAGATTGATTTATTTATTCATGTTGATTTTTTCAGCTTTATTTATTTGAGTACTGTATGGTAGTTCATTATGTGAATATATCCCAATTTACTTATCTATTGTGCTGTGAACATTTTTATATACAGCTCCTTATGACACAATTTTAAGCTGAGGTAGAGTTGCTGGGGGGTAGAGTATCTAAATTTTCAAATTTATTTGATAATTCCAAATAGTTTCTAAAGTGGTCGTACCAGTTTATATTCCCATCAATAGTGTAGCACGTGTCTCCATGTCTCTGTACCATTTCATCACTTGGAATGACGTCATACTTTAAAATTTTGGCCAACTTGCTGGTGTGGTTCAAATATTGTATGTGGTTCAGATTTTAATTTCTCTCATTACTGGTGAAGTAGGGCAGCTTTTGTATGTTTCTTGACCATTTCCACTTCCTTTTCTGCAAATTCCTAAGAACAATAGTTCTTTGTCCTCCTTTCTGCCCTCAAGTCTCTCTGTTTGCACTTGAACAAGAGCCTAAAACCTAATCAGACCCAGAAATTTGCCTTATTTCTTTCTCGCTGACAGAGCAGTCAGGTCTTTGCCCCAGACACTGAAGTTCCTCGTATAATCATTAGCAGAGGAATTGGAAGGGTGAGAAAGACTGGGGACCGAGGTGCTCAGTGTGCTTAGGACTAAATCGTGCTGCTGTTTCTATTAGAATAGACAGGGGTCAAGGTCTCATGAAACATAAAATGATGAGTCATGAAATGACTCTGTGTTTCAACAAACCATTCTTTCCCACCACAGTCTAAAGAGAGTTGTCTGGATTAGAGAATTGTATAAAATATGGAATAGAGAACTGGGAAATATTTGGGGCTAAGAAGAGGGGACAGTGGAATGTTTTAATTAGCACGCAAAGGTATTCCTTTACCTTGTTTGAGTGTTTCTGGGATGGAACTGTATCTGCAGGATCGGCGCACAGACTACCAGAAGAGGACACACTTCTCTTGTCCATTTTTCTTACTCTTTTTACTTCGGTGTTACTTCTGGGTTGATATTTGAGAGAGAATCAATTTGAGAGGTCCTTTGCCAGAAAATCTGTGCCGATAGACACATGAAGTAGCTAGAATGTGGGTGTTTAAGGGAGGAAAGTAAAGAGAGATAAAGAGGCGTCTGGTGAGTTCAGGGAGGGGTGTTGGGAGATTGACGCAGTTGCTGCGGTTAGGTAGCTCTGGGATGTGGAATTTCGGGAGCAGAGGTCCTCGGGTTCATCAGAGGCACTACTGTGAAGTATTGCTTGCTTTCCTATTTGTGTTCTTTTGAGAGATGCGAAGGAGAATAAGAAATCACTTTTGTGATCACTTGGATTATTCATGACTTCGGAAAAGGGAAGATCTTACAGGAGTCTGACATTTGTTAGGATTACATGACTAACCCAACAGTCACAGGACCCAGGACCCCTAGAAAATTCCACCTTCTTGCCCTTGAAACCTAGAGACTAAATTGAGACTTTTTGTCAAAGGGTGATTGTAGGTATATTAATATTGAATTTGCATACTTGCAAATTTCAGACACAGTCTCATATCATGCATGGAATATGCACTGGAATTTGATTTAAAAAAGGAAAAACCTCCAGAGTTTGGTCTTTCTTAGCTATTAGTATGTGGGGTGACTTTAATCTCTTTGAAGATGTCTTTGTAATAGACATCTTCAGAGAGACTGATATGTGTAACATGATACAAACAGCCCCCTCCCTGTCAACCTGATGGGGTTGCTGTGAAGGCCAACAGCTGAAAATATGTATGCAAACCTGAAAAACGTACAGCAGTTTCAGAGTGTTGGGCTAGTAATTTTACACATAATTAACCATGTTGGAGAGGTGTCTGACTGCCTTGTAACCTGTGGGTTTTGCAGAATACATGTATGTACTGGTGACCCACAACCAGTCCGTCCCCAAAAGACACTGCACAAAAAGTTAGACTGCAGGAAAAAATTGTAAAATGAAAACCATATATAAATATAAATAAATAAATAAGTGAATAAAAATATATATAATGTAATACAAAACAATATATATATATATAAAAATATTTATATATGACTCCTGAATTGGGAAGTTTATCTCAGGATACTGTTATGTGCACATTTATGAGGAGACTTGGTAAAGCTTTGCCTTCCCATTCAGACACTTATTGTACTCAGAGAACTGCTATAAATAACTCAGGGTGACAAAGGGACCAGTGTGAAGCATGGACTCAAGCAGCTGTCCCTGCTGTGGGCATCTTCTCCCAGGCGGCGAATGTCTTCCAGAGGATGAGGGGCACCCAAGCTGGGGAAGACAAACCATTCTGTCAGGGAGAAATATGACAAGTGTGAGATTGCTTTGTTTACAAAGAAAACCTGCGTTGTTGGAGGCGTCTCATGTTCTTGGGACACAGACGAGATAAGCATATAGACTCGGGCCATTAATACTGCCGGAATGAGAAATGAAGCATTTCTTTTGAGTGATAATTTGGGCCAGCAGGTGTGTTTGCACACAGATAAACGGGAAGCCCAGAGCGGGGCACAGGAAGTGGGGAAAGAGGATTCAAGCAGAGCAAAAGAAAGACAAAAGAAAAAAAAAATTAGTCAGGGCTTCCTAACCCCGGAGGACAGAGGCAACTGGTAAATCACAGAAACTACCAAATAATGGTGGGCTAACATGTCCAAATGTGCTAATGAGAAGTGAATTACCTCTAGGCTCCTGGTTGCTAACCATTTTGTGTTTCAAAACACTTTGAGAAATTGATTAAAAAAAAAAATCTATGGAAATTTTTCTTCATGGAAAAAATGCACATATTTCTCCAGGCAAAATAGTTTGCATAACATTCATAGGGTTGATAATTCCTGGGACCCATCAGTGTACCTCTCCCAGGACCCCATACTGACCCTCTTCCTTATCTATATGATGTGATGTGATATGATGTGATATGATATGGTATAATATGCTATGATGAGATACAGTATATGATATGATATGATAATAAGGAAACAGGGACTTGGTTGAAGACATAAGTCTCAAGTGCAATGGATACAAGGAGGTGAGGCCTTTTTTGGGGAGACCTTGTTCTGGGACAGTTGTCTTTACCGAGTCTTGGTTCCTGATCCTTATTCACAATTAAGGGAGAATATATTTTAGAGGACACAAGAACATTTATTGCTCAGTGGTATCCAAATGTCAGGCATTGATGTATGCCCTGGGTCCCAAATAAAAAACTTCCATAGGCAGCCCTGCAGACAGTGAGGGTCAATATTCCAGAGACAACATTCAAATAGGTTTTAATGTGAATGGTGGCCCCAGGGGTAGTTCAGGATGGTGGTCTGCAAAAGTACCTCCTCCAGGATGACATTCTCCCCATTGCAGGCAGGCAGCAGGGCTACAGAGAGCCTTAGGAGTAACCACGGAAGTTTTTTGTCTAGCCTTTAAGTGTGGGCTGGAACAGATCAGCATGTCCTCACACAGGGGTATCCAAACCAGAGGGTGGCTTCTCCTGCAAAACAAGAACTGCAAACAGATCGTTAGGGCGCTCACAAGGAAGGAAAATACCTTTGTGCTGAAGTCAGTGGAATGGCCAGAGTGGTGAAGGTGCACGTGGCTTCGGGGCTTCTATTTCTGTAGCTGCTGGTTATTGAATGAAAAGAAATATGTATATCACTATATTGTTTGCTGTACACCAGAAATTCACACAACATTTAAATAGACTGTTCTTCAATATTAAAAAAAAAAGCATATGGACCATTTGGCACAGATATAAACTGTGGAAAGGTCCGTGCTAGCCCCTTTCCCTTCCTCTAATGTCCTTAGCGGAGGGTGGCCAGGACACAGGGCCCGGTGCTGGGACATCTGAGTGAGAGAAAGGCTCAATTCTGGCCTGAAATCCAATGTTCATCAAAACCTGCCAAAAAGCAGTCCTTTTAGGGTTCTAATCTTTCTGACAAGGCTTTGCTTCCATCTATGGAAGTATTCATGGTGGAACCAGCCAGAAGTCACAAGGTGAGTGACATTGACTTCTCATTTTTAAACAATTGGATCATATGGGGCTAATTTCACTCTGGAGTGAAAATACTCCTGTCCAGAGAGTTTACTACAGATTTCTGGAGCTCCTAAGAGTCCATCAGCTGCTTTTTGCTGTCATGAGATAATTGAATCGATACCTATTAAAACAGCCAGGTTTGGGTTCCACTATCCAGGAACTCTTTGGAACAAGAGAAGACAAATGAGCACTTATCGACCACCTGCAGCGTACAGTTTGCACTGCCTCCCCCTGCTTTCCCGTGTTTGGTAGAAGGTCATTTGTCTAAAGGATAATCCTCCATCATTTCTTCTTAAATTAAATGCTCTAAGTATCACTGGCCTCTCTCCGTGGAGGAGCATTTATTGGAATTCAAACTTACGTTGCCAGCTTAATTGTGGAGAACAATTTGGAATAGAAAATGAGCTTCAAAGAGAAGTGGGCATTTGGGTGTTTGTGACAGTGACGTTGCAGTGTAAAAGGTCAGATTTATGTCAAGGACCTGAGATACCAGACTCTCCAGGTACCTATTGTTGTTTGCTGTTCCATGAAATGGATTTTATGTCCATTTTCCATTGCTGCCCAGAGAATAATAACAGAAAACTAGAAGCTACCCTAACAATAGCCCAGTCACAAAATGCAAGCCTTCCTCTGAGGGCCTCGGAGATCCCTGGATCCCAGGCTGCTGTTTGTCGCTTACCCTCCATGGTACTTCCTGCCAAGTCACCCATGGCTCCTTTCGCTTATCCATCCCCTCAGGCATGGAGACAGTGTTTACTTAGTATTGAAACACTGTGAGGAGCGCCCTGCCCTGCAGGTCTTATAGTCCGTGGGCATGAACATAAATAATCACTGTGCCAAGTGGCAAAGATGGGGTGAGAGGACAAGCTGAGTCCTGTGTGACTCAGAGGTAGCCACGCTAACTACACTGGGGGATTAAGGAGGGGGTGGTTCCAGAGCAGGTCACGTCTGAGCTGTCATAATGGTGGAGGGAGAGTTTTCCTTGTGGATCTCAGCTGGCAGGAGCATCGTAAGAAGAGGCTAGAGACATAAGGGCTGGCAGGGAGCTCCGTGCAGCTGAAAGGCAGGGTCTGTGTGGAGGGAGAGCGGGAGGTGATGCCCGAAGAGGCTGTGTTGGGTGGGCGTATCAGAAAGCCTGCTGCCTGCAGCTTTGCTTACTTTGTCCTTACCCTTTGGGTCCGAACACACATCCTGCCGTGAAGGAAAGGTAGGCAGAGATGGGAGACGGAGGGAAAAGTGTATTCCAGGTGAGCCTGATGTAGCCGAAGAAACTTCTCAAGTGAGGAATCTGGCTTTGTTTGAGGAGTTGCAGTTTTCCAAATGATGACATGATATGAATCAAGATACATTTTGTGGGAGACAACAGAAAGAACTTCTAAACAGGAGTAGATTATCTGGGCTGGGCTAGTATAAGGCAAGGAGAGAGTTTTTCTATGAAGACTAAAAAAGGGAAATGGAATGTTAACCTTTCTGATCATTTTACAGTGAGGCTGACACTAAACCATAAGTCCAGCAGATCCTGGCCAACATCTTCATTTGTGATTAATATGATCACGTTTATCTAGAATTGGTAGACTATGAATATTGACTTCACTGGGCTATGGTAGGGAATAAGTAAATGACATACGAGAAAGTGCCTATCACGGGGTCTGACACATAGCATAGAATCAGAAAACACACTTCTCTTTTTGCTCCTTGTCTCCCTCCTTTCTTCCTTTCTTTCTCTTCTTTCCTTGATTGTGTTGATGGCTAAGGGAGACATCAATCTAGCGATGGTTTTTCACAAACAGGCTGTTGAATTTAAATCTACCAAAAGCCCATGCGTTGAAATAACAGTGACAGGCTCTTTCAAATTTTGCGAGTCATTTTCACCTTTGTGATTGTTTACAGTAAAGCGGTGGACCTGAAGCATGCTTCCTGACCACATTTCCCCTCTCTGCCTTATTTGCTGTGAGAACCTATTCCCAAGTCTGTTACTGAGAAGGCTGGCGCCAGTATTGCAAGAAAACAGGCACAAACTCTTTCCTTTGGGCAAAAAAAGCATGTGGTGGTGAGGACTCCAGAAAGTCACGGAGCCTTGATTTGAGGTCTTAGTTCTGTTGGCATCTGTGTAAGCTAGAGGACTGTGTGAGTGAGTCTCCCAGGCCCAGCAATGGGCGCCCGGATAGAACTGGAGGCTTATAAAGAGAACTGAAATTGCTGGCCAGAGAGCTTGCACTTTCAAGGGGGCACTGGATGAAACCACAGGGATACCAGAAACTCAGAAAATATAGGCGTTTGAAGAGAATGAACTCTCACTACCACTTGGCATTGTCCCCAGCAAGCCACTGCTGGGGATGTTTCTGAAACATAGGTCCGATTAATTCGTGCCCACGTGCACAAACCTTCTTTAACTGCCCACTGACTGCAACATAACGTTTTAAATCTCTTTGTCACGGATTAGTGAAACTCATTATTGAGAGTTCATTCTGAGCACCTAAGCCTTCAATTTACTTCGCCGTAACTTGCTCTGGGTCTCTGAGATCTCTGTGTAAAGCTGAAGCAGCATAGAACCCCAGGTGACTCTGAAAGACTTCTGAAGAAGGGTGTTAGTCATCTGTCACCCTGAGTGTTGTCCTGGTGGCTGGTTCACGAGAGGGACCTGTGAAGGGGTTCAGATCCTCTGCAGCAGCTACTGTGAGGTTCTTGGTGCCAGGGAACTGGGATTCAGGCTTGTACCTTCCCTCACTCAGGCTCTGCGCTGAGAACAAGGCTGGCCAGGCACCATGTGTCCAGCTCTCTATTTCCTAACTGCTGGTCAGCTGACACCAAAGATAGGTTGTTACCTCCTCTTTCTCACACCCTGCTCAAGCTACAGGGTAATAAACTGTGAATAGAAAAAAATCAAAAAAGTCCTTTGGGTCTTGGTTTTCCAAAGTTACCACCTAGAAGGAAAGACAAATTTTCTAAACAGAATGCTGGTTCATGGATGCATTACAAATATATTTTTCGGCCCTAAACACATTTCATAATGAATATCATGGAGAAGTGAAGGGGGGACAGCCATAAATTAAAAGCCAGAGTAGGGCAGCGGACCAAGTCAGAAACTGATGGAAATCAAAACCATGTTGTCTTCTCCAACCATGAACCACTTGGTAAGAAGCAGTATTTTTTGACCAGTGGTTTCCAAAATGGGTTGTACACACTCAAGGGGTGCTCAAGATTACCCATTGCAATACGGATTTAAAAAATTAGGGCTTCTAACAGTTTATCAAAAAAAAAAGAATAAGAATGAAGTTTTGCTAATATTTTATATGTGGATTGACACTGGTGTCTTTACTTAGTCTACGTGTCAGATGGTCCCACCTCAAGTTTAGCCGATGAAATAGATTAAGGTTCCAAAACAGGGTGGAATTGACAGTGGGGTCTTATGTGTCATTCACTTTGGATATGCAGTGGTGTTCTGCACTTTCTGTGTGTCTGGTTAAGCTTATTTGCCACTTGCTTCGTTTTAACTAAACTAGCTTTCCATAAAAGACAAATGGCTTTAAAAATTCTGCCAAAAAAGAAAACCCCCTGCAGACTGAGTACAGATTAAGGTACTACTTAGAATGTACATAAGAAAAGAATTGTGATAAGATGACAACGTAGACATTTTCACTCGTTTGTTATCAATGTTAAGAGGTAAAGCAGAGGTGACATAAGATCTGACAAGAATCAGTTTAAAAAATGTCCAGGAGGTTATGTTAAATATCTATAAAGCAATGGGATCTAGGGAAGGTTTGCCCCTAGTCTATATTTTGACTAGATATTAGCTAATGACAGCACAAAGTTCACATACCAACAAAGTATTTTTGAAAATATGGTTTATTTCACCTTGGCTTTTAAACTTTACATTTGTGTGTATATTGTCTAGTAGTCATAACATACTACTATAGAAACACATTATATACATATTCATTAAGTTAAAATACACACATTTGTTAGAAAAATGCTCAAAAAATTTTACTGATGGGCAACATTATTCACACATTGCTCTAGGGAATGATGGTAATCAGAAGAAAGAACATCGCACTGTCAATGTAGTCTAATTTTTGTTAGTCCATCACTCTACCTACCTGTCCATGTATCATGAGATGGTGAGGGAGATTATTTTAATTGCTTCCTTCATAAAATATCCCCAGAGTGAAGTTTCAGAATTGAGTAAATTCATCTTCTCCAAATAGACAATACGGACTATGTATGATGACTTGGCACATTGGATTATGTAGGGCAAGCACGTTATTCATCACCTGCTGATGGCTGACCTGTTCTTCCAAGCTAAGAGAGGCGGATGTATCCCGCAGTATCCTGGAGTGTCCATGGAGATGGGCCACTTGGACTCGTCCATTCGTGCCCTGGAGGGGAGAGGACTCAGTGAGGTTGTAAAGCTTTCAGGACATGTTGACTTCTTTGGAGACCATTCTGGTTGGGAGAAGAGGGAGTAATGAGCTTCACTGTGGTTGAGTAGAAGGTATTATGTCTGATAATACATCAGATTAAACGGCATTAAACAGTGAGCTCAGAGCTATTAGTTTTAATCAGGAGTTGAGACACAGAACTCAGAATTATAGAGTGTTTTGTGGCAGCATTAGTTTGATGTGATGGGTCAGCCATAAAGCCCCGTAAAATGTGAAATATTGCCAAGGGGGAGATTGAAGACGATAACTTCTGCCTTTGCATCTAGATTCAGCGAATTGTTGATTGAATACCTGTTATGTGTCTTGTGTTGGGTTGATACAAGTCTGCTTACTACAATTTACAGTAGATTCAGAGAGTTGGAAAACTCCAGAAAAAAGCAATTAATATTATCATTGGAAATAGCCAAATGGAGATAGAATATAAGTAATTATAATTCCTTAGAAAGATGAAGGTGGAAGGAGGGGCAGGGACTAGTTTATAAGATAACAAAGGATGGTGGCTCTTTGTTAGAAGCATTTTTTGTTCTCTTTTCTTCATTAATAAGATAAACAAGGCAGGGGATGGGGTTGGGAGCAGGGAAGAGAGATGTAAATCGATTGAACCAATTATGTTTACATGAGCGCAGTGATAATTTCCCCAAATAGCCCAAAGTCGTATTATTGTAAAGGCTAGGGTATCAGCAACATGACTCCGGCTCTCTGTCCCCAGAAGAACTGATGAAATCATCACCTGTCTTATCCTTGTCCCAGTAGCTGCTTCTTCCTAAACCAATCCACTCACCCACATCCTACTAGTATCCTTTTCCCAGATGGGATTTGATCAGGAAAACAGAAAGCACTATAAGTGTCCAAGAAGGGAAGTATTTCATATAGAAAATACAGTGCCATTAGATGGACTGGGGAAGTGACAGGGGAAAGCTGCTAGGAAATCAATATGTGATAGAAAAATCAGAAACCGCCACCAATTACCCCGCCTGCATGTAGCACCACTAAAATCGGCTTCAAACCCCTGGTACTCCTCTGCCATCTGCTGAAATACATGCATATGCTTGTATCTGCCACCAGAATGCTATGACTTCACCTTCTCTTCCACCTGCCGTCTCTCACATGAGTGCTTCTCACTGGCAGAATCTCAGCTGGAACCCAGGTGGCTGGGCAGTGCAGCTCCTAGGCTTGTAGTCCTTGTGATGTAGGAGAGGGCATGGAAAAGGCCCATGGTGATGGGGTCCTGACAGACGACCGAGTGCAGCCATGCTTTCTCACTGGGATTTATCCGTATCTTCCCACTCCCCTGGTAGTCGTGACAGTGTTTCAGCCCCAGCTCACTTAATATACAGAATTATTTAATATGGGCCTTCGATAGACACTTTTTCACTAATAAGACAATGTGAGCTGATATCACATTTTAAAATTTAAAGTCTCAGAAGAAAAGGCCTCCTCTGTTGCTTTAAGTGGGGTGTCTGCATTCTCTGTGCTGAGGTCATACCAGCATCCCCGAGAGATTTTTGTTACTTCTCTCTGGCAGCTACTCTCCACAGACTCCCTTGCTCTGACTTTCAGCATCGTTTCGCTCCCTACTGCCAAGGCTTTTCCTGCTGTCCTTCTGAGATGGCCAGTAGCTCTCCCTTCCACCAGGAATATACCTCTGTCATTCAGCCACAAGGTGGGCTTTGTACCCAGACTTGTAGAGTCAAGGACCAGGAATTACACTATTGAATTTGATCCAGTCTTTCAGTTTATGTCTGGGAACTTGGAACATCGCCCTTTAAGACTGAAGACACCATGATAGAAAATGCCCTGGGTAAATGCTCCAGTCCCTGTATTGGACAAAACTGGTTTTCTAAGACTTCCTCTCTAGGTGGGGAAGTTTGTGTGTGTGTGTGTTTTGGGTGGGGAGAGGACACAGTTTCTTCTTTACTGTAGTGCCTGGAATTAAGAGAATGGTGTTTGTTCTCATCTCCTTTGTCAAGGAGTTCCAGTCTCAAGGCAGGTCCTCAGCTTCAACTGCACTTTTACCTCGTCCTTACAGGAGGTCTAAATAAAGACCAGTCCTAGCAACCAAGCAGAGCATGCCGAGACATGTGCAGGCAGACCTGGCTTTGAGCAATGGGCATTCAGCTTTGCTTCCTTGCTGTGACATCCATGGCATCTCAACAAGGAGACCTGCGTTAACACTCTGAAAAGGGAAATTAAAAAATAGAAACCTAGAGACATTTACTTAAGCTTCAAAGATAGAGAAATTGTGCATTAAGACTTCTCAGTCAAGCCTGAAATTATAACTCAAGGCGTAGAGCAGTGGTGATCAACTGTGTCTGCTTTCCCCCATCCCCTGGTTGTCCTCAAGGCTGGAATGACCCTGGTAGCCATGGTGGCAACACCATGGACTTCTCCTTATCAGCCATTGCAGATCATCAATACCAGAGACCCACGGGCAAGAATAAGGAGATGCCACCGGTTGTCACATTTTGCCTTGGTACATTTCTTCGTGGAGCACTGAAGTGTATGTAATATTGATCTGGGAGACACTGGTCACAACTGACATTTCTTTCCACTAAATTAAAAGAACAGGAGAGAATTTTGATGAATTGAACCGAGTCCAGATGCTTTATCTTGCACTGACATTTTGATTTTTTAAAGAAATTCATTCCCTAACTGTATCCTGCAGATAGATAACTCCATTATTCCACTTTGTTGGAATTGTAGAAAAAAATAATCAGACTTGCCGGCGTGCCCAAGTCTTAGATTTTTCAGCTTGTCATAATTCACACAAGATCTGCTGGGATGGAAAGAAGCGGGGCACAGAATGAGGAGAGCAAGACAGAAGTAGGCAGAGTTAAACCCCAGCTATTCATCTATTTGTTAGAACTAAATCACAGAGACAGTGGCCAGTGGACTGAATTGAAATGTCCAAGCTGATGACCAGAAATCCATAATATAATATCCCAAGACATTGGCCTTGAGGCTGCATTGTAATGTCCAAGGAGGAGGGTCACAAGACCATTTTATCATGTCCGAAGTGGCCATCAGAAAGCCAGTTTCCAGTTTATAATGTCTTGGCAGGCTAAGGACAGCAGATCATGAAGCTATATTATAAAGTCTGAAGTTACGATTTTAATGACACTATAATCTACAGGGTATGTTTCAGGGAGTCAAATGATAATTTCAAAGGGCATAAGCCAAAACACCATATTGTAATGATCAAGAAGGTACTCAGAGGCTGCCTTGGACTGTGACCTAAAAACCCACTTTTCTAATGGCCAGTGGGTTGGCCAGATGGTTACAGTGTAGTGCTTAAGGACTGGATGATACTGCCCTCCAAGTTCTCTGGTTTGTGGACAAAGGTAGAGAAGCAAAGACCTGTGAGAGTTAGGGGTGAAATCACTTACTAGTCCAAGGGAGGATTGTTTTGGGTTGAAATACCATCTTTGTAATACATTTGCAGAGACAGTGCCGGGCTGGGTGGAAAAGGCAAGGGCTGATAGAAAGTCTGGTGACAAATCTCAGAAGCTGTGTGTATTTGTCTTCTTGGGCTGCTAAAACAAAAACACCACAGGCTGGGTGGCTTAAAGAAGAGACACTTTGTTTTTTCTCAGTTCTGGAGGCTGGAAGTCCAAGATCATGTTGTCACAGGTTTGGTTTCTGCTGAGGTTTTTCTTCCCGACTTGTAGTTGGCCCCCTTCTTGCTGTGTTCTCACGTGATCTTTCCTCTGTGCTCTCATGTAGAAAGAGAGATCTTTGGTGTCCCTTCCTCGTCTTATAAGGACACTAGTTCTATTAAATTAGGGTCCCACTCTAATGGCCTCATTTAATCATAATTACTTCCCAAAGACTCTATCTCCAAGTATAGTCACAATGGGGCTTACAGCTTCTACCTGTAAATTCTGGTGGAACACAATTCAGTTCACAGCATCACGTACCACTGGCTCTGGTTGGTCATGTTGGAAACTGGTCTTACTCCTTACTTCCTGCACTGTAAGAAGACCAGTTCTCTCTGAAGAAGATACTATAGGAAGGATTTGAATAAAGGCACATATATGCTTCTACTCTAACTCATAACATTTTATTCAAACCTTTTATAACACTTCTTATAAGTCTTCATAAGCTAGGCAGTTGTGATGTATAATTATATGCGTAACTGTTTTTATACGTGTGGTTTTCTGATTGCTTTTTGTTGCTCTCTAGATCCCTCTTCTCTCTTCTCTATCCTTTGTTCTTCCTTGGAAAGTTATCATGTACAATTCTTGTGCTGTCCTCTGGGTTTGGGATTGGTGACTGGAAATAAGAAGGTGGAAAAAGAATAAGGCCAGCATATTAATCCGTGTAGCTCCCTCCCTGCAAGGTTTATGAAGGCTGCCTGCATTCTTCTCAACTGAAGGGCTCTGCTCCTCTGAAGGAAGCGCTCTCTACATGACTCCCTCTGCTTTGGTCTTGTAACTGCTTTCTCCCCACATCCTTTTGGACCTAGGGCTGTATAACAGAATCCCTGTTGCTAAGCCCAAGTCACTGCACTACCTCTTGTAGTGTCTTTAAATCCAGCTGACAAATCTGTCAACAGTCCACTTGTTAATAAACTTTCAGAGTATCCTGAACATGCTGTTTGTTTCATACGGAGGCACTGACCGATAGAAAATGCATCACTAAGCCAGCTTTTCGTTCTTGCTTATTCTGCTCGAGTCAACTTACGTGCACATAATTTCCCCCCTGTATTGACTGGCATGATGTAACGATGTGGAGATGCTTAGCCGCAAAGCATTCCAGGTGCTCAGGAGTGTGCAGGGAAATGGAGGGGAAGCTGCGAAGATGGAGGGTTCTGGTCTCCACTGAGCTGTGGTGGGTGAAGTTCGATCACAGTGTCCAGAAGTGCATGTTGAACCTGAGTGCTATCCAGACCGGGGCCGAGGTCCAAGGGAGTAAGAACTGCTTCCAGAGTCCATTTAATTTCAAGACGAAAGATTGGAAATAAGCTTCTACTATTCACATATAGTAAGATAAAATGTTTCCATGGTGCTAAATATATATATTTCCCCTGTGGGATTTAACCAAGTTTTCTTTATTCTGAGTTAATAAGTCATGCTTCCCTTAATCTCCGTCGTTTTTTTTTTTTCTAAATGGATCTTGTGCCCAAAGTTGCCTCCTTTGATTCTAAGCAGTTACGTTAATCAAGAATAGTTACCATATGTTAGCCTAAAGCTTGGGTTTTTAGAGCCAGAAAGCGCTGTGCTCAGATATGGTCTCTGTCATCTATAACTGGGGATTCTCTTAGAGGGGTTATTATGAGACATGAATAAGGTTCCTTTTGTAGGTGCTTCACTCAGTTCCTTGCAGAGAGAGAGTGCAGAATAGATGCTGATCACACTCCTCCTCCCACCCCGGCTGCTCAGCGTCAGGCAGGGGGCGCTCTCATGGTCCGGGATGGTCAACCTGCCTCAGGAGCCTTCCCTGCTGATTTTGGCTGTCATCAAGGATCGGGTTCAACCCACATGGAAAGGGGGTGGAAAGAACTTTGCAAAGTATCAGGACTTCTTTAAATGGGACTGGAACCCAGACATAGCCCAGTTCCAGAAAGGTGGCTGGATGGGGATGCTGAGGACAATGGGAGTGTGAGCAAGCCCACAGGACAGCGGGCTTTAAGAGCATGATTAAAAGCACGGCTGTCCACCCTGGCCAGGATTTGTTCTGCAGCTGAGGGCAGGGGGCATCACGGCCAGGCCTAAAAGGTGGAGTAGGGGAGCACAGAATTGACAGCTGAAAAATTTGGGTCAATTCTCCCAGCTCTAATATCTTTTGTCGACGAGTAGTGGTTGAGTGAGTAGAGTGAGGAAGCATGGTCCCAGAGCCTTCAGGAGAAGACACAAAAATTTTGGTCAAATAAGGCAGATGACGAGCTATGCTTATGTGTTTCCTATTTGATATTCGATGTTCAGATGTGTTGAAAGCAATTTTTTCTTAGTTCCAGCTGATACTATGAGCAGTAATAGCTGACATTTGTTGAGTGTGCCTGTCATTGTCCTTTTTTGCTTTTTGCAACCTAATTATAAGATAAGTATGGCTATTATTGTAGTTCGGAGATGAAGAAACAGGCACAGAGAAGGTAAATAAATTGATGCAGGTCTCCTGGGCAGCAAATATCAGGACCAGCATTCCATCTGAGTCAACTCTTAATAATTACAAGGCTTTGGGTGCCTGATTCTAGTCTCATTTGCATCTCCTAACCGGGGAATGGATCCATCCACAGGGATTGCCATGTTTACCTGCTCATTCAAGGGATTAGTCCGGTTTTTACTGCATGCGGGAAGAGAATCTCCTGAGCCTGAAATCAAGAGTCACTTTAAATACCTTTCCAAGACAGGTGCTGCTGGTGAGATTATTTTTAGTGAGATTTCTTTTAAATCTGATCTAGATGATCATGGATAGGTCGGAATCTTTGGTGACAGCTCCAGCAATGTGAAAGGTTACCTGCCTTACCAATGGCCTGGGAGACAGCGATGAGTCTTTCAAGGCCAAAGCCAAAGGAAAGGAAAGGAAGAAAAGCAAGGATTTCATGTTTAGCTAAAGTAGGACATCTTGATCTGGTGTCTTGGGCAGAAGCAGTCCACCTTGATGTCAGCTGCTTCTTTCTCCTTGTTAATTTGATTCAGAGGTCTCCAGAATTTGTACTGGATGAGGTGGCAGGTCAGATTTTCCTTAGCTGTGAGATTGTTGTGTACCCAAGGCTCAATACCTCAATATCGTCTCAGTTTGCATCAGTGGCAGTGGTCAGGATGATTTAGCAGGCAGCATAGTTATAGGCAAGTAGACTAACTCCCTATTTATTGCTTCTATCTCACAAACAAATATTTTGGAAAGAACAGTGGAGCTGGATTCCTACTCCTGGCTTATCACCCTCTAGCCACGCCACCTTAGGCAAGTGACTTCATCTCTTTGAGCCTCAGTGTCCTCATCTGTAAATTGGGAAAATAATATCTACTTCAAGGAGGCAGATGTTAAATGATATGACAAATCTTAGCATAGAATAGATGCTAATTTATGATTGTTCCTAGTTTTCTCTTATTTTATTACATTCTACTCTAAAAAGTCAGCCATCATTTTGGATACCTCCAGTGACAGGAACCTCACCACTTCCCTGGGACTCTTACTCTGGTCAATTACAGAATGACTCTGATTATTAGAGAGTTAGCTTTTTATAATGAAATGCTTTCCCGAGGTCAGTTCTCTGAGTTGACATAGGCTAGATATAATCCCTATTTCACATTACTGGCCTATTTATAGTACAAAGTTAATGATCATGCCATCTTAGGATTTTTTCTTCTCCAAAGTAAACACCTAGAGTTACTTCAAACACCTCTCAAGTGCGAAGCTGGTGAATTATTTCATGAGATTTATCTCTTCGATAGTGACATTCGCCTATTTTTTTTCCACTAAAAAAAAAAAATTCCCGAGAAGCAAATGGTCACTGTATAGAAAGGAAAAATATACAGACTTAATAAAATGAAAATAATGATTTCTGAGGCAGTTTTTACTCTTTCACAGCTCACCCTGGGGATCGCCATTCCTTGTTATCGTAAGTTATCTGACATATGCCACTGGTACCATTAGATAGAATGGTTCTCCTGGTCCGAAATTAGGTGACAAAATAGAAATTGTATTAAGTTCCTCATTAGAGATAATTGAGAAATGGATGGAGAAAGCAGGGCTGAACCGTCTGAAAGATGCAGATACCTCATTAATCTGCCTCATTTGGTACTACCGTTATCTCAAATTACAAGATTAATTTTACTTTCATCATAGTTGTGCAGAAAGAAAGCACCTGCCCAGGGAACTCAAGGAATTAGACGGGACTTGTATAATTTGGCCAAGAGCAACATCCATGCCCCAAATCTTGGGTGATAGGAATCATGTTCTGTAAGGTGAAGTAATCAGTCGGTTCACCGAGTTATTTCCCATGACAGTCTTTTCTCTGGAACTTCTTGGTCCCCTGGGGATTATCTTGTTGAAGTGTTTCCTGAAACCGTTACTTCTTGACTTGTCCCAGTGTGCTAAATTCCAAGTGTCAGTCATCTCCTAGCTCCCAATTCCCAGTCCTCTCATGGTTGCGAATACCTAGAATATATTGGATTTTTAGAAAGAAAAACCTGCGTAGTCAGTGTGGTCAAGGAAGAGAGGCAATCTCGGAAGCAGAAGTAGCTTTCCAGGTGCCATCCACTCGGTGCAGTTCATACACTCTTCAATGTATTCTCTATCACGTCAGTTCACTGTGTGTAGTAGGAAAATGTATGTGGTCCCTCTCAGTGTCTTAGCTACCTTAATGCATGCGCATCCATACACACACAATGAAAGAAAACTCAGGAAGAACTGGTTCCGAGGTCTAACTTGGCTTATGTCCTTGAAGGCTGAATTATCTCTTGTTCTTTCCAATCTCAAATCCTCCTTTTTGTGAACCTAAGCATTTCGCTCATTCACTGCTGGTGGCCTTGATTCTAACTGTCCGTGGAGTTGATGATAAAGTTCCAAATTTGTAGTTGACATGTGGAACGTCCTCCCACTCCCTGGATGTGTCAAGCGCTCAGTTCACAGTGAAAAGTGATGAGGACAAAATGAGGATCGTGGAGGAAAATTGAAGACAGAAACTCTTGAGTGTTTAGGACTTGAGTGTTTAGGACTAAATCTTGGGATAGCATTTTCTTCCTGGATTGATTGCTTGATTGTTTTTCTTGGGAAAGAGTAGGAAACTAAAGAAGAATTTGGATCCTTGGAATCTAAGAGCTCCACAAACTACTGTTACATATAATCCCAAACTACTGTTAGATCATAAATTTCACAAAGACGGGAGTTTCTGTACTGTTCACCATTGTATCTTCAGCTCCAAGCACTTAATAGGTACTCACTAAATGCTTATTGAATAAAGAAAGGATTGAATAATGAACAGAAGTTAAATGATGCTTTATTGGCGTGCTATCTTTTCTATGTTTATTTTCTTTTTCTTTTCTTCCTTCTTAGTTTTTGCTAAGTCTTTTTGAAAATTCTGTGCTGTCTTATAAGCTTAGGGGTTGAAATTTTAGAAAACTTGCATCAATAGTTGGGCCAGAGGTTAAAAGTGACACATCTTTGGAGCCATTGTAGGGGTGGATTGGGGCAGAAGTGTGAGTGGAAGAAAGAGAAGGAGGCTCTCAGGAGGTCAAACCCAACGTTGTTTTAAGATAGGGTGCTGAATGCCTCACATACAGGGCATTCTGCAAAGCTGTCTTTTTTTTTTTCTTCTTCTTCTTCTTCTTTAAGTAAAAAAATCAGAGGCAGAGTGAAGATTGTTGAAAACTAAGCTGCCTGGAACCTGAGGCCAATAAAAGGGTGAAGAGTCAGAAGGCTTCATGTGAAGAGAAAGAAACTGCTTCAGGAAAAACCACACTTGGGACACCTTTTCAACTCTCTGACTCTGTACTGGATCAGCCTGACTCCAGAAAACATTCTGCTTTCCGTTTTAAAACCACAGCTCACAAAGGATTTTCTAGGACTCCATGAATAACACTAGAAAAGCAAACTCAGGAAAGAAGACGTGAGAATTGCCTTAAATCTAAGTGGATACTTCACCCCCAAAGGTTTTCTTTTATAACGTGGTTATTTGAGTGTCGACTTGGCTCCTGAACACTGCATGTATCTCAGGAGCTCCCATTCTGGGCACAAGAACAGATGTAGGACCCCTTCACCCAGTCTCTAACTGGGATCCCAAATGTTCACGCTTGGACCTCAGACATTCTTTTTTCATCTTGATGCAGACCATCCTCTAAAGGATGCTGTTTGCTGAAGGACTGAGCAGGCACCATGAGAATCAGTTTGCCAAGGATGTCCCCCACCCCCATCATCTAACCTCATTGTTCTTCAACCTCTCACCCACTCCCCACCCACGTCATGCTGAATGGTCCCCTGGTGCTGATGGACTACACGCTTGTGTCCGTGGGCACAATCATAGTGTTGTTCAAGGCAGAGATGAAAATGAGTGTGAACAGTTTTCCTCCCCAGGTCGAAGACTTTGGGGTCATGGTTGACCTCCTTGAGAGACTGTCCATACTTTTCTAAGGACGAATACTCACATCAACTCTCTTTGGTTAGAAGAGGAGCTGGTGTGCCCTTTCCCCCTGTGCCCAGCTCTTCCCAGGAGACCCATGCCTGCTGCTTTTTATAAGAAGGGGCGAGGTCAGGCTAATGGTGTCAAAGCTCTGCGGGGCTGGACAAAGACTCTCCCAGGGAGGCCAACATCCACCTTTCTAAAGCTTGTTAAGGGAGAGCAAAGGAAAGTGTACAATCAGAATGAAAATGAATTGCCTTGGATAGCCAAGGATGAAAAGTAAAGGATTTGTGAAAGATGTCTTGGGTCTTTTTTGAAAAAGATAACAGCCTTTAAAATAAGTAAGACTTTCTTCAAGGTCTAAGAGACCCCATGATCTCACTTTGAGCTCTAGCTGACAACACCTCTGTTGCTTATTTCAACTGAGGCCTTCAGATTTTATAACTTAAGGGGAGGAACATAGCATGGGGGGAAAAGGGGAAAAAGAGGAACATGATTCCCCCCCTCGAATATCCCCACATAATTTCTTTAACCTGATGTTCAACGGGGAAAAATATATAACTACTTAATATATGATAGCTCACAAAATCAGTTTTGAATCATGAACTAAATCACTAGTTTAGTGCTCAATTTAATGAACATATTTTTTAAATGATAATTATTGGAGAAACAGAAGCTGATTGCCGAAACTGAAACAGTGAATGCCATTGCATAGGGAGGCCTATGGTATCACATAAGTTATGTCCTCCTCTGGCCCCACACCAAACATTTTAGCCTTGTTCTTTCTCTGCTCCGGGGGTCTTTGCAGATGCTGGTCTTTGGGGATACAGGGCACATGTGGTAGTGTTAGGACATCCCCAGAGGCACCTGGGCCATTCACGGACTGATTGGTGGTGTAGCAAGTAGACTGAGACAACAGGGGTGCTGATTACTTACTATGATATGCGAGTTGTTACAGTGGTGGTAGTGAGATTGGGGAGGAGAATGGAGATTTTATTGCAGTTTGACAAAGAACCTCATCCCTATACTCTCATCTGGGATTGGCATACCACAGAGCTTGTCTCCCCATGTTAGTGGGCTTCACCTCGGTGACAAGCTACCCTAGTTTCTGACAGTCAAAAATGACCTCTTTCTTTACTTCATTACCCAATGCCTCAAATGGCCATGGCCACTAGATTAAGTACTGATGCTAGAGAAAATGTCTTAAGGTAAAATGACTCCAGGAATTCTGTCTGAGATAAATGTGGCTACCCACACACTACATAGTAATGCTTCTCGAGTTGGCAGATGGAAATATTTTTTAGTTTTGAAAGCTTTACCTTCTATTACCGACTCTCCTGTTTTCCTCACTATTTTTCTCATCTTGCAAGTCTCACAGGAGAGAGAGAGAAAAATCAAATGCTAAAATGCAGCTGTTCTTGAATAGGTGAGGGAGACAGCGTGTGAGAAAGAGAGGAATTCCAGAACTTGATCGGCGGTAACAGGCATCCATGTTTTGGCTTCAGACTTAAAATCGCCCAGTGAGGTAGTTATCATCTGCTCAAGCATCCCTTAACTGCACAAACCAGGCCGTCTACTGGGACTTGGTGGGTGTGTCTGGGAGGGTCGGGTGGGGGAAAAAGATGCAGAAGAGATTCAGGCACAGGCCTGTGGGCATCTGAACCTGTGCTCAAGGCCCCTTCCTCCGGCTGCCCTTCTGCGTTCACATGATGCGCACCTGGGATGGGACACTCCTTCCAGGCTGTTGTACAGATCCATAGGCATCTTACAAAGGGTGAAAGGTCTTTCCTGAAGAAATCATTCCTCATCGGTGTGGAGCATTTGCTTGGAAGGGACTGAAAGGCACAGCTAATTCAGCAAAGCTTTCCTGCCATTGCTCTCTGAGATGGGCTTTCTGTGAAAGCATCACCATGAGGTGTCCCCCAGTAACGGGGGAAGCTTGGCAGGTGTGCCGGAAAACATCTTTCTAAATCTGAGGTAAGGAAGACTCTCTTCATTAGGGCACAGAAAACACAGATCATAAAAATGAAATGATAATTTTGATGACATAATTAAAATTTCTGTTTCTTAAGAAATACTTACATAATGACAATTCAAAATCTGGAAGAAGGATGTTTGCAACATATAAACCCCTCTCCCCAATTAAAAAAATATACAGAATAATACAAAATTCAACAAAGCACTAAGAAATCAAACAAGCAGAGGATGGAGTAGGGAGGGAGGAACAGCAAAAATGTATACAGAACATTCACAGAAGAAATCTGAATAGCCAGTAAAGATATGTTAAAACGTGGCGTGTCATTAGTAATCATGAAATTCAAACTAAAACCACAAATTTCACACTAATCAGGGCAATTATCATGAAAACATCTGATGATATGATGTTGGCAAGGATGTAGAAGCACAGGAATACTCGTACTTTGCTGGGGAATATGTATATTGGTCCAACTGTTTTGAAAAACAGTTTGATAATAGCCAGTAATGTGAAAGTTGCCCAAATGTCCTGAGCTGGCAGTTCCACTTCTTGGTATATATCATTGAGGTATTTGGAACATTCATGCCAGAAAACATGTGGAAAACACACAACACTGTTCCTAATAGCAAGATTGGAGCTATACAAATGTCTCTCAGCCAGAGAATGGGTAATTCAATTAGGATGTATTCACACGCCAAAAAAGAAAAAGAAGAATACAACACGATAGTGAAATCAAAGAACTAGAGCTATATAGATAAGACGTAATTGAAGAAAAGTTTAATAAACATATGACTACATTAATATGAAAACATATTTCATATATTAACATATAGGAAAAACAGGCAAAACAATTCTACATGTTGCTTGGAGATTCATAATATTTTTAATTAATACGTGAATAAAGGTATAGGAATTAAAAGCCACTAAATTCAGGATAGTGTTTTTTTGGGCAAGGAAGGAAGAGAGTTGGGGAGAGGTCCAAAGGGGAATTTAGTTCTGCTGACACATGTTTTATTCCTTTTGAGGGATGCAAATGCACGGATATTCAATATAATGCTTTAATATCTATTTGTATGTCTTAAATAGAGAAAATTAACTTTTGAAAAAAGAAGTCATGGTAGCTAGTAGCACACGGTGAGGCTTTTATTTCCCTTCCCTCAAGCAGAAGATTGCTCTCTGGGATATTCTTCACACTTTTCCATTCAAAGATGTATTAAGAAAAGAGAACTGGGAAAACAAACAGCAAACGAAAACTCATTTCACATCAGGAAGGCATTATGCCATGGCTAGGTGGACCTGGCCACCATATAAAGAGGACATTTGTTTTTGTTGTGTGTGTTTAACCATTTTGCATTCCTTCTTCTCTTTTGTTAAATATTTTCATTTCCCTTTGAAGGACTCTCCCTCCTCCATTCCCAACCCACGTATTTGCGTTGACCTCCGTGGAGGATGTGACCTAAGTTAAAGCTCGTCATCAGGCTACAATGATTGATTCAAGGATATACTGTTCAATCAAAGTCAATGAGATGCAAAAGATTTTGTAGGGAGTCATTGGAAAGAGACTCTTGCCTCTTCCCCTGCACTAGCTAAGACCAGGGGAGAATGTAGGCTCCAACGCTGCTTCGGGCTCTTTGTACCAGGAGGCTCTCCAGCTAGTCTGAACGTGAAGGCTATGAGGTGGACACTAAGTGAACAAATAGAGTGGGAGAAACTAGATCCTGATGGATTGCCAGACCTTCCAATCAAGCTCTGTTTGACACCAGCCCCACCTCTGAGCTCTTCAGAAGGCAAGGTCAATATCCCTTCTTTATACATATGGTCTGACTTTTCCCTTTCTTGCAACCCAAATGATCTTAACTGATAAATCTTCCGTTGGTAGCAAAATATCCAAATGAACCCTCCAGGTTAGTAATACAAGCAAACACAATTTTGGCTGAAAGAAGAGCTCTTTACCCTCCATGCCCACCCATCTCCCACCTGCAAGGTCATCAGTTCTCTTGAATTTCTTTTCTAACATCTCAGCAGTTAATGAAGGGAACACAGCTGGCTCCACTCAGAGCCAATACCTAGTCCTTTTGTCACAGAAATTGCCTAATCAAAACAACTAAAATTACCTTCCCAGAAATTAAATCCTTCTTTTGACTAGAGACACTTATCCCAGTCAAAAAAACACTTGATGAAGACCCACTGAGGGGGGTCATTGTTATCTTCACTTTGAATATTTGATAAAAATGAAGGAAACGGTGATCAGTCCATGAGGAGGTAATTTGTTTCTTCTGTCAGATGTTTCACAACACAGGTGATGGTCTAAATTTACAGATTCTTTACACAGCATGTACCCAGACTAATGAAAATCAAAGTTCAAGGACTTACTTCAATTCTAATGAACAATCCACCCATTTGGAAGGATTTATTGACTAGCTGGGGAATAGTTAAAATTTGCATTTCACTTGCCACTTTAGAATTTTTTTTCTCCAAGAGCATTTAATCTTCTTTCCTCTTTCTCTGTTCTTTAAAAGGTCTTGACTTGCTATTCTTAAATGAGATTATCCTTGTCTGCTTCCTCTTCAGTGAAATGAAACCAACTTTAAATAACTCACCTAGATGGCTGAGTTTTAAAACTTTTTGAACAAGTACTTTCTCTCAAAGTCCCTATGTGTTGTCATGTTCTATTCTATCCTATTCCATTCCATTCTATTTTAATATATCTTGGGCAAGACCCACTGTATTGGCTGCTGCTGGAATGGACTGATCTCTTCCAAGATGGTTTGGTAATTGTTTAGGAAAATCTTTGAATCAGAAAAGCCATTTTTTCCCCTTTAATTTCCTTCATCTATGTCTAATCTAAGAATATTTTTAATGAGTCAGTGAAGGTAATGGTACCTGGAGGTCGTGTAGTTCTAGTGGCTTCCCTGTACCTGGCTCCAAAAGGACCTTTTTTGGTCATTTGCTTTTTGCACTCATGTGCATTTAGTATTATGCTGTGCACAAAGAAGACTTATCTTACATTTCTTAGGCTCTTTTCCCAACTACCAGTAAGGTTTATCCCCAAAGGACCCATTGACACATGAGTCCCAGGCAGGGGAAGGGGAAAATCACATCTCTTTCTCTCTCCTTTGCACTGGCTGCATCTCCCATGTGATCCCCACCCTTGTCGAAAGCCTCTGTTCTGATGCTGATATCTGCCTAATAGATGTGGCTGTGGCATCTGCAGACGCTTCTTCGCATTGTTCTCCTGCCCTGGGACTAGAAACATTTTCTCTTGTTGCTCGTCTCTGGATTGCTTTCTCATCCCTTATTTGGATTTTTGACACTCCCAACAGCCTTGTTATCTATGTTAAATCCTTCCCACAGAACTATCTGGCATTCACTCTTTCTTTAGACGGATACATCGGATTGATCTATGTCAGGATTGGGTCACACTTGTTGTTAATTTGAACCACATTTTGAACTTGAGTTCTGGGAACAGGTGGATTTGAAGATCCAGAATTTGAAAGAAAAGGGTATCGAAGAAAAGTGATCCTGACACTCTGCATGAAGTTTTCTATGGAGGCATTTGCCAGTTCCTAAGAGGCTGAGAAACCAAACAGATATTTAAGACATTAAAAGCTAAGAGATTTACATCTCAGAGAAAGAGGGAAAGAATGAGAAAGAGAATTTTAAGGCCTGCCATGGAGGAAGGATCTTGGAAACAACACAGACATCTAGTTGAGACTCAGGAATGGCCCCTCCTAGGAATGGAGCAAACTGGGAGAAGGCCAGTCCTCACAGAGCCTGAAACCCAACCTGAAGCCATTTTAATCCCTGATTAAATCAAGGTAGTTGTCTCAAGGTGGTGTGTCACAAGAAAATGAAATTCTATCTAGAGGAGTATAAATCATCCAAAGCCTCTGTATTTTAAAAATACACAATAAAACTAACTAAACATGACAGAAAAAAATGATCACAAGACTGAATTTCAAGGAAAAAAAAGAAAGAAAGATAAAGGGAACAGAACCATAGTGTACAAAAAAAAACCCCAAAAAACAAAAAACTCCAGATATACAATGTAACTCCAGAATTTGGAGTCATCATGCAAGTACTATTAAGAACCTATCATTCATGTGTTCAAGAAAATAAATTAAACATTTCAGGGGAGAAGTGGAATCTATAAAAAGAGTAAAATGGAAAGTTTAGAACTGAAATAATTCCAATAGATGGATTCAACAGAAGTTTGGTTGCAACAGCACTGAGTAATAGCGAACTAAAATAGGCAGTAGAAAATATGCAGATTGAATCAGAAAGATAAATATCTGAAGGAAAAAAAAATGGGGCATGCCAAAAGGTCTAAATAAGTGTGACTGAAGTCTCAGGAGGAAAGAAGGGGGGGGGCAAAAAAAAAAAGAGATATAAGAAATGCTTTAAGAGTTACAGGATAAGAATTTCACAAAATCTAATGAAAACCTCAAGACCAAGTTCAAGAGGTTCTGCAAACTAGAGCAGAATCAACACAAAGAAGTCTACACTAGAATACATTATAGTTCAACTGCTGTAAACACTAGAATACATTATAGCTCAACTGCTGTAACCGAAGTCAAAATGACAATCTTAAATGCAGTCAGAGGAAAAGAAGTCTGATTGGCTTCACAGGACACACACAACAGAAGGTGAAAGACCGAATCTGGAGAGAAAATATTCTCTGACCCGTTGTTCTTTATTTCAAAAGTGATGGAAAAAATACTTTTCAGACAAGCAAAAAGAGAATTCATTGCCAGCAGTCCCACACGAAAATAAAGAATAAAAATATAAAAAGAGACATTGTAATGATTAAAGGCTTTATTCACCTGGAAATTATAAAGACTTTTTTTTGTACTTAGTAAGATTGATTACATAAACTTAAATATATACATAAGGCAAAACAATTACGTGCAAAAAGTTTCAACACATCTGAAATCATAGCAGAAATTTTAGCATGTCTCTCATAGTGACTGATAAAGAAGATATGAAATCAGTGGCACTATAAAGACTCTCATAATAACAAATAACAAATTTGTTAACAAGTAGAAACAAATGTCATCTGATTATGTATATATCATCAAAACCCTCCAGAATCGATTACCTTTTTAAAATACACATGACGTTTTAATCAAAATAGACCATATGATAGGCCTTAAAGCGCTCCACAGATTTCAAAGATTTGAAGTCACACAGGGTATATTCTCTGACCACAGTGGAATCCATCTAGAAATGAGATCCCTAAATACTTGACAATTAAGCGAAACACACCTAAGTAAACCATGGGCCAAAGAATAAATCAGAATGGAAATTTAGCAGTGTTTTGATTCAAATAATGATGAAAAGGTAGCATATCAAAACAACGAAAGCTATGCTTAAAGGAAATCTTATAACTTAACTTGATACATTATAAAATAAAAGATTGAAAATAGATGTTCTAAGCATGTATCACATGAAGCTAGGGAAAAAGACACAAAACACATGAGTATTTTATTTCTAATTAATATAATTAATTTCATTTATGAAACTTCATTAAAATCAATAAAACAAAACATTATTTCTCTGAAATAACATTTAAATTGACATTTCCTTAGCAAGATGAATGAACATGAGAGTAGAGAGAGGGTTATATTACTGATATTAGGAATAAAAAGGGGAGCATAACTATAGATTTTGTAGATATTAAACTGTTAATAAGAAGGAGAGGGTATATAGCTCAGTGGTAGAGCATGTGCCTAGCATTCACAAGGTCCTGGGTTCAATCCCCAGTACTTCCATCAAAAAAAAAAAAAAAAAGTAAAGTAAACTTAATTACCTCTGCCCTCAAAACAAACAAACAAACAAACAAAACTCTTAATAAGAAATACAATTGCAAAGGGAGGCCACTACCTCTGGAAAAGGAAGACCTTTCATATCAGAGTCAAGAGTTGAGGAGAGCCATGGACTTCACAGAGAGAATTAAACAATAATAGAAGAGGGAGCTGACCCAGGGGAGCAGAACTGAGCCCTGTAGTAACACCTTATCCTGAGGTCCACTAATTCCTCTGCCTTCATCATCTCACTTCCATCCCTCTCCAACTCCTGACCACTCTTTGGCCCATGAGGCTTTTGGAAGGAGACCACTATCCACCATCATGTGTCTCCCATGTATGATGCTTATGCACAGACAGCACTCCACTACCTAAGGCCAAGGGTTCTTGCAAAGCAAGCCAAGACTGGCCCTGACTCACTCCCACTTTATCATCTCATCGCATTCTTTTCCCAAGGCAATGCCCTCGAGAACATGAATTACCTAGAGGAAAGAAAAAATGATTAACAATTCAAAAATATTTTTTAGTTGAAATTGGCTTGCCACTGCCTATTTTCAACTCTTACTTGTATATCTCCCAAAATATTCTTGCAGTTAATGTATAGAGTTCATCAAAATGTTCAATACTTTTAAATAGAGTTCCAACTGCTTTGTTGATAGTAGAGTACCCTGAATATGATTGTGATTCAAGAACTTCTCAGATGAAGATGCCATCTGAAAATCACTTACCAGCAACATGAGTAGTATCTGGATAGTCATATTTAGGTATGAGTCAGGCCAGATATTTTGTTAACCATCCTTGCAGATTCAGGAAAATGTTTTTGGTTGTTTGTTTGCTTGCTTCAGAAGATTTTATACCTATTTCAGTTTGATTTAAGGGAAGGATATTCATGACAGGAAGTAGTTCCATGATTTCTGGTTGCTTTCCTAAATGCTTTTGTCCCACTATTCCACAATTAAGAAGTCTTAGTAGTTCTAAATTTCCTACTAAGAAGCATTTTTCAAATGCCTTGAATTTTTTTTTTTATTCAGAAGATTATTTTTATTATTTAATTGAAGTTCACAATGTGAATTTCTGGTGTACAGTATAGTGATTCAGTTGTACATATGTACATATATATATTTCTTTTCGTTATAGGCTATTACAAGGTATTGAATATAGTTCCCTGTGCTATACAGAAAGACCTTGCTGTTTACCTGTTTTATATATGGTAGTTAGTATCTGCCAGTCCTAAACTCGCAATTTATCCCTCTCCACCCCCGTTCCCCCTAGAAATCATAAGTTTGTTTTCCATGTCTGTGAGTCTGTTTCTGTTTTGTAAATGAGTTCATTTGTGTCATTTTTTTTTTTTTAGATTCTACATGTAAGTGATATCATATGGTATTTTTCTTTCTCTTTCTGGCCCACTTCACTTAGTATGATAATCTTCAGGTCCACCTATGTTGCTGCAGATGGCCTCAAATGCCTTGAATTTGAAACATAAATCCACTCACCTTGGCCTACCTCTGTTTATTTTTATAGAATTATTCTTTCTTTATGGGCTAATTAGAAATGTGATGTGGATTTGCTTTGTAATCCAGGCATGTGTTCGGCCATATTCTCACTGATTTCATTGAGTACTTAACTTTAATAGGAACAGTAGGACACAATTCTTATTTTCAACCGCAGAGTTCTAGTCTCTTTACTTTGGTCCTTAAAGTTAAGATGACAGAGTGATTCTAGTACTCAGATGAACATTAAGTGTGCAGAATCTTTTATTCCTTATGTCTCTTACTTTTTTAATCTTTCCCAGATGCCAGATATCAGTCTGTACTTATATGTGAAGAAGGCTCAGGGGATACTTCTCTCCTGATCCACAGCCATAAAGAAACCTGGGCTTCCTCCTTTTTAATCCCCAGAGCCTCTCTTTGGTGACATTCTACATAAATACATAAGCTCCTGGTAATCTCTTATTGTTGAGATTCTGCAAAGCCCAGGGATATTTGAGTTTTCTATCCAGCCTTCAAGGACTGTGGCCCAAGGTTTTCTGAAGTGAGGAAGTCAGATAGTCTTCCCAATAAAGAAAAAAAGATTTGCTATCAAAATGGATAGTTCCTGACTAGTTTGTCTACTCTGCCCTCCAACAAACGTCCTTTTGCCAAGGACATACTTGCTTCATATCTCCAATGGCAGCTCATACATGAAAGTTTAATTCCAGGCATACAATAGACTGATGGAAGCTTTAAATGAAAAGTTTATTTTTCTATGGGGCATAGGATTGAAAAATAGAGTAAATCCAGGTAAACTGTGTGCTAGGGTTACCTGCTTACTATGGTCCATCCAGGATTATTCTAGTCACTACTGCTGCGTAACAAATTCCCCTAAAACTTCAAAACTTAAAACCACCTCTTTATTTTGCTCACAATCTTGTGGGTCAGGAATTTGGAGAAGGCTCATGACTTGGGTTCTGTCATGTAGATGCAGTCAGATGTTGGCTGGTGTTACAGAATTGTGAAAGCTTGACTGGCTGGATATACAGAATAACTCACTCACAAGACTGGTAGTAATGTCGGTTTTCTGCTGGGGACTCATCTGGGCTGTTGAACTGGTGTGTCTGTACATGGCTTTTCCATTGTGTTGGTCTCAAGGTAGTTGGACATTTTGCACAATGACTCAGGGCTCCAAAAGTGAATGTCCCAGCTCATGAGATGGAGGCTACATCACCTTCACTGACTTAGCCTTAGAAGTTACACAGCATCCCTCTGCCATCTTCTGTTGGTTCAATATGAGCCCAGATCCAAGTAGGGAGCAGGTTAGACTCTACCTCTTGATGCTGGAGGGGCAAGGTCAGAGATTGAGGATGTGGAGTGGAAGTGTTGCAGTCAATTTGGGCAAATATAATAAATCTGCCTGAAAGATAACACAGTATTGGAATCTTCAGATGAGCCAAGAAGTATATGAAAAGCCACTGCTAAATGTGTAACTGAAGAAAGCAGCTGGGACTCCAGGAACCCTACACAGAGGCCAAGTGGAAGCTGAGATGGGCCAGGAGGATGGCTGAGGTTTCCACATGAGTGTTTTCTCTCCCAGAAGATACATAGATGCCAACTGGTCAAGAAGTTTCCTTTGTCTCCCACATCCAGTCCCCTTTTAAGCATCTGACCAAGAGGGCTTTACATACTGAGACAAAGGAAAAAAAAACACTCATTTTATCACCGGTAGATTTATAGAAAAGATTAAGTTTGGTACCTACAAACTGGAGCAAGGACCTTGTCTTTCTGAATAATCTGAAAATTAATAAAGAGAATTGGTTAGATCCTTCATCACGTGACCAGTGACGTCATTCTGAGCAGAGGGAGGGGCGAGAAGTCTTGTGACAAAGCTGCCTGGTCCTGGGGTGATAGGGTTTCATCTGTGTATTCTTTTCAGAGGCTGTCCTACTGAGTAGTATTTTTAGATTTTCTGAAGACTCAGGGGATGTTTTCTGTGATGCTTTAGAGACCCTCCTTCTTTGGGTTACTGCACAGGCTGGAGTGGAAATTTCTGAGGGGACCTTTACTCCTTCTACAGCTGGAAATGGAGAGTGATCTTTGAAGAACATAGAAGGAGTGAAAGTAATAGCTTTTTGATCAAGACAGTGTTTTAAATGCCCTTTTATCTAATTTTATCTTCAAAACAATCCAAAAATGCTAATAATATTATTCTCCTTTGACAGACAAGTACATGCTCATTGCAAGGATAAATTCTGAGTAAGATTTTCATAGTTAGTACTCTGTGTGTCATAATTAACAAAATATATTATGTGTCAAATGCCAAAACTCTAGTTTCTAATTGTGCTCTTCAATGCTTTGGGGGATCCCAGCGATGCTCAGAGAAAATATTTGCCATTAATATCTTTATTCTTCTTGATCTTCTCTAAAGTGCTCTTTTGATTTTGCCCAACTCACAGAAGCAACAACATAAAGGAAAACAAAGCCTGCAGCAGAAAGGAAGCTATAAATAATTCTGTTTGTAACCATGCTGAGATCCAAACCTGGGCCATCAATCCCTGTAGTCAAAGGTGGGCATTCTTAAGAAAGTCTGAGTGAGGCAGGGCCACAGATGTGCTTCTTTTCCAGTTTAGAGACAAAAGAGAAGGGCCTTGGGCCCTTTTACAGGTATTATTCCTTTGTAGTTGAAGCAAGTGACAACACCCGTCCAATGGGACTAACCCAAATTCAGTGGATCAAATCATTTCAGGCCCGAGATGGCAGAGAACAGAAAGAGAGCATTTTAGGATTCCCTGCATCTCTACTCATAGATAAAAAATTATGATAACTATAAAATTAAAATTTCAGAAAATGGGATTTGATATAGTACTACTAATTATTTTATTCATTCAGGGATATATGGAAAGTGTTCATCTATCCAAAAAGGTATATTAAACTTCTACTGTGTGGCAAACCATGAGGATGTACTGGTGCATAAAGGAGGCATGACCTCTATCCTCACAGATAGTCAAGTTGGGAGATCATACAATACACAATTTCAAAAATTACTGTGAAGTCACCAGCTTTGATAAAATTGTAGAGAGCAGAGATGAGGATTAGAATGACCCACTCTAGAAAGGTCAGAAGAAAACATCTTGCTGTGAAGCTGAGACCTGGGTGAGATGAGAATCCATGAGCAGAGTGATCTAGGCAGAGCTAGAAAGTCCCTGGGGATGAAAGTCCGGAAGAGGGACAGGGTGCTTGGCTTTTCAAGAACTAGAAGAAGGTGATTGACGTGGATCATGGCGCACAAGGTGGATCGTGTGGCAAGGGTGGGCTGGAGAAGATAGATCAGGACCAAGGCATGCAGTTCCCGTGGACCGTGGACAAAAGCTTTGATTTTATTCTCAGTGCAGCAGGTAGCTGTTGGAGGCTCCTTAAGAAAAGAATGACATGATCTGATTTATATTTAAATAGTTGTTTGTGGATAAGTTGGGTGTTTGAGCCTTAGCACTTTTCTGAAGGCTTAAATAATAATGATACTGGAACTCTTTCCCAGAAAGCCAATAATGAGCTATCACCTATCTCCTTTTATTTCTTCTACATTCATCTGAACTCTTGATGAGAAGGTAACAGGGAAAGGAGTTCTTGGTCACCAGTCCACTTGAGTTTTGATGCGTGGTCCTGCTGTAAGCCGACCTAGCCTAACCAGCTGACATAAAGGAGCCTCTGCAAAACAGAAAGCAGTGAGCTGAGCTCACAGGGGTGGGGACTGAGAGAAAAAAACCGATGAAGAGTTGCCCAGGAGGGAATATCCAAATTCGAACTCAAGCTCAGTGATACTGGGGTTCTATGAAAAGCATGATCTATAGGAGAGGTCACTTGTTCACTGCAGGAGCAGATCTCGGTGCCGGTTGGACTCCTGAGTCCAGAGACAACTGTCGACATCGACTCATTTGACATCAGATGTGAAAGCCACTCCTTAGTGGCAGTGGCTGGCAGGACCAAGGCTGCCACTGGCTAGATGACTGTTTAGGTCAAGACTTCCAGCCCAGTGAGTGCTGCCGTGGGCGCAGGTGCGGAGCAGAGGGTCATTCTGGTAAATGGATCACTCCTGTCATGGTTTTGGTTTTGAAGCAGCAACAGTATCGAGTCCAAGGAGACATTTGGCCCAGCAGTCACAGATGTAGAGTCACTGACTTGACTGATGGAGAAGGAGCTCCCCATCTACTTCTAGGCCAGGGTCTGCTTGGCTCAAGGTTGGGCCCAGACTGAGTCCACAGGTGGTAAGTTTAGCTGTGCTGGCAGCAGAGTGGAGCTGGCAGGAATTAGAAGTGGTCCTCAACGTTTGTCTTTCTGAAACGATGTTCCTTAGGATTTTACTGCTACCCTGTAAGTGAAGGTATTGGTGCTTAACTGTATCAATGGAAGATATGTTGCCACACTGTGGTTTGGTTTGGACATTGTGTTCTTTTAGCACATTAAATTCTTCTCTTCTTCCTCCTTCCTCTCCTCCTTCTCCTTCTTCTCCTCCTCTACCTCGTCTTCTTCCTCCTTCTCCTTCTCCTCCTCCTCCCTCTTCTGTAGTGTGTTCACTGCCCCTAAATGAAGGTAACAAAGATGATGCACTGATTTTTTTATGTAGAGATATATCCTCTTTATTGGGAGAATATTGTAAAGTTAATTTTAACAGCAGATAGTTTGAGAGGCGATATTAGGCTAAAGATGGCTCTTGGGAACAGAGCTTATCATTGGCTCAGAGGGTCCCCTCACATGTACCAGCTAAACTCCCAGGATCTGCAGGATGCCCGTGGGGTGTGTAGGTAAGAACACTCATCACTCATGAGCCACTGGCTCCATGGGGTACCCTTCCGCAAGCCACCTTGCTCCAGGGAAGGCAACATCAGGACTTGGGCAGGGTCACAGCTGTTCTACATCCAGGACTTAGCTGTTCTGTGGTTTGCTGCGGATTCTTCTCTTTGGACATGTGCTTGGTGTGTTACAAAGGTGAGAGTTTGGTCTAAGCTGGAATCTTCAAGGCCATGAGACCCAGTGATGTCTGATGGTAATTCCCTCCACTCTGACCTTGGGAGGAGATCTATCTAGTGCCTTACCTTTTGTGTTTTACCTTATGTGTTTCAAAGGGCGCGAGAGAGAGAGAGAGAGGACAGCCTTTTCTCCCCCCTGCACTGGTAGGGGGGAAAAGTGACATTTCTGGGCGTGTTCAGAGAGATGTACATAGGGAGGGGTGGGGACTCCGGTTAAGTGGAAAACATATGTTAGTTTCACGTCCAACAGTTAGCTCTCCAGTTCTGGCATACCATTGCCATGGTAAAGTCTGAGGCCAGTACCACCAGGTATTTCAAGGTTTATGGATAGCCATGTACTCAGAATTTATATGGCATATCCCATTTTTTAAAAATTACTGTGTAACTTTGTTGAAAACAGTGTGTGGACAGAGCCTAACCCATCTACAGGGCTGCACCTGTCCTGGAGGCTATTATTTGTAACCTGGAGCTTTGCAAAGATAATGATTATGTATGGTGGTTCTCCCGCTCACTCTAATCCAATCTGATTCTCTGTGGGACTCTAGGTCTGCTGGTAAGAATAGCAGCAAAGCGAGTTTTATGCACAGCAAATGAGATTGTGAATAGATGACCTGGCTGTACGCTCCTTAGATACTAGAATAATGTGACAGATTCTCATCCCAGGAGAGAGCTGGATGTGACTATGGTGTTTCGTCCCCGAGGCTTCAGGGACAAACCCCATCTTGCAAGATCTGAGCATTCCCAGGATCTTTGCTTCCGAACTGACAAACAGCAGTGTATGGTGAGTACAGTCAGTATGTTCTCTGTTCTCTTGGCCTAATCTGATCAAATCCCCCACGTCCATTGGCCAGGGCTGTAATTGCAACTGACAGATGATCCAACTTTAAAGACAGAAGCTTTCACAGACTGGAGAGGATGGAGCAGAAACTTCACGCTGGGCCAGCAGCACAGGAGGCAAAGGCTAGACATCACACCTGGGCCCCAGCTGCCGGTTTCAGTCTCCGTGGACTCCGGAAAACAGCTCTTGATTTTTACCAATTTACATCGGCCTGCGACTTTGGAAAAATGCCTCTAAATATTTCATGGGCATCTCATAACCCCCTCAGAGCCTTCATAGGAAGCTCAATCCTTCCTCCTTGTCTCATTAATGCACAAAATGTACTTTCTTATGATGGAAAATTCCTTTGTTGCAAAAAAAGAGAGGCAGCATTGTTCTGTCGAGAATAAAATATGAAGCATTGCCCCAGCGTCTGTCTGAGGCGAGCCAGACTTCAGGGAACGGCCAGGAGAGAGTGTGGGCAGTCCAGCCCCGCCCTGCTGGCTCAGTTCTCTGTGATCCAAAAGAAGCTGAGGGTGGGGAGGATGGATGGACATTCTCCTAGGACAGAGACCGCTGACATCGCAAGGGCTGTGAATGGAATTGTGGAAATACTGAGTCTAAATCATGAACGTCTGTAATGAGGCCCAGGGAAGAGGGACGGACACACACACACACATACACACAGCCAGAGCCCATGATTTAGAATGTTGCCTGTGAGAAGCTGGGCTAGGCTGAGTGTTTGGTGGCTGTACTGTGGAGTGGGGAAATAGCAGACACAGATGAGTTCCATGGCTGGCATCAGCACCTGCCATAAACTCTGGTTATCACTCTGGTCTTGCTCATCTCAGAGGCTGCTGGAAGCATTTCCTGTTCTGTTCTGTGTCCCCAACAGAGCACCTGAGACCGGGCTGAGGGCACAGAACCTGTCAGCTGGCTCTTTTCTTTCCCCCATCTTTCTCATAGTGAGTAAAGTCTAGCAGCAGGTTTGGAAATTGTAGCCGTTGGGTTTTGAGTATGTGTTAGCGACACCGACCCTACTTCACATCATGGGAAAATAAAGTGGATGCATGGTACCTGTATGTGATTGCTAAGGTCCTTGAGTGGTCCCTCCACCTGTCCCCTTCAGACTGGAGAGATGGAGGGTCATCCCTGAAGAATCCCTAAGCAGGATGAGCACACTAATTCCAGAGAGCATGTGCTCACCAAGGCAGGAACACAGCATCACGCAAACATTTCTGGGCCAGTGAATACCCTTTCATCCCTGTATCAGCCAAGTGTAGGCTACCTTATGCTGCGTCACATGTGGCCCCAGATTGCAATGGCTTACAACACAGTGTTTATATCTCACTTGCATCCTATGTCTTTATAATAAGCGGAGTGTGGCCATGTCCCACATCTTCATTCCAGCACCAAAGATGAAGGGTTCGGCTCTATCTGGGATGAGTGTAATGGGGAACCACACTATGGCTCCTAAAACGTCAGCTGATGAGTAGTATCCGTTATGCTGTCTTCTTAGTCAAAGCGAATCACTGAGCCAAGTTGGAATCACTCGGGGAGGGAATTACAATACTCTTGCATGAAGGAGTAGCAGCTACTGGGGAAGGATAATACACTACTTCATACCCTTGTTCCTTGCAGGGTATGTCCTGCCTTGGGAAAAGGAAGCATAGAGCTCAGAAAAATAATCCATTCATTAATTTAACTAATATTAATTGAATACCTACCAACTGTCAGAAAATTCTAGGCATAAGGAATAAGACAAGACAGGACAAATTCCTACTCTTAGGGAGCTTAGATTCTAGGGGGAAGACAGAAAACAAAGAAACATGTAAATATACAGTATGTTTGTGATTCGCGCTTTGGAAAATATTACAACAAAGAGGGAAAGAAAGTTCCGGGATATGGGCGTGTGCGTGTGTGATGTTTTATTTAGGGCTGGGAAGCTGCTGGCTGGCTTTAAGTGGAGGCGTGGCATCATCCTACTGACATTTTGGAAGGTTATTCTGGCTACTGACTGTCAGAGGCAGAAGCAGGCGGACGGGGTGAGGGCTTTTGTGGGAATTCAGGCTGGAGTTGGTGGTGGGTTGACACAGGATGGTTGTGGCGCTGGTGAGAGGGTATGAAAGTGTCAGATTCTGAATATATTTTGCATATGGACAATGGATTTGTTGACGGATTGTGGGGAGTATGAGAAAAAGAGAATTTGAGGATGACTAGAGGATTTTGTCTTGATCAAGCAGAACAGGTGAATGGCATTTATTGAGACAGTGAGCTGCATAGGGAGAGGTTTGGGGGTGAGGGAGAGAGGGCAATGAGGAATTTCAGCCTCGTCCTGTGATGTTTGAGGTCCCTGTTAAACATCTGAGTGGAGATGTCACATGGGCAGTTGTAGATGTGGTTTTGGAGATCGGGGAGGTGTTCAGGCAGGCCAGACATTTACATTTTCAAGTCATCATTTGTTTGCTTTTTAAGGCCAGGAAGCCAGATGAGATGACTCAGGGAAGGATGTGGGCAGAGAAATGGCCTGAACTCAGACCTCAGAGGAGGAGAAATTAGTGAAGGAAGCTGGGAAGGAGCATCCAGCAAGACTGAGTGCAACCCAGAGAGTAATTTATGGAAGCCACGCAGAGAGGTTGTTCCAAGGAAGAGGGAGTGACCAGCAGGGACCAGGCTGGCTGGAGGAGCCAAGCACGACCACTGCACTTAGCCGAAGGTGGCAGAGAAAAGCCCCACACGGGGAGGGGGGGGAGCGGCCCCCGCCTTTCTGAACACTCTCAGCCACAGTCACTGAGGATTCTCCACGTTCAGACTGAGCACAGCCGAGCCACTGTGGGCCCAGAACTGCCGGCTATCAGCTGGCTCAGACCCCAGCCCGTGGAGTCTGGAGGCCCTTGGGGACTGCTGGGTGTCAGGCACTTGAAAATCCACTGAGCCATGGTTAATCACATGTAATCCACATAAAACTGGCCCAAATACAGGGAGTCACATTCAGAAGTAAAACTAGTATGACATCCAAAAGGCACTGAGAAGCAATTGGCTTCTTTATTGAGGGCTCTTTAAGAGGCACTGAATGGGGATTACTTGCTAACCCAAATCCCAAACTCTGAAGTTCCTTTCCTGGGCCTCCCTCCTACCCTTTCATTGAGAAGGTGCAGAAGCTGCCTCTCCATCTCTCCTTTCACATCTGCCAGCTCCCAGAAACCCTCTGTAAACGCCGCCTCGCCTGACTCCTTGCCGTCTCCCCTTCCCCTCCTGTCTCTTCGGTTCCGTTGTCTAATGTATTTGTTTATTTTCCTATCATGCATAGCTTTCTGCCCTTTCTAAGGTAGATTTAATTTAGCCTTTCTGATGGTCTTTCAATTTCCTTCCCTACTGTTCCCAAGATCAATAAGGCAAAGGCCAGGAAGCTGTCTGGCAGACACGGAAGCCTCCGCAAAAGGAAAGGGACGTAGGGCTGTGATGCAAGGTTATCCACTGCGATGTGCCTGCTTGTGCTGCTTGGATTTGCGCATGCCCGCAACTCTTGTCTTGGGCCAGGAGCCCACACGGAGCCTGCACACCCATCTCCGGGTCCTCGTGTCTGCCGGGGCCCATCGAGGGGTCTCTAGTTCAAAAGCAGGGACCCTCCTCCTAAGCTCTGCCCACTGCCAAGGAATTTGACTTTGTTACTGTTTTGACCTATTTCTCCTCCCTTCTGGGATGTGTGGGTTGATTTTCCCCTTTGAGGATTTGCCAAAAGCAAACAAATAACCATCCCAACTGCCTGTCACTTAAACGAGAGGAGATTTATTAGATTTATCAGAAAGTACACAGTGCAAGAGAGATAAAAACACAAGGTTAACTTCAGGTCAAGCGGTCTCAACTCCTGTCCAGTCAGGCCTTCCCAAGCAATCATTTCTGGGCCCTGCAGCAGTCTTGCTAGACCCAGCCGCTGATCCCCAGAGAGCATCCAGGAAAAGGAATTAGATGCTCCTGCAGCCCTGGGAGGCTCCCCCGGTTCTCTGTGCAGGAGTCATGTTGGCTTTAGAGCTTTAGTGGAAGGAGGGGCTGCTACTCAAAACTGCCGCCTTCTCCCACCTGCACGATGTGGTCTGTGGGGGTGGGGGTGATGGTGGGGGAGGGGGAGATGGGTTACCTTCACTCCTGCTATTAACTACCAGGGCAAAGTCAGCTTTCAACTGGACTTTAAAAAGTGAGGGGTACGGTCTGCAGCTGGTAAAGGTTCCTGTTGCCACTTTAGTCCGATGTGGGAGCATTGAGTGGTGAAGAGTTGAAACTGAAAGTTCCATTCAAGCAGCAATCAAAGCTTATTTAGTATCTCCTTAAACACAATCCTATATCTCCTTGGACTGAAAACAACAGCTATTTCCATGGTTACAGAGACTCATTTGCTAGGGAAAATACTAGATGTTTCAAAATGAATTATCAGAAGAGACAAGAAAGTTTCTGCATTTGTGATTGATGTGTGCGTGTGTGTGTGTCCCCTCCTGTGTGTCCTGACTCTCTCCTGGATCCTATTCCAAAGCAGAATTGTGCACATGCATCACCCTTATAAGACAGCAAGTTCTGTGACAACAGGCATCTTGTTTATTGCTCTCGGTTCTGTACCCTCAGAAGGGGACCTGACCACAGCTGGGTGTGTTGAATTAATGAAAGCAGAGAGAATCATCAGGGTCACTCCAGTTCCATCTGCTTGAATGACCATGTCCATGCTCCCTGGTTGTGCTTTACCCGCTGGATCCGATGCCCACAGATCATCTAATTCAGCCAGAACTGAATTCGAGTTTGCCACACCTCCTGGGATACTTGGATTCGGACCCCACCCCAACCCTGAAGCCACAAAAGATAGGCTGAAAGCAACCCTTAGCTCGTGACCCCCATATTTCCACCTTCATTCCTCTTCTCCCTCTGCAGTAGTTTGAGCAAGAAACCCGAAAAATGGCACAGGACTAAAAAAAGTGTCAATTTAAAAAGTACCTTAAAGATCTCAGTATTTAAGGTAAAAAAAAAAAAAACTGCACTGGATCTTGGGTCTCCTCTTCCTATGATAACCATTCACCAGACACCCAAAGCTGGTCCTCACTTCCTTTCTTGATATACTATGGCGAGAGTCAGCACATGGAGATGCAAGACGTTCTCCAGGAACAGGTGACATGATCACTTCTTTCTTTGGGAGGCAGTGTTGATGGGGAGTAGGATGGATGGTAGGAAGTGTCCACCAGGAGAGATCGAGAAGCTTTCCTGGAGTCTCAATGCATGTCCTCGAGGGGTGCAGCCAAACCAGATGGACGTGCACTAAATTATCAATAAGACGTAGCTGTTCAGGGAGTCTGCTGGTTCCTGTGGTCTGTTTTCATGGAGCATCGTTTTCCGTTTTCATACTTGGCCCTAATACTGCTCTCATTATTTTAAACAGATGAGTAGCATTCCATTGTGTGATTATACTTTGATCCATTATACACATTCTGTATTAATGGACATTCAGACTATCATTCTTCATTGTTGTTACAAACAATGCTATAATAAGACTATAGCCTTATAGCATTACATCTTGTGCTATTATTTCTTAGGATAGATTCCTAAAATTTGAGTTATCAGTCATAGCGGGAGATAGCTTTAGTTCCGGTAGATACTGCAAGCTATAACTTGGGAATTTTGTTGCAGTTTCAATTCTCAACCAGTAAATGAAAGGCCATCTTTATAGTGACCAACAGAAGGCCTTCTATTTCTTTCTTGGTTCTACTTACATGATATGTGATAATAAATATCTAAATGCTTTTTATTTATTTAAAGAGTACCCTTTTCATAATTTACTAATTCTTAGTGTATCTTTTTATGGAATTTTGATGAAAAATTTGACCCTTTGTTCATATTAAATTGGTATTATTTTTTTTCCTTAACTTGTAAGACTGTTTTGCATATAATAGATAAGGAATTTATGTCTGTTAGATGTGTTGCAAAATTTTTCTATACAGAAACTGTTTTGCACATGATAGTTTTTTATTTTATTTTTTTATCAAGTCACAGAGTGCTTGGCTCAGAGTGGGTAGTCAATAAATATATATTAAAGGAATGAACAACATGCATGCGCAACACTGTAGAAATGATGAGTGCCAAGACCCTTGCTTAACTTGGCCCTTGTGGTGTTGACTTATTGAGTAGTATCAATCTCTTTATCCACCTGAGTCCCAAATGAATGTCTTATCCCATTCTCAGACAAAGACCGTTCTTCCTTGGTAAGACTCCAGTCTTTTCCTGGTGTGTGCCGTTGTGGACTTCTTAGTGATGTGAGCACAATTTCTCCTCTGCAGTGAATGCCAGTTGTCCAAGGAATGCTCTTTAGTGATGAATGCAGTTACTTTCATGTATCAGCTCTGTTCTGTTAGTTATTATTTGATCATTAGAGAAGATATTCAGTGTTACTTCTTTGGGGCTTAGCTCATCATCTGTGGCCACCTCCAATTGTGTGTATGTTTGCTCCTTCCAGTGAGACATCCCCTTCATACAAAGGGAAGATTTTCCAAAAGTTGATTTAACCTGAACAAAATACAACAATCATAGCCTATGTGTGATAAGTGTATGATAAGTTTATGATCTTAACACCTCAAGCCACTAAGTAAGACAATAATACAAACAAATGTCAATCTACATCCTTCTTTTTCAATGGAAGAGCTCAGTTGTCAAAGGTAATCTTAACCTCTTCTTAATATTCCCCAAAGAATATTCTGTCCAAAGACATGGGATGTCGTGGCACTGATTGACAGCCATGACTTCTACTCAATACTTGGAATTTAATAGCATACCTGTGCTGTAATTTGTCAAGTATTGAGCAGGACACTGAGTCTCCTCCTGCCATTTCCCACTCCAGAGGACTCACAGCAAGTGAGTGCAAGCATTATCTCCCACCAACCCAATTAATTTGCAGAACACCCGATCTGTAGGGGCACCTTGAGACAGGAAGGGAAGCACAGATAAATGTCTAGGAATACATACCTTTACAGTAGGAGGCTTGTTAAAGGGAAAAGATTCTGATTAATTTCTTCACATCATACAGGCTACACTCAATTTTAAAGGATGGAGGGTGGGGAATCCTCAGTGGATCAGGGAAGTAGAAATTGTAGAAACACCAGTAAACATTTTCTTCCTATTAAACCTAAAAAAAAAAATCCCAAACAGAAAAGCCCCAAAACAAAAACAAACAAAAAACACCTTCTGTAGAAAAGGTCTTTATTTTAAAAGATTCTGTCTATTTCTATTCTATTCTGAGGAAATTCTTACATACCCAGTGGGCCTAGCACTGCACAGGATAAAGAACAAGCCAGATTTTATGCCTTGAGAAAACTGGGATCTGATTGATGAATGAAGACTTAAACATTACAATTAGACTATTACATTAAAAAATGTACAATATGGTGTAGGTTCAATTCAACTGAATTCAAGAACCAAGTTTTAGTGAATAATGCCTGCAAAGTACTATAGCATAGAAGATAAAGAAAACAAGTCCTTTTACCCTGGATGTTTATATTAAATTGAAAAGCGTGTACACAGCCAATAAAAACTTAGGAAGTTCATGACTCTAATAAGCCCTTTCATCAGCAGGGAACATGAGCTTAGGACAGCTTGGGGCTCTCTCCGTGGGGGTTAATGAGGATAATTCTTCCAAAACACATCCTTAAACTCTATGTGCCTGAGTTTCCTTGTCTGGGACAATCTCTCCCATTGACAGAGTGAACCAATGGGCATGAAAGCACCACGTCATTACCAGGAGTAAGCTGTTGGGATACTGCAGAGATCCTTGTAATATTACGTTCTTAGAGGTAGTGGTGGGGGTCAGCAGGAGGTGGTGGAGTGTCCGGATACTTACTTACTACTTACTACTCTTAGAGTAAGGACAGTAGCTCCTTATCCTACCCCTTGGTCTCTCAGGGATTATCCCACCTGACTCTTTACTATTTGGCCTTATTTCTAAGATTAGATTTCTTTGGGAAAAACAAACAAACAAACAGAGAACCAGGAATCCCTGAGTTACAGCCTGACTTTTCAACAAGGGCAGGAGATACGCAACGTGCGAGGTGAGACAGCCCATGACCAGGGCTCACGGAGCATCGCTGCATTGAGTGGAAATGGATGTCGGGGTATTGGGGAAATTGCCTGACTGAAGAAAGTCAGAACTGAAGTTTATTTTCCAGCTATAACCTTGAGCTCTATATTTTTTCTAAATCTATCCCTGCTTTAGTTTATTTTGACCTAACAACTGAAGGCAAAGAGTATTAAAATGTTAGTTTTCTATTGGAACTCAGATATGATCTGATATTATGAGATCTTATGTTTTGAACAACTGCACCAATCAAACAGCCATTTAAAAAGCTGGCTTCAGGAGAGCAAGCCACTGAGTCAAATAAGAATCCTTTCTAAATATATCAATAAGTTAAGTGCATGGATCCGGGTTTGGCTGGCAGGGGCCGGGGAAATAGGGCACACGAGAGGGCTAACCTGAAGAGCCCAGCTCTTAGGAAGCAGAAGGCTCATTGGAAGCCACTGGGGAAGCCAATGAAACAGAAGAATAGACACCTATGAGCTGTGGGAGAATCTAGTGAGGAAGAGTGTTGTCATACATCTTGGCAGCTGCCCGGGACACGTGGCCACTTCCTTGCTCTGACTTCCGATCTTGCCACGTCTAAATTGCCTTTCATCTTCTTGACTCTGGGAAGACAATTTTTCAGCTGACATTAAGATATAGACAGAGGCAGTGGGAAAAATCTACAGTCACAGCATATTTATAATTTAGGGGGAGACCCATGTATTATGCAAAATGGTTCTGTTCTTTCCAAACCAAAGATAATGAGTGGCATCAGAAGGCTTCCCTGTGGTTCTGCTGGGAAAGAAAAAAAGTACCATTTAAGACAATTAACAGGGATGGATACAAACCCCATCCCCAAGCTCTTACCCTCGTCTTGGCGGAAAGCCAGACAAGAGGTGAGATTGGCTAGTTGGATTCTGGGGTCAGACAGAAAATGGCACATCTTTTCTCATTAGTTGTCTTTCAAGGACCAGAAACCACATACTAAATTGATGTTTGAAGAGCATGGAGTTCCATTCAGATAAGCGATTCTAAACACGGCTGCCAGGTAAGAGATGAGGATAGCATGAAAGTCATATTCTTGGGGAAATATTGGAAGGCTAGTAAGGAGAAAGGGGATCTTAGAGAACCTAGGATGTCAGCGGTAAGGAAAATGATTTAGGGTAGGCACGTAGAAAGCGGTCGCCAAATCCCATTGTCTAAGGTTCTGTGGACCTGGTTGATTTGTGATGACGTGGGTTTGTAAGAGCTGAGGAAATTGATTCAAAACACACGGCCAGGAGATCCTTCCTCTCCACTGTTAAAGGCCCATGTCTTCCTTGCCCTTTGGTAGCAAATGGAGGTTTTGGCTGTTTTCTAGGAGAAAGTTCCGGGTATGTGTGTGTGGGAGCTCGAACAATTACACACAAGATCCAAGTTCATTGAAAAAGACAGGAAAGGCTCTGTCAGTCTCCAACAAACTCTGCCTTCCCAATAATTTATATTTAGAACCATGAGTTGTGAGTTTGCTCTCTGCACGTTCATCTGGCTTGGCTGCTGCCCTGCGGTGCTGGACCCGGAAAGCCAGCAACCCCCAGTGTTCTCATGGCCCAGCACAGACGGAGTCCTTTGAATATTAATTCCGTGAGGGGAAACATGCACAAACACTCCAAAGCCTGGAATAATATGAGGCTTAGAAGGCCACGTTATTCGTCTTAAGAAAAGAGTTCTGTCTCGGCAGATACTGGAATGTCCCCCGACCACACGTGCCTCAGTCCATTCCTAAACCTGGATTCTCAGACCCCACCATTTAGGTGACTTTTGGGGAGCGACCCTTCCAGGTCTTGGGTGTCTTTTCTTGGTTCTGTATGCCCATGTCCTTCCTTCCTCCTGGCTGTGACACTCCAGGTCTTGACTCTGGCAGGGCTGTCTCAGATGGAGCCTTCTGGCTTCCTTCAACCATCTGGGGTTCCTTTTCCTGCCTGTGACCCTAAACACTAGTCCTTTCTCTTTCTCTGTGTTAACCTAAAGTGTGTTCAGACAAGCTGGGTGGTGAGGCTGTGATCCCCTCTGCAGACTTCAGCTTTTTCACCTGAGTCAAGACAGACACTGGGGTCAGGACCACCCCTGCTTTTGAAAATGCCATAAAGCTCTCCCCCATCCTGTTACCAATCAAGTTGTTGCCTCCTTTCTCTCCTTTCTGGAAGACTCATCCGCTCTGACTGCTCTTGTCCCCTCACTCCCGTTGCCTCCAGCGCCCCCTGCAGGCCAGCCTCCTTTCCCATTGCCTCGCAGAAAACTGCTCTCTGGCCCCTGACCCCACACACAGGCACCTGATACTGCATTACAGTGTCTTGACACAGAGGGCGGCTCCTACCTGGAAACCCTCTCATCCTTTGCTTTTCTTCCCACTACACTCTCCTGGGTTATCGTCTGTGGTCTCCACTGGTCTCTCTTACTCGACTTGCCCCCCGAATGTCCCTACCCTCCCCCGCCCCAGTGTTCTCCTTGTCGGCCGCTGGCTGAGGAATTGTTGGCCAGACATCTGTGCTGTGACACCAGACCCCTTGGTTGCAAATCCCAGCTTGGCCACGTCCATTCTTGGACACGTTTTTCACCTCTTTGTGAATCAGCTTCCTGTCCACAGGAGAAACAACTATAGCACCTAACTTACGGGTTCGTGGTAAGAATTAAATAAATGAATATATGTAAAGTGGTCACACAGGGAGCATCTAATACATGCATCCTGTTTTGATTATTAGTCTCTCATCCTCTTTAAGACCTTTAACTACCAGCTTTACACAATCTTGAGTCTCAAATCTATGTCAGTAACTCAAACTTTTAAGTTCCAGACCTATATTTCCATTTTCTGCATTCCTGGATATACCAAAGGAACATACAGATCAGCATGTCCAACGCTAAACTCATTATCTACTTCCTAAAACCAGCTCTTTTCCCTGCATTCTGTATCTGGGTTAATGATACTGCCGTCCCCTGGGTTGTCATAATTAGAATTTTTCAGAGTCCTTATCTGCTATTCCCTCTCTGTCACCCTCCACGGTCAATTTTGAACCAAGCCCTGACTATTCATCTTTCAAAACGTTTCTTAAGTCTCTTTATAGTCCTTCCTTAGTGTCAAAGCTTCAATTCAGTCCCTTATCATCTCTCATAAGGACGATTGTGATAATGTCTTTCTCCACTTTTACTCCTTTCTTCAAATTAAAAATAATGAGCATGTTTTGCTTCTGTTCTTAAAAAAATTAACAAAATAACAGTGACAACAAAAGTATTTGTGGTGTCTCCGATGCCTAAGGGGAAAGTTACAGCTACGCAGCTCTGCATCCTCTTGGCTCCAAAAACTGTCTCTAACTTTGAACTCCCATTTCCCACACCCTTTCCCTTTTCGTTATCATTACTTGCCCCCTGGTCTTCACTTGATAAAAGTCTTACTCAGGTTTAAGGTTCAGAAATACGCCTTTTTCTGGACAGCGCCCCACCGCCCCCAACTCTGTCCTCCAGTATTCAAGGCAGATACTCCACTCCCTCTTCTAAACTCTGTTTGCTTTTTTCACAGACCTGGATACTAAGCTCGTAATAGTACGATGGTGTTAGTTTCTGTTTCTGTCTCTTAGCTGCATGTTCTTAATTATCTCTTTCCTGTACGTGACTCATATTAGCACTGACTGTCTATTGATTGTATTTTATGAGAATCTTTCTTCCTCTTGTCAACTTCCCTCCCCGGGCAGCCAAACCTGGTGCCTCTTCCTTTTTTAATCAGGCATTTGCTTGGTTTCTGCCGACTGTGTGCTGGCAGTGGGTCCTCCCAGCCCACTAGCATTGTCACTGTGATGGGCACTTGTCTGGAGGCAAGCAACCCAGTTGAGTAAAACTAATTTGGTTAATGGAAAGTTTCCTAGTGATACTCAAAATCCATTATTTACACAAGACAGCGCATTTTGTGGAATATACGCAATCTTACACTTGTTAGAATGAGTGCTTGCATCCTTTTAGAAATATTTTTGATTCGTTTGGCCACTTTGAAGTATTTCAAGTATTTTTAGATTCAGAAATCATCCATTTATAAATTTTACATTATGTCATATGCAATTTGTCAAATGCATCCCTTTTGGTGTTCTGGCCTACATTTTGCTGTTTGGGGGTTATTTTAAGAGACTTTGCACACTATGTGGACCTATGAAGCAAATCAGCTGATACCCAATTTTCCATTTTAATGGAACATTATACTTTGACACTAAGAATAAAGATTATTTAGCTCCATTTCCCTATTTTATTCAACAACCTACATCTTAAACTAAAGCTTGATTAAAAAAACAGTTAATCACACACTGCAATAATTTAACCTAACAGTTTGAAATTCGTAGGTTACTGCTTTTACCATCAACATAGTATATACTCATTAAACAAAAGCCGGAAAGCATAAAAGGAAGGAGTACGAAAAATAAATCTTTCTTGGTTATTATTCCAAAAAATTCCATAACATTAAGATACATTTCCTTCTCCTCTTCCTGTAATCATTGACGCAATTTTTTATTTGCTATTTTATCATTAATATCTACTATATTTTAAATAGTATTTTTCTTTTATAGGGAAGGTTTATTTATTTAATATTGTAATGATAGAAGCTCTTACAAAATATGTGATATGTGTATTTCTCCCTGAGGTTCACCATGTAATTGTAGTTTATTCATACTCATTGCTGAACAGTTTTCTGTTCTGTAAATATCCTGGAATCTGGTTATCCAGTCTAGTATAGATTGATACTGTTTTTGGCTAGGAGAAAGATTAAACTAGAAATATTAATGTTTATCTAATATATGAATTTTATCTAGTTATATATTACATCATATGATTATATGACCTACTATATCCATATTAATTAGAAATATTAATGTTTGTCTAATATAAGCATTTTATCTAATTATGTATTATATCACATGATTATATGATACCTACTATATCAACATTATCTAACATATGGATTTCTAATATGTATCTAGATAAATAAAATGTATATAGAATTGGAGGGAACAGAGGGTAGATTTATTTCCAAATGCGTGGATCAGAGAGTGTGCATTGTCATTTGTAGACACTTCTATACAACCTTGATGCAGCATCTCTGAGTGGAGGCTCTGGCAACCGTCTCCAAGAATACCATCTATTTCAGTATTTGATGCATAAAGCCTTTTTGAATGTAACTTGCTGCAACCACATTCTTATTAATAATAATGAAAACTCTCCATATGTTGATAATAGTTTTAGGGAAGGTTTCCAGAGCCCCATAAATCAAGTGGCTTAAAGGATTCCATGGGAAGTTGCTAGGGTCAGCCATTTTGAATGATGCCTAATTTTATTGTATGTTGTTCCTTACTCACTAAAATAAGAATTGGGAACTGCTCATTTGGGTCGGTTCAGTCCATGCCTCTCCAGCTGCATGGGCCGAAGTAAATGTTCTTGGCCAGTCGTCCTGAGGCTACGGCTGCAATCTGACAAGTGTGTGCACAAGGCTGCTGGTGAGGGGCGGGCTTTTCTGATGCGTGTGGAATGGATCCTGCTGCCACCATTAGGGAATTCTCTCCTTCCCGCCTCCTGTGACCCGGCCCACTGGTGGCTGCGCCCTGTGTTGGAGCTTTGCTATTATGAGGCTCTAGGTTTGTTAGCAGAGTCTCCTTTTACTTATACAGAAATTTTGTTTTTGAACTTATCTCTACTCAAACCCCACAAGGTTTTCACCTTCTAAATCTCCCTCTTATTTGCCCATGCCCAGTCCAGTTTAGCTCAGGCCTTATCATAAGAACTTTTTTGTTGGACCTAGTTTACCAATCTTACCCTGCAACCTGTTGACCACACTAGGGTTTAGATGAGCTTTTCCAAGACACAAGTGACCTGTGGCCTTCTGCTGCTGCCTTCCGGAAAAAAACACAGGCCGATGCAGTGCCTAAGGTCCCCTGTGATCTAGACGGTACCCACCTCACCAGCGGCTCAGCTTTTCTGCTTGTCTTCTCAATCCATGTTTCAGCGAGCACGACCCAACTGCCTCTGGTCCTCTGTTGCTCGTGTGTGTTTGTGAGAGGAGCCCCACCAGAGAGCGCCCCCTCCCCCCGAAATAGCCCTCATTTATCAAGCCTCGGATGTTGCATCGTTTGAGAAACTTCCTCTTTTGCTTCCGGTCCCCTTTGTCTCTGTTTAGTGATCTGTGTGTACCTTAGTCAAGCATCCCCTACACTGAAGTTGTCTCTCATGTTCTGGTGTCCATCCCCTGACAGGATGTAAGGGAGTGGAGAGTGAGGGCAGATTGGGAGCCAGACAGTCCAAATTCTCATCCTTATATGATGCCTACTAGCCATGCCATCTTTACACTCTCAACCTCTGCCTCACGTTCCTCATCTGTGCAACAGGGATACTAATGGTGTGTGACTCCTAGGGGTGACAGGCTGACTCATTAGAGAAGAGATTAAGTACGGGGAGAGTCTTGAAACAGAGCAAATGCCCAACGATTGCTGTCTTTTCTGAACGGCAAGAGCTTTGCTGAATGAATTGAGCACACATTCTATGTGAGACAAGACCAATAACTAACATGTGACTGAGCCACCCCAATGTGGCAGAGATTATAAGTTTATCTCATTAATTTTCACAGCAAAATCATGATGTAGGCATTATTATTATTTCCATTTGCATACAAAGAGATGAGGCCAAGAGGGAAGTTGTTAAAATTGCTTCAGGTCATAAAACACATACGTGGTGAAATGGGGTTTGATTCTGAGCTTTCTCTCTTAACTACTATTCTAAACTCTTCCCCCAAAGGTGTTGTTCTCCCAATGCATATTTGCTGAATGAATAAATTTTATAAATGATATGTAGATTTCCTCTCTATAGATCATATAGATCTAGATATATAAGATGTGAGAAATTACAGGAATGTCCTGACCCAAAAGATCTCTGGAATTTCGCAGTTTCTGAAATTCATTGCATTGGGTATGGACAACTACAAAGTCATGGACGTGGAGTGATGGCTTGGATATACCATAGATAAAAAGATGTGTGTTATAAAATGAAGTTCCTGGGGAAGGGCCGTAAGCCCTGGGACAGGAGACAGGGAGGTAGTTAGGGGAGAGGCAGGAGGCATGATCATGTAGGAAAGCAGACCTAGAGATAAGGTAGATCTTGTTCTTACTCTGCATCTGCCATGCATTAGCTGACTCATTCAGTCAATAGTTTACCCACATCTATTCAGTATTTGGTACACTCTCGGTTTGTTCCAGGAACTGCGACTTCTTTCTGTACCTCAACATCCCCTTATGTAAAATGGTGACGGTAGTTCTACCTTGAAAGATATTTGAGAAGATGCAGTGGGAAATACGGAAAGGTGCGACCCAGGGACTTTCTACGTGTGGATTTCTCACCCCTTTCCCAGGCTGTCCTGAGCTGGGGACCAGTTCATTTACACCTGTAAAGTCCATGGGTTCAGTTATACATAAAGGGTCAGAAAAATGCTTATAAGCCCCAGAAGGAGAAAGGCACTGGATCATTAAGCTGAGGTCCAGGGTAAAGTTTGGGGCAAGTCAGTGGAGCCAAGGACAAATACCTGAGCCAAGGGATTGAGGCTGCACAGCAAAGGGAAAGCATGTTGAGATGAAGTTAAGGAACAGGCAGGATGTATTCCTGATTGTGACGTTGATCACCTACTAGTGTCTGAGTAGTACTACACCTCTGCATGTCGGGCTAGAGTCTGGGGATGGATACTGTTAGAAAGGAGAGTCTCTTACTAGTTTCTGGTATCTTTGAGATGTTCCCAAGAATGCTCCTGGCCTCCTGCCCCACCCTTTCCTCCCACCTATTAAGATGGAACACGTTACTTGGGTAGAGAACAGTCACCACTGGAGGACATTTCTCAATAGATAATCTACGGGTTATCATTCTTCTCCCTTCTTCCCCAGGAACAGTGGGATGCAGTGACCTGTGTAAGCATGTCTACTTGACAGGCTCATATTTACCTCAGATGTGCTACCTCCAAGTGTAGACCAAGTTTGCTCAACCTCAGCACTGTTGACATTTTGGCCAGATGATTCTTTTTGTTGAGGGTGAGGTGCGGTTTGGGAGCTCTTCCTGTGCATTGAGGAAATTTCACTGCATCTCTGGACTCTACCCGCTAGTTGCCCATAGCATCCTCACAGCTGTGCAAACCCAGAATGACTCCAGACATTGCAACATTGCATGTTCCTCCCTTGAGAACCACTGCTCTAAACAGATGTGGAGGGTTGGCAGACCACTTGGACCTGCCACCAAATTGTGCCTTTTAGTTTAGCTTTGTCAGCGACAAAGCTGATATTTGGGGCTTCATTTTTACTCATGCTTTTGACAGTTTACAACTTATTCAGAACCCAGAATATTTTCAGAGAGCTGAGAGAATTGCTTAGGGTGGGTGTGTCAGTCTCAGTTGGAGCAAACCTCTGTCACATAAGTGCTTCACCCCTAAGTTAACTATTCCTCTCACAGTGTTCAGTTATAAAAGAGAGGGCCCTGGGGGAAGGTATAGCTCAAGTGGTAGAGCGCATGCTTAGCATGCATGAGATCATGGGTTCAATACCTAGTACCTCCTCTAAAAATAAAGAGATAAACCTAATTACCTCTCCCCCTTCAAAAAAATAATTTAAAAAATAAAATTAAATTAAAGAGAGGGCCCTGAGCTCTGTTGTTGACCTGACATCTGTGGTTGAAATTCAAGGGGACCCTCCACTGAGTCTCCTGAATATCCAACTCACCAATGAGTCACATAGCCTCAAAACCTGGGTCAAAGGCAGGCACTGACCCCCTTAGCAGGTTGGCAGCCTCATCTCAGTAGGCACCTGGTAGGTAGACCAGTTGGCTCTGGCTCCAGCTACGTTTTTCTGGAAAGACAAGGATAAGATACTTTTTGAGGCTGGAAAAGTTCTCTGCAGAGCTTTTGTGTGCACTCAAAATCCAAGGCCGAGCCTGCAAAGTTTGGATTGGGCATTTCAGGGGCTGTTGGCCAAACTCAGGCCATGTTCCTGGCTGAACATCACCCATGGGCACTGTGCCCCAGACAGGCCCAATCCACAGAGCAGAAAGGCTTCGTTTTCAGCTCTGCAGAGGCAGCAGCCTTTAGGCTAATTAATAAATCATCAATGCATTTGTAGTGTGAAAAATGAAATATTTATGTTCGCCAGAGTAATATTTCTGTCTTGCAGCCCCATGCTCTGTTGATGCCTGATGGAGGATGAAGTAAATACCAGCTGGTGTAGAATGAGTGGAATATAATTACTCTCTACAAAGTTAAGTGAATATTAAAACACAGAAGTCACGGGCACTGACACTCATCCGTCCCCAACTCTGCTGCCCAGTAGCTGGCATCCTGACCTGATGTTGGCTTCACTACAGGTTCCAGCAGGGCTCTTAGCAGAGGGCTTGCTTGTCAGCGATGGGGAAGCAGCTGGGACACAGGCTGCTGAGCGAGGCAGGAAGTCAACCACCCTCCAGGGGCACGGGGAGGAGATTTCTCTGATGCCTGAGGGACGCTGTGATGATACAGTGAAAAAATGTGGCTTTGGAGGTAGAGAGACCAAGTTCTGTGCCCCAACTCTGAAATGTACAAGCTGTGCCGTCTTGGTTAAGGGCCTTCACTTCTTTATTCCTCAGCTTACTTGCCTAGAAAATAAGTGTGACACCGCCTTATGTGATGAAAGAACCATGCTTCAGAAATTAATAGAGTTTTTCATGGTGACGTGGAGGGAGAGATGAAATATGAGGAGAGCTGTAAGGAGATTCGGTAAATAGTCCATAACCCTTAAAGTAGTGGCCGTGGAATTGCAAAGGAAGGAACACTTGTGAAAGGCAAGATTGGCAGGTGATTTTATGACTGGCGAGTCCAAGGGACTCAGCTGTGAACCCAAGAGCAGGGAAGTGGAAGACGCTCATGACTGAGGCTGGGGCGTCCTGAAGGAGAGCATGCTTAATGAGGGGAGAGGTGGAGATGGGGGCTGTGTTTAGGGGTGGAATTAAGTGGACCATCTAAGAGGAGTAAGTAATCAGTGGGATTTCTCCAGCCTTAGAAAAGCGTGTGTGTGTGTGTACATGTACACGCGCACATGCACGCACACCAGAATTTCTGGCACCCTCCATAACTACCCGTACCACATAAGCATGATTTCCACTCAGCAGAATTTCCACCTGGCAAAGACTACATGGTTCTCTCAGTTCCTTTCTGAGCTTCTCTCTGTCCTTCATTTCCCATGTTGAGCAATGCCTCCTCTTCTCATAGCCAATCCAGATACTGAAGATCAGTCCTGTTTTTGTTTTAGGGGAACTTGTCTTCATAATATTCATTCTTTTATCTTCACAGGATCTTACTTTGAAGGTCCATTCTCCCTTCTGTGTAGAATCACTGTGTAATCAGCCCTGCCCAGTGTCCAGAAGGTACATGGTGTCTAATGAACATGGATGTGGTGTAAAAGGCGTCTATATCATTTATGGGATCCCACAGGATCCCAGAGTCCCTGCTCTTGAACAGCAGAAGCTCTTGCTAGGATCCTATAAGGCATCCATGAACCAATTAGAGAACCAAGTGTGTGCACTTGAGTGTTTTAATATTTAATAGGCTGTAGGTATTCTAGGGAGAAGAAGAAAATTTGCTTTTCTTAGCACCTATTGTATGCAATCACTGTTCTAAGCATATTACATACGTGAATTTGTTTAATCCTTAGAGCCACCTTGTAAGATAGTCATCCTACAGTCAGGAAAGCAGCCTCAAAGTAACTCATTTGCTGTCTGTCAAAAAGCATGGAAGTGATGATGTCAAGGATTCAAACCCAGGTCTGCTGTCTTCCAGGTCTACACCCATTCCATCTTTCCCTCTGCACTCATCCCTTTCTTCCTTCACTTCTTTCCATTCCCCTTTTTGCTTCATTTTCAAAGAGTTCTGCAGGTATGGCAGTATTGTTAGAAGGCTACCATTAACTGTGTTCAACTTGGTAGTGTGGCAGCTTAAAAAACTAGATTCTTAGTAGATGAATGTGGCCATGTGACATAGTTCTGGCCAATGACATAGAAGTGGGGAGGATGAGTTCAGCTTGCCTGGTGCCTGGCTGACCTTTGATGTTCAGGGTAAAGCTGCCATCCCAGAGCTCTAGGTGACGGGACCCATAAGCTACCTGAGATCAAATGTAGGACCTTGGTCTTGGACGACAAGTCCAGCTCTGGACTGCCTGCCTTGGGACTTGCCCACATCACTGTTTTCAAGGCTCTGTTACTTGCAGTGTAATGCAATTTCTAAATTCCCTTAATTAGATGCACTAAAATATTTTTTTTAAATCTCAAAAAAATAAAAACAAACTTGTATAGTGTATAAAGCAATGTCCTCTTTATTAAAAAAAATTAAAAGCTCCCACTCTCCCATTCTCCACTCAGAGTAACCACTGGCAACAGGGTACCATTGTTCATCTTCTTTCACTCACGCTATGTTTGCTCCATTTATAAACATATATATGGTCACATGTATCTTTTTAGCTCATTAATGGTGCGCTCTGTCTAAAAGACAGGCTGTCTTTTGGCAGTGCCTGGAAACATGTTGTCACACAGCAACGTCTGGAAGCCTGTTTGGTTGTCACAGTTGTGGGGAAGGGGGTGCCAGGAAGAATAGAGGCCAGAGATGCTGCTGAGCATCCTGGAAAGCATAGGACATCTTCCCACAACAAAGAATCATCCAGACCAAAGTATCAGGGTTCAGATTGAAATGTCCGTGCTGAGATGGAGAGAACTTGCTATGGAATATCTGGTATATATATATATATATATATATATATATATATATATATATATATATGGAATATCTGGTATATATGGAATGATGATACAGCTGTATCATCATTCATTTAAACAGCTCCTGCTAATCAACGCTAAGATTATTTCTAGCAATGCTGAAAAGACCACCATTGCCCATATCTTTTGATATCGTGGATTCATGTTTTTTAAGAGTAAATTTTTGTGCATGGAATTGCTTGGGAAAAGAATGCACAGTTCATATTTAGATGCTGCCGTCAAATCACCTACCAGAAAAAAGGCTTCCTTAGTTTACACACTCGCCGAAAGTGGGATAGACATTGCGCATTTCCCCGAATCTTCCCCAGCGTTAGATATCATCAATCTTTTTAAGCTTTGTGAACCAACAGAACCATTGTTTAATTCTCATTCTCTGGGGTGAACCAAGATAGAGCATCATTTTGTCTGTTGACTGCTTAATTTCCTTTTACGTGAAATGCTTCGTCTGTTCTCTTTATCTATTTTCTTTCAGATTATTCTCTTTTTTTCTTGCATTTCTAGGAGTGCTAGCTATATACTGAATATTATTTTTTGTACTGAATATGTTAGAATCATGTTCTGTCTGCCTTTCCTTGCTCCCTAACCATTTAGGAAAGAGAGAATAAATGAAGGTTGTAGAGTTAGGAAACATTTCGTTCACCGTTAATTAAATCAGCGCCTTGATTTATTTGGATGCTTTCTAAGGGTCATGTAGGTGCAACGGGAAATGAAAGTGGAGGAGAGCCCGTCTCTGGCCTCAGGTAGCTCAGTCCAGCTGTGGGTGACGAAACGTGCACAGATCGCCTTGACTTTAATTCTTATTAGGAATCAGATGCCTAATAAGAGCATCTCTCCTCTCTGCATAGTTAGCTGAATCTCTGGAATACTAAGACAGTTAGCAGAAGTGATACCAAAATAGCTCTTCTTTTGCCAGTAATAAGGCACAGGAGAGGGAGGCAGACGTTTGCAGATCATGGCCCTAACACCGATCCCCAGGGTTAGAGAGACAGACTTGCCCCTTCACTGTTGGCCACATGGCAGAGAGCCGTGGAGGGCTTGCTCCTAAGAGGAGCAGGGAGGCTCTGAGTCACATGCACTGAATTCATTCTTTCCATCTTTCCAGACACCACGGGGGGAGCGTTAAGTGTAGGGACAGGGGGAGGCAGCTATGTTATGTTGATGATGACTTTTCACCTGGAAGGAAAAGAAGAGCTGGGGAGATAAATACTGCCTTCCTCTCAGTTATAGAAAACTCCCCTGAGGTCTTTAAAAGGTTCCACCCTTTGCTTGCTCCACCATTTTGTTTTCAAATGATTCCTCTGACAGTGATGAACTTTTTCACACCACCTCTGCTCTTCAGCGTATCCTCTTTGCACTGATCTTAGTGGTAGCAGTTTTCTTCGTGTTCAGAGTTCTCAGATTTCCATCTAGGGCTTCCCTAGTGCCTGTTGTCCCCCTCCTTCAGACTCCTGGGGGAAATATTTTCATACCCAACTAATATTTAGAACAGCTTACAAAGAAGACCCTTGTGATTTTGTTTTGCTCATAATTTACTCTTCTTCCTTTAAGTCAATGTCCATTCTCCTCTCCATATTCTAAGAGACCCTTTCTTTATGTTTACTCACTGTTTAGTCTAACTTTTTTTTAATATAATTTTTCCTTTCCCCTCTCGCCACCCTCTCTCACTATATAAAATGTTCGTATTCACCAGAGTACCACCCTCTGCTATTTTCTCATTCTCTACCCTCTGTAAATACATGATTTTAGCTGTCAACTATATAATGACAATTTCAAAATTTATAGCTTTTAACCCAAGCTGCACGTGCACGTGCGCATACAATACACACACACATACACACCTGTGTTTCTAGTGCCTCCTGCATATTTATACCTGGCTGTCACACTGCTATTTCAAACTCCACATGACCAAATCCTATTTTTCTTTCTATATTTGTCTCACTTAATATCATTAGCATCTGTTCAATTAAAATTTTAGGCCTCATTTGCAATGCAACTCTACCTCTTTTATAAATCATCATTTGATTAAAACTTTTCAAGGGCTCCGTATTACCCAAAAGATGAAAAACAAAATCCTGGGAACTCTAAACATGTCTGTTTACTTTATGGACCTGTGATGGATAATTTTGTATGTCATCTTGGCTGGCCATGGTGTCCAGATACTTGGTGGAACATTATTCTGGGTATTTCTGTGAGGGCATATTTTGGATGAGATAAACATTTAAACTGATGGACTCTGAATAAAGCAGATTATCCTTCATAATGTTTGTGGTCCTCATCCAACAATTTGAAGGCCTAAATAGAACAAAGACTGACCTCCCTTGAGCAAGAAGGAATTCTGCCAACAGATGGCCTTCAGACTTGAATTTCAGTATCGGCTCTTCCCTGGGTCTTGAGCCTGCCAGGACATCCTGCAGATTTTGGATTTACCAAGCCTCCACAATTATTGCATTAGCCAAGTTCTTAAAACAGATCTTTCTCTCTCTATATATATGTACACACACACACACACACACACTCACACACTCCCCAACACATTCTGTTTGTTCAGGGTTCTGTTTCTCTGGAGAGAGTTGACTAATGTAGGACCTGATCCTGTATCTTTAAATGAGATAATTCACCTTTTGGAATATTTAAAAAAAAAAATCCGATAAACTACCAAACATAATAACCAAACAAAAAACCAACAAGTAGAAAAACAATTCCAAACCACCACCAACACAGCCTGTGGTCCAAGCCCCCATCATTCCTGATACGTGACTCATTCTTCAGTGCCTATGAGCCACATTACATGCTCCTGTCTTTTCTTGGAATACTCTTTCATTTTTCTTTCCTGACTTTCCTCAGCTCCTCCAGGGAAATTTAGATGTGACCTTCCCTGTGGTCCCATAACACTTTGTCCCTATCTTTATTGGGGTGGTGTCACAGAGAGTGACAATTGTTTACATCTACCTTCCCAGTGGGGCTCACAACCCTAGAGAACCCAGTGGTCCCTCACTTAATCTTTGTGGGATGGAAGACCTTTAACCTACAGCTCACTTCTCCCCCATCAAACTCTTCTTATATGCAGTATGTATAATCAGTTCCTCAAGAGGAAATCAGATCTTGAACCTTCCCCACTGAGTCCCTGACATTCAAGCATTGGCTATGGAATCAGTTCCTCTTGTGTTTTGAGTGTTGTCCTAACCTGCAGCGGGAAGCCCAGGAGGCAAAGATGGCTGTCCCCGGGGATCCAGGATCCGACAGCCCATTAACATCCCTCAAGTTTCACAATGGCGACAACTAGTGACTTCAGAGAAGGGTGCTCTTTTTGTTCTACTGAGTAGCAAGTGCGGAGATCACCACGCTAAAACCATCCATGACTTTCTTTACACCTTGGAGAGGTGGCCAATTGTAGACGGGAAGCTCCTTGAGGGCAGGGGCTGTCCTCCTGTCCTCATGATTCCCTATCGTGTGCAAAAATAGACAGATGAATAAGTGTTTGTTTCTCAGAAGCCATCGGTAAATATCGGTAATATTGCCTTGAGCTGATAGACATGGTAGGAAGTTATCTCCGTCTGGGAGGCTGGCTGATTGAAGTTAAGTAAATACATATGATGAGTTTTAAGGGAAGTTGGGAAGGACTTTGCTCCTTCCTAAAAGCTGCATCTATAACATTCCAAGGTATTACCTCTTCAGACGTCATAGGATTTAGCCTGAGACATATTAAATTTTGACTTCAGCCTTACTGTGTGATACTGGGCAATTATTTTACCTCTCCACTCTCAACGTTCTCATCTGAAATTAGGTCTAATAAATCCTCTTTTTGTGAAGAGTATTTGAATTAAAATATGTCAAAGTGCCCATCACCAGAAGTCCCTCAATAAAATGGTTGTTGACTCTGAGTCTTCAACACCCTCTTTATTATAGGCAATCACAGCTCTTTTTTTTTTTTTCCTGAGCTCTTTGTGCTGTAAACCTTGCCAGAAACACTCAGACTACATTAACGTTGCAGTAATAAAGAAAAACAGCAAGCTAATTTGGGAAACTTCCAATAGCAAAAATGTCTATTAAAATTTGAAAATGGTATAAAAAACTATATGACCACAATAGCTTCTTACTGTTTCGCTTGGGAACCAGAGCTGAACATCAGATTTCTAGTTCTTGGCCTTCGCTGTTTGCTTCCAGAAAAGACAATTTAAGTGCTGGTTATTAGAGCCTGTCAGTAAATTTCAGAAGCGAAGCAAATCTTGCTCAACTGATTGACAGCTACAAATTAATTTTGCTTTCTTTAAACAACTAACCAACCTGATGTTCACGTGGCTGACAAGCCTCGCTGTGTGTGCTCTCTTGGTCCAGCACAGGGTGGTCTGAATATTATCATGTAGTGCAAATTCTTCTGCCTTCACTCAGCTTCTTACTGGGGAAGACAGTGCAGTGTGTTAACAGATGCCTGAGTGGTAAGGATGGCAGTTTAGAATTCTGCCTGTTGATAAATACATAGCTGTGCTAGGAGACATTTATAGCAGGAATGGCCCCACATTTGCAGGGGGCCCGTTCAATTCTATTTGTGGTTTCTTATTGCATTCATTCAGCAACATTTGACCAAGCACTGTGTTAAGTACTGGGGAGGAAGAGAAAAATGCTGTTCAGTCCCTTTTTATAAAGATGCCCCAGGCTAAGAACAAAAGAGACATCAGTAAGGGCCGCCTGTTGTAGTTAGAGCTGTCATAGGCAGTGATGTTATGGGCAAAGGTAGGGTGGTGGTGGCCAGTTGGACACAGGAAATGCTTCTTCCAAAATGTCACTTATCTGTGGGTGTTTTCTTTTAAGACAGGTATAACATAACACAGTAATGTTCACACATCTTCATTGTGTGGCTCAGTGAATTTTTACGTATATGTACATCCATGTCATTAACCACCCAAATTGAGATATGCGATGGGGCGTTTCATCTCCCAAGAAGGCTTCTTTGTGCCTCTTCCTAGTCGATCCTCCCACCTCCAGGAGGTAACTACTGCTTTATCACTATGGAATTATTTTGCCTGTTTTTGAATTTCATATAAATGGGTTCATATGATATGGTAGCTTTTTTTTTTTTTGTAACTGTGTTCTTCAGCTCAACATTTGTCTGTGAGACCCATCCCTGGACACTGTGGACCTGTAGCTCTTTTTATCCCTATAAAGTCTTCCATTGTAGACAGTGGGATTTGAAGGATGGATACAAGTTGCTTCCATGCGGACAGTTGGGAGAAGGCACTGTATACATTTAAGGATGGTATATTTGGAGGGTACTTGTAGTTACAATATAGGGGCTTGGGGGTTCATATAGAAGATTGTTCTGAAAAAAAAGATTGGAGCTACACTGGGAAGGATGTAGAATAAACCTCAAGATGTTTGAACTCTGTTTTTATAGATCATCCTCCAACCTCTTCAGAGGTCATCAGTAGGTGAGATGAGATCTAAGTGCTGGCCCCATTTTTCCGGTGTAAACATGACGAGTGCATGGAGGCAAGGCGAATTCAGCAACAGGAAACTAGAGGCTAGGCCGTCATGGTAACCCAGCTGGCTTGATTCGCGGTCAAGGGAAGGAGGGAAGTGAAATAATCAAAGTGAGATTAACATGTTTGGAAATGGACAGGGGGGAGGGAGGAGTCAAAAACTGAGTCGTAGCAGGTAAGGCAGAAGCGACCTGAGAAACGAGAAGTTAACTCCCACCTTTGATGTAGCTGCGATGTGAGTGTGAGTGAGAGCATTCAAGTTCTGCTGAGACCCCTCCTGCCCTCCCCCGACCTGACCCCCCCCCGCCCCCGCTTACCCCAGCAGCACAGCCCCCCTCGGGGAGATGGATGAAAACGCCTCAAGGAATTATGCACGTTTAATTTACATCTGGGTCTGAATTCCCGGGCCCCTCTCTTCTGTCATTTTGCCATTTCCAAGAATAACATACCAGGGCTTTTTATTCCAGCCCTGTGGTGGTGCCCTTTTTGAGAGAATAAATCCCAAGTTGTATTGCCAAAAGCCAGTGACATTTGCCATGTTTGAAAAGGCCTTATTTTGAAGAATGATTATTGATTCTTTTTCACATTTCAGATCATTCCTTTGATGCTGCCTTTTACTGGCCCCAGTGAGCAACCCTCAGCTGCGTTCTTGCCTCCTTAACACAGCAGTTCACCCGAAAAGAAGGCTGTGTTCTTCCAAGCAGCGCTCACCCTGAGCCTAACCACCGGAAAAGTCACTGTTTCTCTGAATATTTCATCACACAGAAGAGTTTCTCCGAGCCTTGGCAGGGTTGCTGCAAATATGCAGAGCTGCTTATAAATGAACACAGGTAATGATGGAGGCAGGGACGAGAGGTGCCAGGGTTCTTCATTAGAGGGAGTGATAGCAATTTTGTCTAATATCATTACTCTAGGCCTGCGATTTCCAGGACTAGAAAGAGACGGTGGCCAAAGGGAGTAGCTGATCGGGAGAAAATGATAAACAAGCCACTGAAATCGCTCACAAAACATTGACCACCGCCCCCACCCTGGGGAATAAATATTGAAAAAGGACCATTGAGTATGGCTGGTGTCCCTGATTCTGGATTTCAGAATCAGGAAGCCACTCACCCATGCATCTTAGGAATCTTGACGTCACCTATGAGTGTTAGAAATGACATCTCTCATTCAAATGCAATGATGATTTTGTAAGCGTAATAGGAGTAGTTTAAAAAAAAAAAAAAAGAGTGAGGCTTCAAGTCATGGTATGGACTCTGCATATTGAAATGTAGAACTTTTTAATCAAATACTGATTTAATTCTTCCATGGGAGGGTAGAGCCAACACCCCAATTATGTCACAATATATATAAATATATATTGTATAAAAAATATATATATACATATAATTACTTATAGTTGAGCACTTACCTCTTGGAAGGTAAAGCCTTCAGTTGTGAATAACGCGTGTAGCATAATGCATAGAACAAGGTAATTATTATTCTGTCCTTTCCTTTAGACCAACTCTCTGCAAGGAGTATGGATGCTTCTGTTTTAGACCCAGAGGTCCACACGTGTACTCATTAATGACTCTACTGTTCTGCCAGCACTAGGGTTTTTGAGTCTATGAAACCAATTTGGCATTGAGTTGTTGAAGTGTGTCCATAAAGGATGGACAAACCTATGACACTCCATCTTCTGTCTTCTCTGAATACATCCTTATGCCAGCACTATCATGGACCCTGATATTCCTTTAGAAATGGAGTGTCTCCCTTAGAGAAGTTTATTCGCCCAAATAAGAAAGAAATACACTGGAGTGTGCTATCTTCCTAGGGCTGCAGTACCTGGTCAAGACTACGGTCAAAGGACAGGATTCAGATTGCTTCTGTCAGATAATATATGCGTTTTCCCCCTTTCAAAAGGTGCATCTTTCCATTTCCAGTATTTAACATTAGAACAGAATACTTCCGTTTTTATTGTATCAGCCTTTATTTTACCTTTTTATGAGTGATTATACGTTACAATTTACGGCTTAGGACAATAGTTCTCAAGTGTTAGTGTGCATTATTAGCACATGGGGAATTGGTTTAAAGTGCATTTGCCCAAGCCCAGCTCCGAACTTACTCAAAAAGACTTTTCAGATGTGTGAAAAAAAAAAACAAATAAATTTTAAAATCCAACAATAATAGTTCTGATTCTGATGACTGCCATTGGCTTAATCAACTTGAACTCTTCTTTAAAATCTACCTTAACCTCAATCTTGAAACCAAACACATCCTGTGACTGGACTAGGATCTGGTTTTCCAAGTTCGTGCCACTTCTGAGAGTCCCTAAGGCCTTTGTCTGCCTGCAGCGTGATCGGTCAATTCATTTGCTTCTTGAGTTTTGGATTATTAGCGATATGGCTTTCCGGCCTGCCTCTAATTGAAAGGGTTGACTGTTGCATGTCATGCCTTCGATGCACTGGGGAAGGAAATAATGAGCTGGAACATGGTGACTCTATGGTCCCCTATGTCCATTATAGGGACACGATATCAAGGAACAAAATGTCAAAAATTAGGAAGTGTCTCAAACTAGTCATTGGTAATATTTCAGAAATACTTAACAGAATTCCAAAGCATGTCAGAGTCCAAAACACCAGAAAAATCACTTCAGCAAGAAGAACAAACATGTGCCTGAGATCAGTCCTGTTTATATGAGACACAGCCCATGCAGATGTTTCACTTCTTGGATGACTTCAAGATCTCAGGAACCTTCTGAAAATGTGTGACTCTATTTCCTTTTAAAAGAATATATTTGTTGGGGCAGCATTAACTGCTGTAATAAATACTAATGAAAGTTTAATGCCTTGAGTCAACAGAAATGCGCATCTTGCCTGTGAAAGCAGTTCAGTGTGGACGTTCCAGAGCAACAGGTGACTTTCCTCCAGGCAGTGATTACAAGAATCGGGTTTGTGGTTTCACCATCCCTTTGGCCTCAGGTTCCTCGGGAAACAGCTGACAGATGGGAGAAATAGAGGATGAAGACACTTCTTAACTGTTTCTGCCCCAAAGTCACAAGCAGCACTTCTGTTCATGTATCTTTGGCAACTGGTCACATGGCTCCATCAAGGTTCAAGAGGTCAGGGAGTCGGCAACTGTAATCCCGGACTGGGCATCCACTTGCCAGCATCAACTCTATGGTAAAACTGAGATGTTTATTCTTTCTTGGGTTGTCCGAACTGTTGCAACTAGCCTCAATTATGAATTCCCTTTCATATGCGTCTGATGTATTTGTTCTCAATAATGATGGAAAGATGGCTGAGAAGATCTTTCTCCTAAACCATCTCTGCGTGAATGAACCCAGGCTTGCCTTATACCATTTAGCTGCAGTCTTCTCTCAGACATACCGCTTGAAATTTTATTATAAAATTAATTTACTTAATAATGACTCCATTAGCATTTAATTATTTTGTTTTTTATTTTTAATTCTTTTCATTGAAGTATATTTGAATTACAATATTATATTAGTTTTATGTGTACAGCACAGTGATTCAGTATTTTTACAGATTATACTCCATTAAAAGTTAACACAAGATAATGACTATAACTCCCTGTGCTGTACAATATATCCTTGTTGCTTAACTATTTCATATATAGTAGTTTGTATCTCTTAATTCCAGCCCTCTATCTTGCCCCTCCCCACCCCACTGGTAACCACTAGTTTGTTTCTATATCTGTGAGTTTGTTTCAGTTTTTCTGTATATATTCATTTGTTTTAATTTTTATATTTCACATATAAGTGATACTGTAAAGTATTTGTCTTTCTCTATCTGACTTATCTCACTAAGCATAACATTCTCTAGGTCTGTCCACATTGCTGCAAATGGCAGAATTTCATTCTTTTTTATGGCTGAATAATATTCCTCCGTGAGTGTGTGTGTGTGTGTGTGTGTGTGTGTGTTTGTGTGTGTGTGTGTGTATTCTTTATCCACTTGTCTGTTGTTGGACACTTAAGTTGCTTCCATATCTTTACTATTATAAGTATTGCTGCTATGAACATTGGGATGCATGTATCTTTTTGAATTAATGTTTTCATTTTTTTCTGGATAATATCCAGGAGTGGAATTGCCGGATCATATAGTAGGTCTATTTTAGTTTTTTGAGGAGCCTCCATACTGTTTTCCACAGTAGCAGCACCAACTTATACTCCCACCAACAGAGTACAAGGGTTTCTTTTTCTCCACATCTTCTCCAACATTTATTTTGTGTACACTTTTTGATGATAGCCGTTCTGACAGGTGATGGGGGCGATATCTCGTTGTTTTGATTTGCATTTCTCTAATAATTAGTGATGTTGAGCATGTTTTCATGTGCCTATGGGCCATCTGTATGTCTTCTTTGGAACAGTATCTATTTAGGTCTTTTGCCCATTTTTGGGATTGGGTAATTTTTTGATATTGAGTTGTATGAACTGTTTATATATTTTGGATATTAACTCCTTGTTGGTCATATCATTTGCAAATATTTTCTCATGTTCTGTAGGTAGTCTTTTCATTTTGTTAATAGTTCCCTTTGCAGTGCAAACAGTTTTAAGTTTAATTAAGTCCCATTTGTTTATTTTTGCTTTTATTTCTTTTGCCTTAGGTGACAGATCCAAAAAAATAGTGCTATGATTTATGTCAAAGAGTGTTCTGCCTATGTTCTCTTATGGCAGTCTTATAGTTTCTGGCCTTACATTTAGGTCTTTAATCCACTTTGTCTTTATTTTTTTATATGGTCCGAGGAAATGCTCTAATTTCATTCTTTGACGTGTAGCTGTCCAGTCTTCCCAGCACCAGTGATTGAAGAGACTGTCTTTTCAGCATTGTGTATTCCTGCCTCATTTGTCATATATTAATTGACCATAAGTGCATGGTTTTGTCTCCAGGCTCTCCATTCTATTCTGTTGATTTATGTGTCTGTTTTTGTGCCATACCATGCTGTTTCATTTACTGTAGTTTTATAGTATAGTCTATACTATACTATATCTATAGTCAGTTGTCTGGGAGGGTGATATATCCAGCTTTGTTCTTTTTCCTTAAGATTGTTTTTTTCCACAGAGTTCTCCAAAGTTATTCCCAATGCTCTTTCTGGCACAAAATAATTTTCTACAATGTGTAATTAGAAGTAAAAATTTATTAAACAGATTTTTAAAAAATGATTTTGTCTTGCAGAGGCAAAGGACAAACTGCATCTGAAATGGACATGTTGGAGAGGCTGGGCTCTAAGGAGATGGATATTCATGTGTCCTCCCACACTATTCACACTCCCGGACGTGGTGAGTGCTGCGTGTTTTCAACTTAGATGTGAAGTCCAGGTGTGTGCCCAGACCAGATGTTACCAGAACCCTCTCTTTCCTATTGCTGGCTAGTGACTAGAGGTTGCTAAAGTGATGATTATAAGATCCTGCTGAGCCTTCCAAGAAGAAGAGACACCATTCATTGTTTTAAACAATATAATTGAAGGTGGGAGTTAGGCTGTATTTGGGGAGCCAGTCGCTCTCATGGGCGAAGCGGTGTGAGGCTACAAGTTGATGAGAACTGCCTCTCAGGCTAAGTTTGGGGAGGCAGCGGGTGGGCTTCCTATGCTGTTTTGGGGTCATTGATGCTCTTGATCAACTTTCAGGAAGAACTGAGCTGCCATTGATGTTGATTCTGTTATGACATCAGTTGTCTGGGTTTAAGGGTTCATGCAAGGCATATATCATGGAAATAGATTTCTATTCCACATCACTCTTAAGCCTTAAGAATTTGTGAACGCTTATTATGTGCATTATAATAGGTATTTGTGGATACAACATAACTTAATTCGTATCTAACAATAATCTTACGTGAGGGTGCTGTATTATCTCCATATTGCAAAAGAGAAAATGCCATGGCTTAGAGCCACTTTAGTTTCTTGCTCACAGTCACAAGATAATTAAATAGCAAATCTGTGTTCCCATCCCAGACCTGTCCAGCTTCAAAGCCTGAGCACCAGCCTCCAGATGAAACAGCTTTGGCTTCTCTTACAAGCTTCCTCCCTTATTCACCCAATTCATAAATATTTATTGAACAGGTACTGGGCTAAAAGCTGAGAATATGTCAGGAAACCAAAAAGAAATGGTCTCTCTCAGTGTGAAAAATACATGTTTATAGGGATGACTGCAATTAAGTTAAAATTACATAGATAACCGCTGAAATGCATTTGTGACAATGGCTATGATGCAAAGTGCAGGCTGCTGTAAAAGGATTTGAAGGGAGATACGGCATCAGAGGAATCTCTGAGAAGGAAGCATTTAAGCTGAGAACTAAACCTGGGTAAACTTTAGCATCGAGAGAAAGGCAGAGAGCACGCCAAGCAGAGGAGTAGTGTGTGTGTGTGTACAAGCCCAGAAAGCTGGTCAGAAACCAGAAACAGGAAGGCGATTGTCGCTGGACCTTGGAGAGCCAGGCGGAGTGGCGAGAGAGGAGGTCAGCGAAGCAGGCAGGGCTGCCCCCAGAGCCTGGACTCCACACACGCAGTGGAGAAAAAGCACAGAGCAGTTCCCTGGTGATGCCCATTGACAGACTGGGAGGTTGAAAGCTACCGAGGGTTCTTGTTTGCTTTGTAAAAACAACCTTTTTATAAGCGTAATAATGGATGGTGCATTAACTCTTGGTGGCAAGACGTTTACATAAGACCAGCCTGTTTTATCTGTCTTTACAGAAGTTTATGCAGAATAAAGTGCTCAAAATGTCACCAAGAGTTAGGAAATCAATTAAGGCAGATTTTTCAGAATAGTGAGCTAATAAATGTAATTAATAGTTTATTAAATGTGCTGCGTATGTGAGTTATGCCATTTTGGATGATCAAATTGCCAATAACTGGAATATAATTAAATGCTTAAAAAATTAAAACTATAATAACATGGTTTACTCCTCTCTGAGGTTTCCAGCTAAATACAGCATCTTCCTAGGTCGTACATCGCATTCTCTTTTCAGCTTCTCCCGACTTCCCACCGAAACCACAACTGGATGGCGCGAAAAGACAAAAAAACCTATCAAACAAATTAAACCCTTCCCTCAAATTAAAAACACACAGTCCCATTCTCTTCATGCCAGTTCTTGGAACTGTGCTGGCCGCAGATTCAGAAGCGCTCGAGATGGAACAGCTTAAGTCATGGCTGCAGTCTGGTCACGCAGTTTGCTTTTTCCCTCTGGTGGCTGTTACAGTATCTGTAAAACAATTCAGGAACGTGCAGCTGGATACTGAATCGGTGTCCTGATCATTAACTGCTTGAGCCTGCTCTTTTGTGACTCAGAGAGGCTCGAGAGATTTCAGCTTTTCTACAAACAAACAAATAAATACATCAATAAAATTAAAATTAAAAAAACAAACAAACACAGATTGCTGGAAACCCTGAAATCTGGAAGCCCTCCAGAAAATGATTGTTCATTGAACACCGACTGGGGACTGTGTGAAGCACAGTGTTTATACATGCTTGATAATCTTTCCGACAACCTTGTCAGCTAGGACTTTGAAATTTCAATTTTAAGTGATAAAGCTAAATGCTGAGAATTTAAGTAACTTGTCCAAGATCACACAGCTGGTCGGGGGTGGAACTGGACTCTGGATCCTGTGCCTTTAGCCACAAAGCCTCATGGCTTCTCCCACCGAAGGTGTCAGTGAAAATCTAAACAGAGGCACCAGAGACTTCTTTTGCCCCTCTTGCCAGTTTCACCTTTTCCTAGTGAGTCCCTTTGTCGCTGACCCCTAGATAAATGCTAACTTAGTCTCCAGATAGTCTGAGTTGTGCATGTGTGAACACCAACTATTGCTAACCTGCCTTTCCCTTTCCTTTCCTCCATCCTCCCCGTTTCTAGAAAGAGCTGGTCCACCCTCCCCGCTGAAGGGTTGCAGCCCAGGTGTGGCCTGCAGTCTCCCCAGCTGAGGCTCCAGCTCTCCCCTTCACGTGTCTTCATTTCACATGTACCATTTCCCTGTGCTGAGCCCAGATGCCGGGTAAATCCCATCTGTTCTTGTAACTCTGAGTCACCTTTTCTGCAGCAGAATGGGGCAGAGTGGGTGGGGCTGAGTCCTGATCTGACTCATCCAGTCGGTGATGCAGAATGGGAGAACGCCAGGGAGGTGTCAGGTGTTGAGAGAAAGCTTAGCCCAGCAGACAGAATATGAGATGGTTCCTGACAGGTCTTTGGAACTGAGGTATCTTATTTAGGTGTATTCATGCCACAGGTGTCTTCCCGTAGGTATGCAAGCCATCCTGCAAGGCAGGCCAGTTTAGGAAGAGAAGCCCAGTGCTGTCACTGAGCGCTGATCTGTGCCTTGTACCCCGGCCCACATCTGAGATGCTCTAATGGCTGCACCAGTTCCTAACCTGGTCAGTGTAACACCTGGACATTAAGTCAGGCAAGTGCATGAACCATAGTGTTGTCTCTGTTGTCACAGGGGCATTCAGAGATGCAGAATTCGGATGAAAAAGCGTTGACTCTCTATGGGTAACTCCAGAAAACTTCCACAAAGGAAAGCGTCAGAGGAGAGGGGGCTTTTTGTGGTCAGACTGATGGGGGAAGGCAGACATGGAGGGAGAGAAAACGTTTTATACAAATGAAATAATTTAACGCAGGGAATTGAACAAATGTGGTATTGTGGCTATCAATTAATCTGCTGGTATTGATAGTGTGAGGAATTTTGTGGTGAGCCTTTCTTGTGGTCACTGCGCATGTTCCTTGGATGGCAAAGAGACATGATTTGTTAAGAGCATGTGGGAGGTCCTGAACCACTGAAAAACGGAGTGTGGTCCTTTCCCCAATATCAGCGCAAGGCCTGTTCTTTTCCCCCAGTCTCACACAGTAGAAAACCAGGATGACAAAGCCAAGAGATTATTAGCAATGATTATGGTCATCCTTTAACAAGAAACAATATTAACTTGACAGCATTCTCGTCAAGGACATAGTCCGCCTCACTTGGTTTAATAGCATTCTCGCCCGCTTGGATGCGGTCACCTCGTTCTCCTTCACACCTCGCCCGACCCGCTGCATTCTCGCCGAGGTCACTTGTGACTGCCTCGTCGCCAAATCCAGGGACTCCTGTCCACCCTTATGGTACTGTGCGCTCTGCAGCCTTTGTCCTTTTTAACACTTCCCATCTTTCTTTGAAATGATGGTGACATTTTCCTCCCTTTGGTTTTCATGGCACTCTGTGTCCAGGCTTGGTGGTGGACACCTACCTGTTTGCATAACTAGCACCCTTTCTATTCCCCTGAGAATAGCCCCTCCCTCTCCAACCCTCACCAGCACAGTTGCAGTGGGAGGAGGGTGGCTTTAGCCCAGGTGGGCTGATGCAGCGTTGGCAGTCTGACCCACGCAGGACCAATCATCATCTTTCGTATTGGAGTGAGGGCTCAGGCATTCGGGGAAGCACCTTTGGGGTGGTTTTCATAAAGAGTCTCTCACTGGATATCTGAATTCTCAGATACAAATGGCAGGACCTGATGGCAAGTTTCTTACCCCGTGCACTAGAGACATAGGTCCTTAGTAAGACAATGAGAGATAAAGCAGGTGGAGAGACAGAAATAACCGCTGGTGTTTGAAACTTGAGCCCTTGCTTTCTTACTTCCAGAAATAACAAAAGAAGAGTGTGGAGGTTTTGAGTTAGGGCAGCATGGACAATGGGGGAAGTCTGCTGTCCCTGCAGTGATGTCACCAAGGATCTGGGGAGGAAATCCTTGAAGGTAAGTCGAGGTGCTCTTTGCAGAAAAGATGGAACGAATCCAGTCCAAATAGAAACAGATGTCCCCCACACAGAGGCCTCACCCAGATTTTTTTCCGATTTTATAGAAATTCCAAAATATTGGTATAAATGAATAGATTGGGGCTCATACGTGTTATATAAATTATACATGGCCACGTGGATAATGAATGGGGAAGTTAACTGCATTCCACATTGCCTGCACTCTCTCCAGTGCAACAGAGATTGTCCAGCACCTTTATTTTTCTTTATTGTTACTTTCTTTTCCTTTCTCTTCCTTCTTTGACTTCTTCTTTCTTTGAACGCTTATCCAGAGATTTAACATATCAGCGGATCTTCTCTGGTAGAGATGGTTGTTGAAGACAGAGCCTCCCTCTCTTCTCTGGCAGCTTCTTGGTCTTGATTAGTAGGAAATACCACGTGGGTTGCTTTCTAGTCAGTCGATCAATTTCTAATCAATTAATGTCACCTCTCTTGTGTTCTGATTACCAAAATGACATATCATATAAAATGTAAAAAAATATCTAGCGCAGAATACAAGCAAATGTCCTGATCTTTACCAAACTGATAGTTAAGAATGATGTAGTAATTACATTTTCAATTTGCATCTTCCTAATTATCAGTTTGAGAGAACGTAGTTTAACATTTTCTGAACATTTATACATTTTATCTTGAAATTATCCATTTTGTCATTTACTTATGCTTCTGTTGGTTTGTTTGCCTTTTATCTTCTTGGTGCAGTGGAGCACAGTATAGAAGTAAGTATGAATGCTTAATGTGTTATATATGTTGCTAATCATTTTCTTTGAGCTATGATGTCTTTTAACCTTGTTTCTAGAATATTTTAAACTTGATTGAATATACAGGGGAGAGGTCACAGTGAAGGGGTAGAAATATCACTGTTTTTATGTCCGAGGAAGATCTGGATTTGAATCCTGACTCCTCCCCTCACTGTCCGACCTTTTGGAAGTTGTCTAAATCTCTCTGAGAGTTTATTTCTCTTAGACAAAGAAAGTCGATATTATCTGACTAATATAGTTTTGAGAGGATTAAATGAGGTAACATAACCTAAAGCGCTATGCAGAGATCAAAGAGCCATTCAGCTTTAAGTGGCCCATTGTGATACACGCATGCTCTTTGATAGCACCTGGTGTTGTTCCACAGCCTGAAATAAACATAGCCGTTGTCTTTCCTATAAGCAAAACGTCCCAAATTTAAAACGTGGATGATCTTAAGCACTAAACCTCAGGTCATTGTTTGCAATCTTGTCTTTTTCCATAAATGATAACATATATACAGATTAAGGGGCTTGCTTAACATTTCCTGTTTCCCTTTTGTTGGAATAAGAATTGCCTTTTGTGTGAAATGGCCCACTCTTTTAGTGAACTCTGTTTTTCAGTCTAAGATGCACTTTGTACCAGTCTATTTCTCTATTTGTTACCAAAATCCATTCCTTTTATTTCCCGTGCTCTGTATTTGAGATGATTGCATTTTCTAGGCTTCCTTGCCTGCTGGCTTTGTTTACCACAGTTTCTGTAATTAAAAAAACAAAACAAAACAAAACAAAACTTCATTAGAAATGTATACAATCAAATTTGTCAAATTTGTAGCCTCTGGGGTTTGTTTTTTTTTGAATATTTATTAGGAAAGATTTTACCTTAAATATTTTCTGTGTTTTATAGTGTATTTTATAGCTTTAGAAAGAAAAGTTATCCCTTCCCACCCCCTTTCCTAAAATCGAGATTTGCAAGTATTAACTACTATATATAAAACAGATAAACAAGCTTCCTCTGTATAGCACAAGGAACTATATTCAATATTTTGTGGTAACCTATGATGAAAAATAATATGAAAACAAATATATGTATATATGTATTTATGACTGAAACATTGGTATGGTAGCTAGGCCCCCACTATTATTTTCTTTTTATTTTTTTCTGATAATTTCTTGAGATCAACCTTTTATTTCACCATTTCTCTATCCAGTTATGTCTGTTTTGCTTTTTAACCTATTCACTGAGTTTTTAAACTTAAACGAGTATAATTTTTAATTTCCAGAAGTTTGTTTTGTTTTTCACATACTCATGTTCTTCATAAATAGCAGCTTCTTTTGTATATTACAGATTCTTTTATTTCCTTAAACATTTTAAGTAAAGGTGTCATGTTATGTATCTAATTTTTCCTCTGTCTAAACTCTGTAGAAATTTAGTTCTGTTGATTGTTGTTTAAACTTGCTTTAGCTCATAATGACTTCTTTCTGTACGTGAGCTCATTTTCACCAGGTATTTATATGTGACCAAGTTGAGAAGCCTGGCTTCTTTTTTTCCTCCTGAAAAGGATGTCAAGAACCTGGAACCACTTTAAGTTCAATATCCAGAATTGGGAACTTCTGGAATATTTAAATAAATTTAATATCCCCTATATGTGTATGAGCAAGACTACAATTATGACTTTTTGCAAGGATTTTTTTTTTTAACATTTACCCAGCACAATGGTCAAAACCATTAGTTTCCTGTTATCTTTTTTTGAAAACAGGTATCTTTACCTGAAAGTATAACCCTTGAAGGATTTATATGGTGGATTCAATCTAACTCCCACCTATACTCACCTAAGACCTTTTCTCCTAAAGACCTTGAGGATGTTAAGAGTCAAAGCTGAGTTTATTATAACTAGAAAATGCCCTTAGGACAGCCAGGTCTTCAGTTGTAGCTCACTTTCCTGATTACTTGTTTCCTCTTAGATGTCAGACTTCTCTAACATTCTCACGAATTCAGCTCGGCAAGTGAAATAATCTTTATTGAATTGTATCTCATATTTCCAGGTGGTTTTAAGTGAGAGTGTTTTCATAAAGTATAACCAAAACATTTCTAGACGCAGTTTCTGTTTTCTCTTTATTTTTATTTCATTAAGTTACAATGGATTCTTTTTCCTCTACCTGAATTTTGTTAGATTGAGCTTTTGCTGTCGTTCTCATGGAATGGACTTTCTGCTCCACACACACTTTTCTGCTAGCTGTTACATTAATTTTGAAGCAAATGCATTTAATCTTAGCATTTCCTGTCAATTTCAAACTGGATTGCTAACCATAGCCCAGTCCTAGAATCCCATAGAACAAGGCAAAAATTCTAGTAGGATTTAAATCCTTCTCTTCTTCTTGGACCATTATTTTTGGGGAAGAGAACACTTTCTTGACAGCTGGATAAATTTTCATAGCCTTATTACCTGGAACTATTTCAAGTTAATTAGTTTGTCATTATATATCCTCCATATACTAAGATTCATTCCTCAATTCACAAGGATAAGTTAATGGAAACATTTTTGTGAAAAAGGAAATGTAAGTAATACATAGCTTTTTTCCACTGATGTCTAAAATGTCAATTTTGTTCTCATAGTTGGATCAAAGTTTTGATAGAGATAGGAATTTTTTTTTTAGTTCAAAATCCTTCCTTCTTATTTGCTACTGTCTAGAATCCAGCATTTCAGATGAGAAGTTGGATGTCAGGCTGAATCTTAAAAGGATACTGGCTGCTGTAGATCTAACCTCCACGTCTCCTGCTTGATATCTTTTAACTTTTACTGCTTTGGCTTTTGAAACTCTACATTGGGATAATTTTTCAGCTTTCTCTTTCTAATCACAAAAATAATCTTTATCCATGACAATTCTGCTACCCAAACTTTGTATTATTATTATTATAAATTTTAATCATATTTTGAATTTAAAGAAGCAAATCATTCCTTTCTATCTTTCAGAGCTTTTCTTCCATTTCTATGAAAACATGAATACAAAAGGGTTAAAATCTTTCTGTGTTCAGTGCTGACTCTGATTCCGCTGGTGTTAGTCATTCTGTTTGTTCACTTTGACGTCTCCCTTTCGTGGTGTTAAGTTTTTAAAATTATTTTTTCCTCCAATGTCTGGTGATCTTTTTCCCTTGCTCATTTCCATATATGAATACACATATATATTTATCTGTGATCACCATTCATGAAAGTTTCCTTGGCGTGTGTGACAGTGATTATTGCCCCAGAACGAGGGCTGAGACCAACTATGTCCAGTGGACAGGGAGGTAAAGGCAGGGAGGCTGTACCTTAGAGGTGCAGAAAGAGCCTACGTGGACAGTGTAGGTGGCCTTGTCCCCCATAGCAAAAGCCCGAAGTCACCCCCTTATAGACCCCTTGGCTGAATTCCCACGCTCTGTAAAAAAGTGGTCCTGCAGGGTTTATCCAGTTAGAAAATGTATCAAACAGCAGGCCTGAAAGCAGGGGGTTCCAGTAACTATTTTGTAATCCTTTAATTAATTACACAGTTAAAAAAAAAAAAAAAGGCCTGCACTCTGTTCCAGCTCATTGCTCTTGCTCTGTATGACCCTGTTTTTGAGAGATTCTTTTGGACATGCTTAATTTTTCAGAGGTTCCCGCCTCTGCTTTATACATTTCAAAGTTCTTGAGATCTATGGGTTTGGGTGATCAATATTACTGCATTAGCTTAATATCTTCCAGAAATACTCTATATTTCTTTGCTTTTGAAGGCATTCTTAGTATTTTAGCATTACTTTTTTCCCCCCTATATCAGAGTAATTTTGTCATTTTCATGAGATTTTGAAAGAAAGAAATGGGAAATATTTATGCTCAGTGAGTCATTTAAATGAGAATTTAGATTTTCTTTTTTCCTTTCTTTTTTTTTTTTTTTTAATTTCAGAAAGTTCACCATCAGTAGTCTGGGTTGACTTCTTTAATTAATTTTCAATGTGAAGCCTTAACCTTCAACTCAATAAAATTTCTTTTTTCTTTATTTGTTGCTTATTCATCTCTAGTCCTTTTTTCAAATGTGTGTGTCTTTCTGCATAAATACTCTGTCTTCATAGATTCTACCCTTGAACTTGCATTCATCTCAGTCTCCTTTTCTGCTGGGCTCTATTTGATATTTTGCAAACTGGATTTTTCAATCCACTCTTTGTCTTCTGCAATTTCTAACCCAATATTCCCAGCCTTCACTGACTTTACACTTTTTGATAATCCAGTTTTTCATCTGAAAACAATATTTTCTCATTGCTCATTTTTTTTTCACACATTAATTTTAAAGTCAGATCTTGATAAGCACATGAAATAAAATGTTTCTTGAAGGTTTTTCTTTTCTTAGAATAATTTATTTTAGATTGGGTTTTTTTTTTTCTTCTGCTATTAAGTTGTAGGAGCTGTTTATACATTCTGGAAATTAAGGCTTTGTCAGTCTCATCATTTGCAAATATTTTTTGCCATTCCATAGGTTATCTTTTTGTTTGCAGAATAATTTATGTTAGAAGGAAATATTTATTCCTATTTCTCAGTTTTTTTTTTAAAAATCATAACAATGTATATATTTTGTTTGCTCTTATTAGAAAGGAAGCTCCATGTTTGTCTAACGCTGGGAATCAGGACAGACATGGCTGGAGACCATGCATTGTTCAGCTTTCTAGGGCTGGATAAGTGAGAAGAACATGTTTAGATTTGCTGACTTTTCTTTTGCACATGGATTATAGTGGTCCAAGCAGAAGGGGTCAATGTGGCCGCATGCTCTGAAGGTACAGAAGGCTTTTCTTCTGACTTTCTTGTTTCCCTCTCTCCTTTCTCTCTCTCTCTTGTTTTTGTCTTTGTTTCCTGATGATAGCTTAAAGATACCTGATCATGTGTTTCTGAAGGAGAAGGTCCTCCCTCATTAGGAGCCAGTTAGAGCAGGACCTTCTCCCTTCTTTAGAGCAATGTCTGCAAGAACAGGTCTGCCGTGCTGGTTACCACTGGCCCTTGTAGGGCAGCATTTGAACTGCACCAACTACGCAATGGCCAGAGGTTGCCTTCAGGCCTTACTTCTTGAAATCTGGAAGTGATGTGGGCAGTCTGCTGGAGGCTCTCCACCTGCACCTAACCACAGGCAGCTCTGTAGGAGACCCTTGGCCCTTTGTTTTGTCCCGAGCTTTTACGCCCCAGTTCACAGAATCTTGAAGTTTTTGCTTGGCCCTCAGGTGCCATGTTTCCTTAGTTTCGAGTGGTGATCCATGTTTCTTCCAATTTTAAATTTCATTATTCATTTCGGTAGGGTTGTTAGAGGGGCAAGTTAAATGCGTGGTTTTAAATTGTCGTTTGAACTGAAGGCCCTCCTGATTCTGCGTTCAGTCATTTCGGGCCTGCTCCTTTTTGTTTTCTAACATGGATTTCAATTCTGTTTTTTAGTTGTTCGGATGCCTGCTAAATCCTTCTGTGATCATCCACCTCTCTGTAAAGCTCATCCTCCTCATTCCTTATCTCATTCTGTTGAATTTCTATCTCTATCTTTATTGGCGTACAGTTTTCTACTCTTGTTTCACTGAGGATATGTCTTCTATTTTATTGATGTTTTATTCTCAACCCGTGTTCTCCTTATTCTTCCCAGAACTTTGCTATACCTCTGAGTCTTTGGACTATGCTCTTCTTGATTTTACCTTCTTTTTTTTTTTTTTTAACAGAGGTACCAGGAATTGAATCCAGGACCTCGTGCATGCTCTTACCACTGAGCTATATACACCCCACCCCAGACTATTCTTGTTTCAAGCTATGACATTATGTGCCCCTTGTGAATGTTTTTCTCTCTTTCATTCACACTTAGAGTCACCGTATAATTTATTATTCAAGATGAGACAATTTTGAAAGAGAAAGAAGGTACCTAAATGATAAAATAATATCACTTAAAATACCTCTGTATTTATAGACAAACTGGCTTTATTATTATTATTGCAAAGTTGCAAATTGGTTTTATTTTTATGGCAAAAGTTCTAAACATAATATTAGTGAATCAAATTCAATGATATATTAAAAAGATAATCTATCATCCCCTAGTGGGCTGTATTTGAATCTGTAATGCTGAGTTAACATTTGAAAATCAATAATGTTATTTACACATTTACTAAAAGAAAGGGGAAAAACCATGTGATTACTGTGACATATGTAGAAAAAGCATTTAGTGAAATTCTCTACCCATTCATGTCTAAATAGCAAACTAGGATGAGTACTTCTAAAATATCTACAGTCAACATCACATTTATTTTTGAAATATTGTTTTCTATATAACCTCAAAAATGAAACAAAGATTTCATCGTTTTTATTCAACTCTGCGCCAGATGTCCTAGCCAGTGCAATCAAGTCAAAATACTGACTTTGATAACGGATTCCAACATTTCTTTAGCAATTTTTGACTTCTTGTTTCTGTGCAGCAAGAAAAAGTATTATGGCCCCATAGTAAAAAGTAAATTTTGACAAAAAAACTGTTACAGGCTTGTCATCAACTTTTGTAAGAGATGGAATTTCAATACTTTTTAAAAAAAATAAAATGTGCTTTTATACTTTTTGTTCACTACTGCCGAAGGGCTTACTGCAAAAAAAAAAAGTCTACATATATATTTTAAAGCATTACAGAAAGAATAAAATTAATACATACTTTTAGATTTACAGCACACAATAAATAAAATCACAGGAGCCACAGCCCTCAGAGTATTCCTTTCAGTCTACGACAGGACTGCTTAGCTTTTATTTTCTGCATGTATTTCATGTTCTTCTAATCCATAATTTACCACATTTCCTTCTAACTCTTCTGACTGGCAGCCCAGCAGTTTCGTGTGTCTGACAGACGACAGAAAGGGTCATGAGGAACTTGTACAGCCAGCAGCTGTCTGGGGCAGCAGCACTGAATGCCGAGACTGAAACGGCTGAATCTGGCCACGCCCCTCTGAGCACATTTTGTTGTATGAACAAGCTTCCTGCATGTGGTCGCCGACAGGGAGGGTTTAGTTACGTGGAATCTGGGCAGAGTTAGGAAAGGAAGGATGGTCCTCTTTGCTTGGTCATCTTGCAGATGTCTCATTTTACCAGGTGGTTAACATACCTTTGTGCATTTTTTTTAGTGGCTGCTATGGAGATTACAACATACAATCTTAATTTTTAAAATTCTACCTGGAATTTATATCCTTCTACTTCATGTAAAATAGAGAAGTTCTATAACCATGTAGGCTCTGTAATTTTCCCACCTGTCATAGGTGTTGCATCCACTTAACATTAAAATGTTAAGACAGTTTACATTTTTTTGCATAATTGTTACAGTGTATGTATTTGTAAAGAAGCTAAGAGGAAGAATAATATTTTATATTTACCGTTTCAAATGCTTTTCATTGATCCCTGAAGGGTCTGGTTTTTCTCTGATACCATTTTTCTTCATGCTAAAAAACTCCCTTTGAGCTCTACAGTCTGGTGACAAAGAATTACTCTATTTTGCCTTTATCTACAAGTGTTTTTATTTCCCCTTCAGTTCATAAGATATCTTGGTTGCTAATTGAATTGTGGGTTGACAGACTTCTTTTTGTCTTAGTCTTTTAAAGGTGCTGTTCCACCATCTTTTGACGTCCTCTGTTTCCAATCGGAAGTCTGTGGTCATCCAGATTATTATTTCCTTGTATCTGTTGTGTCGATAGTCACTGGTTGCTTTCAAACTTTTTCTCTTTGTCCTGCATTTTAGCAGTTTGATTGTGATGTACTTAGGTGTGGTTCTTCTCAAATATATCACGTTTGGTGTTTACTGAGCTGCTAGAATCTATGTGTTTGTATTTAAACAAATTTATGAAGTTTTTGACATTAATTCTTGAAATATGTTTCCCTCTTCTCTCTCGCTCTCTCCTGAACCTTTTGAAATTTTCCTCAGGACTCCTAGAGTCTGTTTAACTGATTTTTGATGCTTTTCTTTCTTGTCTTTAGATTGTATGCTTTATATTGATTGATCTTTGTATGCACTACTTCCTTCCTTTTCATTGCTGCACTGTTACTAAACCTATCTGTTGAAAAATTTATTTCAGGTATTGTATTTTACAGGTTTTTGAAGTCTGACTTTTTCTTTGTTATGTGTTTCTTTGCTGCCATTTATTGTCTTTTCATTTTAAGTATGTTGTCTGTGTATTTTACTTTATTTCAGTGTAAATACTGAAATACTTATAATATGCTTTTTAATATAATAGGCTTATAATAGACTTTTAATGTTCTTACATGATGTTTCTAGCATCTGTATCATCTCAAGATTGGCATCTCTTGCATATCCTTTTTCTCTTTTTTTCTTATGCCAAATAACTCTGGACTGTATCTTGGACATTTTGAATATTATGTTGTGAGGATTCTGGATTCTCTTATATTTTCCCAGAGGTTGTTGATTTTTTTAAAAGCAAGCAATTAACTTGTTTGACTCAAGTCCAACTGATCATCTGCAGTGACTAGCAGTTCAAATATCAATTCTATTCTTGGAGCTCAAGTTTAAGCTACTTTCAGTGTGCCTCTCATACATGACTTGGAAGTCAGTCACAGACTTTTACAGAGTTTACGTATAGAATTAGGAGTTCCATAATTGTGCTTCACATTTGCTCTTTTGTTTCTACTATTTCTCATTTTCTGCTCACCCTTGTAATGACAGGGTTTTCTCTACTGAGTAAGAAAACTAGTGGATTTCCTATCAAAGTTTTAGCTGCCTGGTGCAGTGGTGGTCATTTTAAATATGGCTGCCTTTGAGGTAAAACTGAAGGAAGGAGAAGAGGAAGGGAGGGAGACAGAGAGAGAGAAAGAAAGAAAGAGAGGAAGGAAGAGGGGGGAGAGAGAGAAAGAAAGGAAGAAAGAAAGAAAGGGAAAGAGAAAAAAAGGGAGGAGGAACAAGAAAGCAAAAGAAAACACAGAAAAATGATGGGTGGAACTCCCTACTAGATACTGTCTCTAAATTTTAATGCCCCTCTGAATGCTACCTGCTTTTGTTTAGTCTCCAGTGCTCTCAAAATAGGTACTTTGGGTTTTTGTTCCCTTGTTTTAATTTTAAGTTAATTCAGTTTTCATAGCTACACTTTTGGGGTAGATCAGTTTATCGGGCACTCTCTCCTTACTGAATGCGATTTCTAAAGTTTTAGACTGTCATAGCACAGGGTCAAAACCCCACACAACCTTCATGCCAGAAACAGTTGGTTGATACTGGATTTTGTACTAATCCCCCAAATTTAAGATTACTTAGAAAAAGCGTCTGTATGCTCCCAACTGTTTTTGCATGCACACGAGTGTGAATTTGTGTGTAACAGGATGTTGAAATTAAAGTTTCAGCCAAGACACCAAAGCATGAAAGTTGCTGCTTATAAAATGAATGATGCCAGACTAAAAGGCAGGATTTCATAATAAGTGGCTGGTGACTGATTTCATGACTCAGGGTCACCTTCAACTGTGAATACTGAAATAAATCTAAGCTCTAAAAGATTGAGAGACTGGAGATGAAAGTAAGATTTCATGATGAAATTTCTTTGACAAGAACTGGCATGGTACCTGATTTACCCAGTTCTCACCAAGGGGGTTGGGCACAGGTAGATGGGTGAGGATGCTCCTTCCTTCACTTCAGTCATAGAGACAGGGGTTTCACAGGAAGCTCACAGAGGACTTGAGAAGTGTGAGAAGCTAAAAAGGGGATTGAATCCTCTGAAGGTGCATGGAGGGCTGGTAAACTGCTCTACTCGTGGGAAGAAGTTACCTCTGCTTCTGGGAGGCATGTTAATTCCCCTCTGTTGGCAGTTCAGTTAGGACTGAGCATTTTCTGGGAACCAGATGCATCCTCTGCAGGAGACAGAGCCAGCCTGGAGCTCTTTTGTGGCTTCTCAAGAACACTATACTATATAAGAGGTGGTGGAACTCCAAGCAAGGAGAGTGAATGTGGGTCTCGAAAAACAGGGAACTCGGGGAAGTGGGTATCTGAAAGAGTGTGGAAAACTGTATGCAACATGCCTTAGTGGGGGAACCTCTAAATTTCTGCAGAAGTCCCCAAGAGAGTCACTGTCAGCATTCACCAGGGCTGAAGACCTCCAAGCCAGCTCTAGAAAGAACTCCCCTGTCCTGTTTTCTGCTCCTGTCTCCCTAGAATGATTGATAAGAAGAGAAGAACCAGGGCATCTTCTGCCACTCCCAGGTCGCCAGTGTTATTTTGGAAGATTATTTCGAAGTTGTTTGGAACTTGACATTCTAATTTCTGAGTTGGGGCTGTGCGTACCAAGTAAAGAAACAGGAGAAATGATTATTATCTAAGAGTGAAGCAGTCAGTCATGGCGCCCAACACATACTGAGATACGGAAGTCAAAAACAAAGTCTTTTTTTATTGTATGTGACAACTGGTGCTGGTGCAGTGTACTGACATTATACCCGTTCATAAAGAGAAAAGGTGAGGAATCCGTTTTGTTCCAGGATCCCGGGGAGCAGCAGAAAGGATGTGACATTTGAAACGGCTCTTAACAATGTTGAATAATAAAGAAAGCAAGCAAAATGAGCAAAGACATGTGGTTTTAAAATGACACAGTGTGTTACAGGCAACGGGGAGAATTATGGCAGGTAGAGGCAGTAGGGTTTTGAGGCAAAGAATGGTAAATCTGCAAAAGTGGCCTGAAGCCAGTATATTAAAACTATTGTGTGCCCCGTGGATTTATAGCAAAGTAATGAGGTAGTGGGAAGCTATCTATTTACTAGTAGCGGAAACTTTTTTGGAGTCTTATGAAAGTATTTGTGTCTTAGAAAAGTAGTGTTGGAGGGGAGGGTATGTTGGAAGAGCAAAGGCTGAAGATGGAGGTGTGTCTGTAAGCAGCTGAGGCCATGAGAGGTGATTCTTACCTAGAGCGGGGAAAGGTAGTGGAAGTGGGTTCTCTAGCCTTGGCGATGAGCAGACAGTAACGATAACTCAGGACAACACTCAGATTGTCTCATGAGATTCATAGGACAAAACCAAAGGAGGAACTTTAGGTTTAAGCAGGTGGAAAATAAAATGGACTTTGAAGATGCTAACATCAACTGACCTGTGAGCTATCCAAATACAGATATTCAGTAGGTAATTAGAGATTCTCTTGGTCCAGGGGCTAAGAGTTGGGGAGAAGATTGGTATTTACAAGTTTAGTTTTAGGTTGGTACAGACAGACATTGCAAATCACTTTAGAGAAAGTGGAAGGAAGAGGACTTGACCAAAAAGATAAAGAGCTATCAGAGGTCTGAGAAGCAGGAGAGAATGACATCATAGGAATTAAGGTGGGAAACAGAGGTTTCCATAAATGATGGCGGTTACACTAACATCAGCTTCTGCTGATAAACTAAATAGGGTGAAAATGGAAAAGAATCCATTACACTTGATTATTAGTTAATCACATTTAGCTTTTGCCTGAATCCTTTAATAGAACGGGGATTCAGGAGTCAAGATGCCACGGAGAGTGAATAAAAGGTAACACATTAAAAGCGGTGAATAGCATCTTGGCTACCTAAAATATCACTGTGGAAGGGAAGGAGAGAGCCGGACGGCCAGGTGGTTATACACATGCCAGCTTTAGGATGGAGGACCTGAAATGATGTGAGATGCCGGAGACAATAATAATATGAACTGCTAGGGAAGATACAAAGTAAAAATTAGCTCAGTGGTGCCCGCTGTGACTCCTACAATGATTAAGAGCAGCCCTGGTTGATAACAGCATCTAATACGTTCTTACAAAATATGTTTCCTTGTCTTTGTCCCCTTGGGCTGACTTTAATTAATTTAGATCTTGAGATAATACTTGACAATTGTGTAAGAAAAATTGGATAGATAAAATAAAATGTGAACAGTCTGTCTGCCGATGGTCTGAAACGTAGTGGTAAATGCTTTTTCTAAGACCTCTGTGCTATTATATTTCTAAACTATTTTCTTGTTTGTGTCTTAAAGACAGAAGGGTTATTGGCTGACCAACTGCAGAGAACTTACGGTCTAGTTTTGTTTTGTCATTTGTGGTTATTTTATCTAGTCCTTGGGTTTTCAGTTGGTTTATATAGTGGTTTTGAGACCAAACAGATCTGAACTCAAATATGTTTCACTGCTTCTTAAGTGGTCCACAGTACACTTCTCTAAGGACATTTCCAGGAGGTGGGGGGGGGACACTGTTCGCTTTCTCTTGGAAAGTCACACACTCACTATTATAATAAAGATTTGGAGAAGTCGAGGGAGGGAGGCATCTGATTGACCATGTAGTGAAGGTTTCAAGGTTGCATCCTATGCTCAAGCCTGAAAAAAAGAGAAAGCTTTTAAAAAATTTTTTGTCTCTTAACATATTCCTAAACCCCCTGTATTCTCCTAGATAAATTGTGTGTGTGTGTGTGTGTGTGTGTCTGTGTGTGTGTGAAGGAGGGAGAAAGAGAGTGCGGTGGTGCTGATAAATCTTATCATCGAAAGTTATTTTATTGTTATTTTATTGTCTTCCATTTAAAAAATCACTTTCAAGTCAGCCTGGTGCTGTTTTGATAAACTAATAAACATTTAGTCAAATTCAAGGTTCAAACTCCTTACCAGCGTTGATTTTTCTCTTGCTGGAGATTTCTTTAGGTCTTCAGGGAGGATGAGAAGGGACCACTGCTTTACATGGGGGTTCCTGTGCCGTCCTCTGGATTCATGAGACTTCTGTAGAGATGCCCCTGACCTTGCCCGGACACTTGGCATCCAGCTAGCATTGGCTGCTCACATTTGTGGCTGGTGAACTCCATGACCTGTTTTTATATCATAGTTCCCTGGTGACTCTGTGCTAACTTCATCTCACCATGGCTCCTGTTGGCTCTTCAAACCCCTGTATTTAGGCCAGATCTATTTAGGGCATCTAATTCCTAGATGTTTATGGCCACAGGGACTCTTTTTCTTGTTCACGTGGACCCCAGGGGAAAAGCCCATGGGTCTCAATTCTTAGCCACCTCCTCCTGCATCCTGGAAGCACATAGAACTTTGGATTTCTTTCAGACGACCAGAGAGCAGGGGTGCCATTGCTGGCTCTCCCTCTTCCTGAACACACGATGTGGCTGCTCCTGTGTCATCTCCAGGGCCTGCAGTGAGCAGCTTTCCCTTCAACCTCCATGGCATTTCTTTCACTCTTTCATCTTCTTCACCTAGCGCTTTATCAGCTCTAGCTTGATCTTATTCTTATACCTGATCTCTTGACTTCATTCATTATCCTTCTCTTGTTTCTACCTCCCAGAACCAGAATAACTTCCAGCTCCCTTTCACTTTTTCTTTTTGAGTTTTTTTTATGTATTTTTATTGAAGCATCACTGATGTACAATGTTGTGTTAGTTTCAGGTGCATGGTAAAGCGATTCAGTTATACATATACATATATATTCTTTTTCAGATTCTTTTCCATTATAGGTGATTACAAGATATTGAATATAGTTCCCTGTGCTATAAGTAGGACTTTGTTATTTACCTATTGTATATATAGTAGTTTGTATCTGCTAATCCCAAATTCCTAATTTATCCCTACCCTCCCCCCCATCCCTTTCCCTTTTGGTAAGCATACTTTGTTTTCTATGTCTGTGAGTCTATTTCCAGTTTGTAAATAAGTTTATTTGTGTAGTTTATTTTAGATTCCACATAAGGATATCATATGATATTTGTCTCTTACTTTACTTAATATAATGATCTCTAGGTCGATCTATCTTGCTGCAAATGGCATTATTTTAATATTTTTAATGGCTGAGTAGTATTCCATTGTGTATAAATACACCACAACTTCTTCATCCATTCATCGATGGAGATTTAGGCTGCCTCTATATCTTGGCTATTGTCCCCTTTCATCTCTAAGTGATACCTCCTTCTTTGTTCCAGTGGGCTTCTGTGTTCTTGGATGGCAACTGCTTTTTGTCTGAAGTAATAAAGTGGTTTTCAGTGGATGGAAAGTCATAGGGGTTCATGGTTTAAGGAACAGGATACTTCATAATTTACTTTGATTTTTACATTTTCTTAACCCAATTTTCCCCAAATCTATTTCTTTATTCAACCCTCGTCATGTATGTATCAGTTACCAAGCTATTGGTTATTGTCTGTTGGCTCCAAACCTATCTTTCCACACTCAGCTCTGTGATGTTGAGGCTGGGCCTCTGCAAAACCACCTTTCTTTCTGAATAACTGCTCTTTGTTAGGATCTTCAAACAGGAGCCATTAGGGGGAGACACAAGGCAGGAGGGGGAAAAGGCAGGCATGCTCCTTCCTGTCTGTTTCCTTTTTGCCTTGTGCTTCCTTTTAACTGTGTCACCCAGGCAACACTTCACCCTAGCAGAGGCCACTCCTTCCTGGAGCAGCAGCTAAAGCCAGGTTGCAGTTTTTCCAACCCTTGCAAAGCCAACTTTATTACATCCCTCTCAGAGATGCTAGCATCTCCTTAGAGGGCTGGGCCCAGGCCCATGGATCCTCTCCCTCAAGCCCAGACACCAGCCCTGCACCTGCTACCTCCAGGATACCTAGTTAACAATTTTATTCCCGGCTTACAGTTCTGTAATGAAATATTCTCTGTGAAAATTGCTAGTATAATTTCTGTCTCCTGATGGGATCCAAACTGATACAAACCCCTCTGGAAGTAGCGTTGTGTGAAAGCCACAGTGGCATGCACTTACCTCACCACTTGCTAGTGGAACTGGGATGGCGAGGGTGGTGATGGCATGGTGACTGTAGTCATGCATGTCTGCGTGAACATGCCTGCTGGTCATGTGTGTTTGGTGAACAGCCTTGGGCTCAGAAGGGTGATTCCCCAGCCCAGGGGAAGATACTGAGGCACAGAAGACACAAACATACAGGAAAGAAAAACTGGTTTTGTGACTAACACAATTTAGGGTATCTCCATCAGACTTCCCCCCAAACCCAATACTCAGAGTCATTGGGATCAGGAATTTGAAAATACCTAAAAGTCAGCTTTTAAGACAAAACAATATAATTGTGGTACCAACACAACCAGATTAAAAAGCACATTTTGTGTTTTGTGCGTGCTCTGCCTTTTGAAACCAGAATGCTTCATTTCAATTCCGTAGAAGAAACTCTTGAAAAGTGTCTATTATAATCCTACACCGAACGAAGTTCAGGTAATATGGTCCCTGCCTCAAGGAGCTCACAGCCTCACAGCTCCACTGTGATCCATGAATCGACAGCGTCAGCATCATTTGGGAGCTTATTAGAAACACAGAATCTCATGCTCCGTCCTGTTTTAACTACCTTCCCTCGTGATTTTTATGCCCACGCATGTCTGACAGCGCACGGATGAAACAAGTGCTCCATCGAACAAAAACCATTTATCTACTGTCCGTTTCTAATTCCTGTCACTAACTCCTGTTTCTGGTCTTTTCTCCATCCCCTTGGAAAAGAACCCTCACTATGCAGTATTGTTAGAAGTTAGAGAAGGGATGGGGGCGTCTTGGAAATTATAGTTTTCCCAGCTTACGTATGTTAGGCTAGGTCGGGGGCAGCAAGAACTGCAGGAGGAGCACAAAAATAGTGTTTTGGGCACCACGGTTAGTTTACAAAGGGAAAAAAAAGATGACGAAAGATCACCACGTATTCTCCGTGGCTTGTGTTTTTATTCTGTACTGGGAGAATCAGGTGGTGGCAGCAGGATACAATTGTATTTCGGGCTAGTAGAATATGGGCCAGGGGATGGGCACACCCTTTCCAGCTATACTGGGAAAAGGAATTTTCTGTTAGGATCTAGATGGGTATGTAGCCTTCTAGTGCTGTCCACATTGGTGAAGGGTAATCACTGAAGCTGACTCACAATTTACCAGCTGTAACTGTGTCCACAAGATGTGAAGATGGGGCTTTGATTGTATAAAGAAAACAGGGTAAGACTGGCTTCTATTTTAGGGCAGAGGGTTCATTTACATAACATTGGACTCACATTTGCCTGAGCCTGGAGACTTGGGCTGTGCTTCCAGACTTAGAATAGCCACATGGGGGCTAGTGACAAATTAGACACAGAGTGTATCCCCTGCAGTCTTCCTCTGAGGACCTTCGGAGGCAACAAGCTACAAATAAAGAGCTGGAGGAATTTGGATCTCTGCCAAGTACTTCGCTATCTTGTTGCATGTGACATTGGGGCCTATGAGAAAATTCTGCAGCACAACAGGTGTGGAGGGCTCAGAGGGAAAAAGCCCCTGTCTTTGACAGTTGCTGGGAAATTAGATCAAGTTAAAAAAAACATCTGATTTTTGTTCTTGGTAAGATAACAAGGAACCATGAAACAAGAAAATGACACATGAGGAAAGAACAGGTGAGATGAAAAGACAAAATTCTGAAATAAAATCCATAAGCTAAAAAAATTTTAAGCCTGCCACAAAAATCAAAACTCAAAAAGCTATATATATCAGGTTTTAGATTGGCATGGGGGTCAAAAAGGAATAAAATTGACGGTGCAGAAAATTGAATTATGTTAAAAGAAATGTTTGAGAAATCATTCCAGAAGTCAGAGGAAAGAGCCAAAGAAGATAATGAGGAGACAAAGATTTGCAGTGTTTGGAGGGAGACGGGAAGGAGAAACCAAAGAGAAATATTGAGAAAGAGAGAGAGAGAGGGAGAGAGAGGGAGGAATAGATGGAAAAGACAATCAGAAACCACCTATAAATTATAGGCCTTCCTAAGGAAGATCTTCTCCCTCTATAAAATGAGCCAGAATAGCTGGAGAAAACAGTTATAATAGACAAGAATTTTGAGCTGAAATGAAAAAATACCCCAGTCGAAAGGAAGCATCACAAATCAATAGAGATAAAGTTGATTATTTAATACCTAGTGTTGAATAATTGTGAATAAATTGTATCCCTACTTTGTACAATGCTGCTAAATAAACTATGGATTTAAATCCATAAATTTTATGGATTTTTTTTAAAAAATTACACAAAACAATTTAGTGAAAGAGAAGTAAATATGTATTAAATGTATACATAAAAGGTATTTTACTAATCTTAGATGCAATGCAAGAATTCTCAATAAGTAAAGTGGAGGTGTGGCTAAATTAAAATTAAAGAGTAGTGTGATCAGGAAGGTGTCCAAGTTTAAAAAGGCAAAATTAATCTGAGAATGATGTTTCAGTAAATAAGACAAATAATGAGATCTCCATGCCTATCCCAAGTGAATTTATTCAACCAGTGATGGGTGTGAGAACCAGAACCCAGACTCCTGACTCCCACGTGCAGCTGGGTAGATTAGACATGTGCATTGACCGTGAACGGACCTGCACCGCTGAAGGTCGCCCTATGTCACGCTCACTGACTCGAGATAAAACAGCGTTATGGTTGATCCCCTCAATGCTCATTCATTCTCCAGTGAGGACCTGACTTATGTAGCTACTCATGTATTTATTATAATGACCTGAAAATTAACGCAGGTTTTGCACTGTCATTGTGCCTACTTCATCAACCATGCTGGTCCAGAAATTCGCCAAAACTCAGATTATCTCCTGAAGGAAGGGAAGGACCAAATATAGATGAGAACTAGCTTGAGGCAAAGCAGGAGGAATCACTGTTATCGATCCTGGGATCTTCTTCCAATGCAGACTAAGGGGAAGGGGCTCGTGAGACCCAGATGCCTCCTCTTCTTTTCCTCTCATGGTGTCTGCAGCCTTCATTTTCCTCTTTTTTTCCTCTTCTCTTTCTCTTCTTTGTCCATTGCCTTTTTCTTCATCTTCCTTTGTCTCCTTTCCTAATAAAATGGATCATAGGCTTTGAAATGAGACAGTGTTGTCAGTTCATCCATGTTAAGGACTTTTAAACCTTACATAAATTGTTTATGAGCCAGTTTTCTCTTCTGTAAAACAGAGGCAGGAATATCCAGATGCCAGGATTTTCTGGGCGTGGAATGAGATAATGCTTGTAAAGTGCTTAGCAATAGTAGGAGCTCAGGAAATATGAGGTCCGTTTTCCCTTGAAGCTCGCCTCCCTCCCGACTGCTCTACTTGGCTGAGCTTTTCTGAGGTCTCAGGCTAGACAATCTATAATATGCTGCTTGCTGGATGCCAATCTTTGAAACATCCAGTTGCTTTTCAGTTAGCAGGAAATAGGGGCTAAGACTGGAGTAGTTCTGTATTGGTCTCCTACCCCACAAGTACCACCAACTCTTCGGCTCTCTCATCCAACTCCCGAACTTCCACCTGCCCACCCCTGGTGTCCTCTGGTCTAATCAGTTGAAGCTTTTTAACTAGAGAGGGACAGAGTGAGAAGTTCTCCCAGTTCAAGTGGCTTCCAGGACATTGTCTCTGTCTGAGATGAGGGTTGCTTAACACCATTGACAAAGATTCAAGGGTTCCTCTCTTGGGATTTTGCACATGGATGTTGTCTGGAGGTTGGCCAGAGATAACAATCATTTCTCCCTCCATAGCTGTGGTTCTTTCATTTTTTCTAAGATTATCTAACCCCTCTAGCAGACAATCAGGACGTAGGAAACTTGCTGGATTTCTAAGTGGAATGTCCCAGCTTCCTTTCACTATAGTGAGCAACATATCATCATCATCAGCACTTGGAAGCATGAGTATATGGTGGTACTTATTGGTTCCAGGACCAGCGGATGAACTATCACATAAAGACGTGAGAAGTTTTCCCTTCATGCTAGCCTGCCTGGGAAATGTAGGGTGGGGAAGGTAAACCTAGTCAAAGAACATACCAAGGGCACATTTCTATAAGTCATAGGGAATACAGATGACCTGTTTTTAAAGTTCAGCTCATGTATTAATTGAGCACCTACTAAGTCCTAAGACCTGGAAAGATAAAGACAAAGGTAACACAGTGATGGTATTGAAGTCTCACTCTCTAGTGGGAGAGACGCTTGTGTAAACAAGCAGGTGCACTTTTTTGGAAATTGCTGTTGTGATAGAAATCTGAGGAGCCCCATGGTGGCGCGTGGGACGGGGCATCTTTTGCAGCAGCGGGGGGTGATGGCAGATGGTGGTGATCGAGAAGTGCTTCCTGGTGAGGTTATCCTGAAGGGCTTTGTTGCGCTTACTGGTGTGCTCTATGACGTGTCTCCAAGATCCCATGTAAACATCAGGGCTTTCCCACCACTGCTGCGACACACACCCAGATACCATTTGTCCTTTCAAGGTCTGGATGAGTTTCTCATATCACGTCTTATTCAACTAGAGATACAGACTCCAAATTCAATTATATTGTCTGAGAAAGACTTAGAAGGATCCGATTAAGGAGTAATGCTGAAAATGGTTTTATAGAATTCCAGATATGTCATCCTTTTTCTAACTCCCACGCTGAGGTCCCTGGTAGAATGCCCAGGGTGGGCGAAATCTCTAAATCTTTTGGGGAAAAGCAGCATCAAGGCATCTGAGAGACATCAGCCTCACAAGAGCCACTCATCTTGTCACGGTCAGTCCATCTTGTTAAACTGCCATAAAAATATACGGTGGAAGTCAAAGAGGGGCCAGAGCTGGCCCATGTGATCGATTTGCCCTCATTTTCATGCCGCGGTCCTCCGAGTTCCATTTTCACTCTTTTTTTCCAGGAAATGTTTCTATCTGTGAATTTTCAGCAGGATGTTTGCATAAGCCCTTCCTGTGCAGCGCATCTCACCAATGGGTGAAATGTTTTGCAGTTAATTCCAATAATGGAAGAGTTTTAGCACCTTCAGCATTGTCATGGTCAATTACATTTGAATTAAAACTGTAGAGTAAAATCTGCAAAGGGGCAGTCTCCAGTTAATGCACACAGTTTGGCATTTTGAGCTTCAGAACGTTTGCACACAAACACACTATCGAGGGCAAAATGGTTCCCTGAGTAGCTATTTGAAGACTTTGGAGCCACATTTTGGAAAGAGAGAATTCACTTGTTCTCCAGTATTGAGTGTTAGACAACCGATTTCCATATTGCCCTGCAAAATGACTCAGGCAGGAAAGAAGCCCTCTTTTGTGTTGAGGAAGGCGGGCAGTCTTGCCCTTGCTCCTCCTTCCTAGACGCTAAATTAATGAACACAGCTTTCTGAGTTTTAAAATAGGAGCGCCTCCAATTCTGGGCTACAAAGACCCAAGGAGAGCGATCACCTCTCAGTGGGATGGTAATGCCACAAAATTGAAGTTCAAGGAGGAAGAGAGTCACAACTATATACACGGGTGAATGTGTTCAATGCACTTACGTGCGCAAAAGGTAATTAGCATGTAAATTGAATTTTGAAAAGGAGAGCGCAAATAATCACGCCACTAAGGACCTACCTACAGTGGGTTTTCAGGGCCAGAGTTTGACCTGCAATCCTCTCTAACGAGGTGATAATGAGCTGTGAAAGCCCACAGCGACTGTTGGGGAACTCTCCTTACAAGGTAAGGGAAGCGCAGTCCCACAGGCACAACCAGCCCTGGAATGTAGCGATGAAGTCGTTAGTGTCAGCTGCTGTAACGTCCCCCAGAAAGTAAATGTTGTTCTGGGGATGGCACTGGCTGAGGCTTCTCATCTTTTGAAGTTGTAGACGTCAGGAAATGAGGGCAGACCTGGAGAGATATGAAGGGGTTGGCATCATAAGAGCAGCTGCGTGTACCTAATGATGGAGACATCCGACTTGAAACACCAGACCAGGGCTCACTCCTCATCATCAGATTCATTTTCAATTTAGGCAAAAGGGAATCAGGAATTCCTGGCCCACCCTCTGAACTCATCATTAAGACGCTCTTCCTCCAAGCAGATTTGGAGCTCTGATACAACTTACATGTGGAATCTTAAAAAAAAAAAAAAGACACAAATGAACTTACTTATAAAACAGAGACAGACTTACAGACGTGGCAAACAAACTTATGGTTACCAGGGGGAAAGGGGTTGGAGAGGGATAAATTGGGATTTTGAGATTTGCAGATACTAACGACTGTATATAAAATAAACAGCAGTGTCCTATTGTACAGCACAGGGAACTATATTCAGTAACTTGTAGTAACCTATAATGAAAAAGAATATGAAAACAAATATATGTATGTATATGTATGACTGAAACGTTAATGCTGTACACCAGAAATTGACACAACATTGGCTAGACTTCAATTAAAAAAAAAAAAGTCTGCCTCAGAGTAGAGAAATAATAGAGAACTTTATTCTAAAGTTCATTTCTCTCAAAGATTGTGGCACCCCTCCCCCGTTTTGTTTTTGTTTTTGTTTTTGTTTTTGTTTTTGTTTTTGTTTTTTTGCTGGGGATATTAATTCTTCTCCAGAACAGAAACTAAGGCTTCAATACTTCTTTTTAAGGTCCAGCTGAGAATGACAGGTGGCAGGCCAGACCCCAGGTAGAGATAGAAGAGATAAATGTCAAAGTCCGAGAGATGTGCTCGGAGCCGTCCAGAAAGGAGGCCAGGGGAGGGGAGTTGAGTTAACTGGAGAGGACACAGGTTGTCAGAACAAAGATAAAGAAGGAGAGCCAGGAATCTGCAATAGATCCATGCCAGAAAATGATCTGAAAGGCAGAAGAAAATACATGTATATTTTTTAATCCAGCAGAACTTGGTTGAAAATACAACATTTTTAAATAGGTCTGAGGCAGTGATGGAATCCTGAGAGTATGAGAATATCCGCAGAGCAAGAAGACAGAAATAAATTTGCCCAAAGGGCTACCCCAGCTATCTTTAATTGGAAGTGGCCCACTGCGTGCCTTGCTTTGGTCCTGACGCTCTAGAGGATGCTGGACTATTGTACACCTATTGATTGGATGCCATTTGGCTCCCTCCATCTTCTAAGATATTCTGGCTCTCTGGCTCCTGCTGACCACTTCTGCTGCTACCACTTGTTGTACCTTGTGGTAAGCTGTAAAAGAGAAGTCTAGAATGGAGTGAGAACCAATCACAGGAGATATTGCCTGACTTGTAGGGGCCAGATAAGGCCCATCTGGGGAATGACATTTAACATGAAGTCTGAAGGATGGGGAATTATTTGGCCAAAAGAGTGGAAAGCGGGGGTTGTTTCCTGGTCGTAAGGCATGGCCTGTGCAAAGGTCCTGAGGCACAAAACTGGCAAGACTGCTGGTTCTGAATATCCTGGATCAACCTCACTCCTCTAAGTCCTGCCAAGTGCCAGCCCTGCCCTGACGATAGCTGCCAGAGGGGACAAAGGAAAGGAATGAGTGTATTTATTTGTAAAGAGGTTCAATCTGCTCAGGGAGAAAAGAGTTGGGGAGTGGGAAAACAAAACAGCAACAACAGTAACAACTCGTGCACAGAGATATCTAGCTTTCTGTTTCCCATCACTTTGGTCTGTGTTTCTGAATCGGAAATTGCAGGCAATGTTTGGCAATTCTGACACTTCACATTCGAGCTGACCTCGAGTCACAGCTGGAAGGAATGGCGAACCCCAGTGTCAAGGGGCGTTGTTGTAAGGAAAAGTTTTTTTATATGTATGGCTCTATTTTCTTAGTATTGAATGATTTGGAACTCACTGCGTATTTACTCAGCTGTGCATAGCAATTACCAAACAGCTGAATGGTCAAGAATTTCCTTAAAGTAAAACACAAATACCTGCTATTTATGCTTTCATGTCTCCCCCTTGAAGCCATCATATTTTAACCCTCAGCGTGGGGATTCCCTGCTGATGCTAGGATTTGAATGACAGATGGGATCGGCCACTATATTTTGTTTCCATTGGGATCACATTATCAACCTGTAATTTCTCCATATTAGAAAATAGTGCTTGATTTCTACATAATGAGCAGTTGGATGATGGCTTTGCCCTCCTGCCACCTAACGCCAGTGCCATTCATATCCCCCCACGTGGAGGTAGACACGAGAGATCTGCTTCCTCTAGTCACTTATAGACAGGACCCTGGGGCTTCGGAGACCCAGGACCACACCATCCCTCGGAAACAAACCTCCCCCTTTTCTCCTGCCCTCACCACCAAGAGCTCAGGGCTCCAGGGAGCCCTTGGCTCCTGTCTGAAGAGGAGCATTTCCAGGCATCCTCTACATGACTGATGCCTTTCCTGGGTGACAGGGATACTGCCCTCTGGAGGCTTCAGGACACAATGGGATGCCCATCAAAATATATTCAAAAGAACATGGTTCAGGAAACTCTTTTCAGTGACATCCTGCCTAGATATTAAACTCGTTTTGAGAGCCTTTGACCATAGAAGTTTGGAGGATCCACGTCCAGGGAAAGGTAGTGACCGTTTGCGGTCTCAGAGTCCCCAGAACCAACTGCGTTCAGGAGAGGGTTGCACCACCTGCACAACACATTGCAAAGGAGGGGCCCAGACAAAGAAGGGGGGATGAGAACTCGCAGCCCTGCAAGTCCAAGGAGGCCAGAATCACAATGGAAGAAGACCGCTGGCTGTGGAGAAGCTGGAGTCCATTCATCAGCACTTGTTACCTTCCGTGGGGGTGGTGTGACAGGTGCAACCCTAGGCAAGCAGGTGGGAGCTTGCCCCTCAGAGTCCAGACATAACAGAGCTAACTCGTGTCCAGGCATGCCCATTGGAGATACAGCTTGAGTGGTGAAAAACAGGAGCTTGGCTGGAAAGGCGGGCAGGTTCCCCAGAAAAATAGGACACAACCCGTCTTTTCTCCAGGGTTCAAAGCATCAGAACCAGAGGGGCAGAGAAGCCTGGGCTGCCCTTCTGCCAAAAGTAAAGAGCTCTGCATCCTTTAGCTGCAAGTCCCTGAGGCCTGATGGGCTTCTTCACTCTGGCTTTGCAGAGAGGTGGTCCTGCCTTGGGCCACCTGACTAACCCCAGTGCTGAGCTATGAAGAGGCTTGCGTTGGGACTGGCCACAAGGCTGAGCGACGAATCCCTGGTGACGCTTTTTACTTGAATGAGGCCTCTCTTCTCAACGCAGAGTGTTCATGTCAGTTGCTCTGGCTCTGTTCCAGGCAGGAACAGAGACTGAGGCGTGTGCCTGTCCTTGGGATGTTGACTCTTCCCAGGCTTGCCGGTAGGGGAGCACCCTCAACTGCATCCTGCCCGTATGCAGACAGGCCTCGCTCTGCTTTCCACGGCTTTTATTGGCAAGCTTTGTTTTTCACTTCTCTAAGTTCCCCTCAAAAAACTCCCCAGTCTTTCCTTCAGAAAGGAATACAGTCTTACAGGAAACTACCAGCCTGGGAGTGAGGCAGACTTGAAATAATACCAAAGTGCTGACATAACTGTGTGGCCTTGGACAAATCGTTGACTTCCTCTTCCACTACAGAGAAAGGGGGATGATACTGACTTGAAATTTGAAGTGCTGGAGTGAGGAATGAATGACATGTCATATACTAGAAGTCTACCATTTTCCTTAATCCAGCATGTCTCAAACTTCTGTTTGACCAGAGGTATCTCTCTCTCTCTCTCTGTCTGTCATCTAAGTCCTATATTAATAGGATTGATATAATCCCTAGGAATGTTTAGGGAAATCCCAACTGTCCCCATCTGCAGATCCTCGTTTTCCCACCTCCCTGCTTCCTGTATGAATAAGATGCAGACCCTTAGGCTGGAACATTACAATTCCTTTGCGTCAGGCTTAACCAACTTCTGTTGGATGTCAAGAGATTGTGAACTCTCAGTGGGGACCCCCTATTGGGCTCTTTTGCAGGCTGGCCTGACAAGGCTATGATAATCTGAGAATCTTTGTCAAATGACTGCTCTACTCTGACCGTCTTGCATTTATCATTTAATGGTTTACATGTTTGGTTTGGGGCAATGGATACTTTTCCCCCCAGAGCAATGATGGATTGAGGATGTATTCAAGGATCCTCTCCTCTGTCTTACTGATCTTCTATCAAATTCCATCACCATCGTATAAAGCTTTGATGTGACCTTTGTCTATATTGCTGAATGACTGGGGACGTGGGAGAAGGGGACTAACAATGAATAGGCCCCTCTGAGTGTTCCCAGAGGAGGATGCTGTGGGGTCACAAGGCACAGGTCTAGAGCTCTATCGAGACAGCTCACCCACCGCAAAATGGGGCAATCACCCCATTTACAGATGAGCAAACCGAGGCCCAAAGAGGTTATTCAATTGGTCTGTGTTCACTCAGTTATTAGAAGGTGCTGGATATATGTGGTTTGTTTTTCCCTCGTGTTGCATCACTCTGCCTTTTAGAAAGCTTGAAGGTTTAGTGCTGGCCTCTCATGATTTGCTCTGCCTTTTGCTGTCTGCGATTGCACACAAAGACTCAGCTGGCTTTGTCAAGTTGACAATCGGTGCTACAAAGGTCCAAAGGCTAGAGGATGAACTTTCGCCACTTGACCTGGTGTCCCGGGAGATGCCTGAGTGATTGATCTCCTCACTGGGCTCCGGGTGGGTCTGGTTCAGAGATCGAAGCGAGAGGTCCCCGAGGAGGCATTGGGCCAAGAGTGCGCCCTTCACAGAAGACTTGGAAACAATACCCCTGCATAAAAGAAGCAGTATAATTAAATATAACCAGAAGATTAAATTAAGATTGGTGCACATGCCAAATTATATGTTAAAGCTTATCCTAATCTCCAACAGGGCTTGAAGATCCCTTGGGTTCATAATACCCACTAGGAAAAAAATAGAGCAATACCTTATTCTCATTCTGTAGCTTATAGTCCTTTTTTTCTTTCAAATTCTCACACTAAATGCAGTATCAGTTTATTTTAATTAGTTTTTCTACAAAATTTTAATTAGTTTTTCTATAATTTGCAAGCATAGTCTGGTTTAAAATCTAATGGAACCATAGTTTGTAAATGCTCAGTTAAAGATTTAGGTGAATATGATTGTCCTCTCAGTGAGTGCTCTGAAAAATCTGTTCGTGGAAATTAGAGTTTTGATACTGCTTCATTTCCCAGGTGGCACGTTATCATCTCTTCAGCTACATTTTCCAGTGGGTTATTGCCACAGACCTAACCTCAAGGTCAGAACAACTGGGAAAACAGTATCATGTTATGGACAGACTCAATGGTATTTTGCTGCTATCTGGGGAAGGTGACAGGATATTCGAGGTACAGCCCCATCATGCCTATAATGACCTTAAAGAAGATCACACCCTGGTGGGCTGGTGGTCCCCTGCCTAGATCAAGGATGAGGTTTGAAAGCTGCAAGTTGCCAGGGTGCATGAGGATGGCAGATACAGCCCTGAATTTGTCACTATGTAATTGTATCTGTGCCAGGTTATCATTATTCTCTCTGGGCTGCTTAAAGATCACATTAACACACTGACAACCGACTCCATAGAATGACTGGGCAGAAAGTCATTCTTGCCCAGAAACAATTCAGTACCCAATCGGGATGGGCTTTGGAAGTCAGTTTCCCCTAAGTCCCTTTCCATTTCTCTTTCGCCGATGTTCCCTTGGTCAGCTCACTGATAACGTAGCAAGGGTTGCAGAGCTATTTCTCCTCTGTAAATCCATCTGGGAAGAGACTGTGATACGTTGCACTGCATCAGGCCTGGCCATTGAGGGTTCTATTGGTAGAAGGGCTCTATAGGGCATTTGGGGAGAGAAAACAGCTGCTGGGCACTTTGGAGTTAAACTCGTGGTCAATGGGACTCTGATGTAAATGCCCTACCTTAGCAGAGAAGGGAAGATACTGGAACTCAGAGCAGATGGAAGGGTTGACTTTGGATGTGATGTTGTCGGCACAGGCACTTTCTTCAGACCAATCCTGCAGATAGTATGCCCTGAGGCTCTTGAGATAGGATAAAAAAGTGGACTAGCATCACCAATAGCATTACTGTTGCAACAGAGCAAAGATGAAGAGAGCGCACTCATGTGTTAGGAGACCACATTAACAAAACAGAAGGTAAAAGGAATGTGGCCTTCAAGAGATGCAGAAAAAGCTTTTGGCAAAATTCAACATCCATTTATGATAAAAAAAAATTGCCAACAAAGTGGGTATAGAGGGAATAAATCTCAACATAATAAAGGCCATGTATGACAAATCCACAGCTAACATCATACTCAGTGGTGAAAAGTTGGAAGTTTTTACTCTTAAGATTGGGAACAATACAAAGATGCCCACTCTCACCACTTATTTAAGATGGTATTGGAAGTCCCAGCCACATCAATCAATTAATTAGGCAACTAAAATAAATAAAAGGCATCCACATTGGAAAGGAAGAAGTAAAACTGTCACAATTTGCAGATGACATGATGCTATTTATATGCAGAAAACCGCAAAAACTCCACCAAAAAATGTTTAGAACTAATAAATAAATTTGGTAAATTTGCAGGCGACAAAATCAATATACAGAAATCACTTGCATTTCTACACACTAATACAAACTACTAGGAAGAGAAATGAAGAACCCCATTTACAAATATATTAAAAAGAATAAAATATCTCAGAATAAATGTCACCAAGGAGGTAAAAGAACTGTACTCTGGAAACTCGAAGACACCGAGGAAATAAATTGAAGATGACACAAATAGGTGGAAAAATATACTGTGCTCAAGGCTTGGAATAATCAGTATTATTAGAATGCCCATAGTACCCAAAACAGGCAACAGATTTAATGCAATCCCTATCAAAATAGGAATAGCATTTTCCACAGAACTGGAATAAATGATTCTAAAATTTGTATGCGACCACAAAGGACTCCAAATAGCTAAAGTGATCCTGAGAAAGAACAAAACTAGAGGCGTCCACGCCCATACCTGAGACTATACCACAAAGCCATGGTAATCAAAACAGCATGGCGCTAGCTCAAGAACAGGAACACAAATCAGTGGAACAGAATAGGGAGTCCTGAAATAAACCTGTGCTTACGTGATCAATTAATCTATGACAAGGAGGCAAGAATATGCAATGGGGAAAAGACAGTTTCTTCAATAAATGGGGAAATTGGACAGCTGAATGCAAAAGAATCAGACTGGACTACTTTCATACACCATATATAAAAATATTTTTAAAAGAAAATTTTAATGGCGGTACTGGGGATTGAACCCAGGACCTCGTGCATGCTAATCACATGCTTTACTACTTGAGCTATACCCTCCTCCCCAAGGAGGTAATTAGGTTTATTTATTTAATTTTTGTTTACGTATATACAAATTAATTCAAAAAGGATTAAAGATTTAAATGTAAGCCCTGAATCCATAAAAATCCTAGAAGAAAACATGGGCAGTAATTTCTTTGACATCAGTCTTAGCAGTATTTTTTGAATATGACTCCTAAGACAAGGACAATAAATGAAAAATAAACAAATGGGACTACATCAAATTAAAAGCTTTTGGACAGAAAAACAAAGCGAAAAGGCAACCTATTGAGTGGGGAAAAAAATCTACAAATGAAATATCTAATAAGAGGTTGTATCCAAAATATAAAAAGAACTTGTACTACTCAATATAGCAAAATAAACATGGGCAGATGACCTGAATAGACATTTTTCCAAAGAAGACGTACAGATGGCCAACAGATGCATGAAAATGTGTTCAGCATCACTAATCATCAGGGAAATGCAAATCAAAACCACGATGAGATGTCACCTCATGCCTGTTAGAATGGCCCTTATCAAAAAGACAAGAAATAATAAGTATTGGAGAGAATGTGGAGAAAAGGGAACCCTTGTGCACTACTGGTGGGGATGCAAATTGGTGAAGCCACTGTGGAAAACAGTATGGGGGTGTCCTTAAAAAATAAATTGAACTGTTGTATGATCCAGCAATTCCGCTTCTGGATATATATCCAAAGTTTGAAAACATAGATTCTACTTTGAAAAGATATGTGGTCCTCAGTGTTCATTGCAGCATTATTTACAATAGCCAAGGTATGGAAGCAACCTAATATAATATAATATATAATATATGTATATATTTGAATATTGCTTATCATTTAAAAAAGAATGAAACCTTGCCATTTGTGGCAACATAGATGGACCTGGAGTGCATTATACTAAGTGAAGTAAGTCTGAGATAAAAACTAATACCATATGATTTCACTTATATGTGGAATTAAAACACAAAACAAATGAAAAACAAAACAAAATAGAAACAGGCTGATAGAAAATAAACTGGTGATTGCCAGAGTGGAAGAGTTTTGAGGGACAAACAAAATAGGAAAATAAGTGAGGTGAGATTAAGAGGTACAAGTTTCTGGAATTTGACACAACATTGTAAAATGACTATAACTCAATAAAAAAATGTTAAAAAAAAAAGAGGTATAAGCTTCCAGCTATAAAATAAATAAATCATAGGGATGTAATGTACATGGAAGGAATGTAGTCAACGATATTGCATCAGCTTTGTTTGGTGATGGATGGTAACTGGTCTTATTGCAGTGATCATTTTATAATGTATAAAAATATGGACTCGCTATGTTGCACATGTGAAACTAACATAATATTGTATGTTAATTACAACTCAACAAAAACAAAGTGCATACGGCTGGGACATGATCTTTTCTTTCTTTTCTCTCTCTCTCTCCCTTTTCTACTTTTTCCTTTTTGCTTTCATTTACACATTCAAGAAAATTTACTGATCTCTTGCTAGGTCCTAGGGTTACATAAAGAAGTATAAGTAAGTACATATAGTAAGTACTATTAACAAGTTTATTTTCCGGGAACTTTTAGACAAAAAACAAGGTGACTTGATTTGGGCCAATTAGGAAAGCCTGCACAGATTATGTAATTTATGGACTGAGTCTTGAAGAATGATTCAGAGCCTTCCAGGTCAACTGGAATGGGGTGATGGTGTTAGTGGAGGTAACTTCATATCCAGAGCAAAGTGAACAGCGTATATAGAATCAGGGAGTTGTGAAAGATCATGACTTTCAAACGGCCTCCATAAAGGCAGGACTGCACTCAGCGACCCAGCAGCCCCGCGAAGCGTGCACCATTTCTTCAGAGCAGTCATCCAGTCATAGGAAGTCCACATCATGCCTGGAAGTTCGTGGAAAACACTGAACTATTTTTAAGAGGACAGGGTTAGAGTTCAGAGGCTGGTAGGGTCCTTTCTGGAGCCTGTTTGTGCATCTTGGTTTATTTACATTGAATTTATGAGTGTAATTTCTCCGGACAGGATGAGGTCTTCCCACTCAAGTGGCTTTTCTATCCCCTTCTTTTCTCTAAGCAGATATATGCATTTGAACAGACACAGATTTGTGTGTAGCCCTAGAAAACAGTGGGAATGGGGCCAAATGGGGCCCAAATTAGAGAAAGCAGGAAACACCAGGGCTCAAAATGGGTGTAGGCTATTTCCTTTCAAAATGCATGGCTACTGACTTCGGTGGCATTTCAGGGAAGCCGTGCTCTGAACCATTTCTTTGGCAGTGGTTTGGGCTGCTCATAATCAGATTATTCTCTTACCCTCGTTGTCATGTGCATGGACCCTAAGAAACCACAGCCCACTTACCGCCATCACTGTATGTAATTTATTAAAAATTCTATGCTTTTCAGCTTTTCCAGATTTAACAAAGTTCTAAATTGGTATAGGATTTTTGACTGAGCGTATCAGTTGATTGACATTTTTTCCTCCTGTTCTTTTTTTTACAAACATATACACATTTTATTTTTTTTCAATATTTTTTTGAGGGGTAATTAGGTTTGTTTGTTTGTTAATTTTAATAGAGGTGCTGGGGATTGAACTCAGGACCTCATGCATGCTAGGCATGCACTCTACCAGTGAGCCATACCCTCCTCCTTTGATTGACATTTATAGTTAAATGTTATGTTCTTATTTCATGGTTAAGCCAAGTCCATCACTACACACACAACTTGTTCCTCTTGCATTGGCCTCAGCATACACGTACTCTGGTAGAGTTCTTAGCACTATTACTACACTTTTGTCTCCAACTCACCAAGGTTAACATGACCCTGAGCCCTGCTTCCTGCCTCTGGAAATAAAAATGTGAAACGCATCTAGCAAACTTGCCTCTTAAACAGACTAAATATATCTATCCTAACACATTGGATGGGAAGTGGGTTTATAGACATTTTCCAGGTCTTCTAGAGATTGGGTCTTATAAGTTTTATTTGATGCTGAGCTCAGGTTCTCAACAAGCAGAGGAGGTGGGGGTCACTGGGATTGTAAAGTAATGCCCACCAAGAAAGGCTACTGGGAAATCCTATGTAAAAGCATTCCAGTCCTAACTAGACTAGTACGTGACCTGGAGCTGGTTACTTAACTCTTCCCTGTCTGGGTTGATAAAGTGGGAAGATAATCACATTCTCTTCATCACAGCACTGTTAGGAGAATAAATTTTAAAAAAAAAGGCAAATGCACCAAGCCCTTGCACAGTGCTTGGAGAATAGCAAGGACTCTCCTAATGTTAGACATTATTATTTTTGTTTCCTAGCTCGACAACAAAAAAATGCAAAGTTTACAGTCACAGGAAAAACAGAATTCTAACATGTTTCACAATTTTATGCTGCAGGCTTACTGTTTTTTTGACAGTTCTGTCATATTTCCAAGTGTAGTTATGTTTGCCCCCCTGGGCCCCTGGGGTTTTAGGCTAGGATGGGAAGATGGAATCATTCACTTGGTTTCCCCGTCTCCTGACACAGCGCCAATGGCCCCAAAGATCATGCTCGGTCTCGTGGATCATGCAATCTGTTCAGTGTTTTACTTTTCCACAAAATGAAATGTTAATGCTTGAAAGATCATTTACATACGGCCTACTAGTTATTTAAGAAAACAGCAATTAAACATGTTGGGATAATTAACAGTGTGCACATGATGAACAATGCTTTGTAGATGCTAGACATTAATGGAGTAAACGCCAAATAAGTGTAACCCGCACTTCATTAGGATTTCTTCGTTAATTATATTAATTTACAAATGTAAAACCACAATCACATTCATTTAAACAAAATGAGTATTTTAAAAGTTGAAGTAATCCAAGGGGGTCCCCACTCTGAGGACAGACTGTACTGGATTAACCTTCTTTTCTGTCCCCACCAGGGGACAGTGTAATTTAGGACAAGAAATAACCTGATACGCAGCAGGCCTGGCCACAGTGGCCGCATCCAGCCCTTTCGCAGGCATAATTGGTTTTCAAGCTAACTCGCCTGCTGGTATCCAGCAGGATGGAATTGTTCTGTAGCTGTGATGCATACGCTCTGTCCCGGGTCTGAGTCCTGTGTTGACCTCACGGTGCGGATTCTAAATGGAACACATGGAAACATCAGGTGAGCACGCTTTCAGGCCAATCCCCTGGCTGCCTGGCCCGGAATCACAGACAGAGCAGGTCTGGGGGGACTCTCATGTCCACTCATATTCACGGCAACATTCCACAAGCCCAGGACCGCTCCCGAGATCATCATGCTCTATTTCTGAGGGTAATGACCCAACCACCACAGCAAGTGGGGCATCTCTAGTCTCCGCGGAATCACTGACACACGAAACAGCCCCACTGAGGGGCGGCAGCCTGTTCCAGGGAAAACCTTGGGTTGACCATTTCCACCACTTACTAGCTGGGGCGGGGGGGAGGGTTGGGTGAGCTGATATGCCTCGATGTTGTTGAGTGTGTAAAATGGGGTGATACATTATTATCTGCTTCATGAAGTTATTTTGAGGATTGAAATGAGATCATCTCTTGAATGTTAATTCTCTTCCCCTTGTTTCAAATGTTTTTAAAACACTCAGTATTCAGGCAGCTGCAGCATAAAAATTTAAATTGAAAGGGAGGGATGGAGGGAGGAAGGAAGGAAAAAAGGAAGGAAGGAGAGGGAGGGAGGGAAGGAGAAAGGAAAGAAGGATGAAAGGGAGGGAGGGAGGGAAGAGAAACCAAAGCTGTAAGTTCTGGAGTTGACTGCTGCAGGAACTACAGTCACCCGAGTAAGAGGCTCTGGTTCTAAGGCTAGAGGTCAGGCTACAAATAAAGCAGGCAACATAAGGGAGGTGAACAGGGCAAGGGATGGTTGGAATCTGGGTTTGACTTCCAGGATATTGTCATGGAAAGAGGCTTATGGCAGGGAGGGAAATTGGCATCAACTGCTCATCGGTATCAAACTTGTCCCTACATCTGATGTTCTACTCATACTTTTTTCACATAGTTGGTGAGGATCAAGGATCTAATTTGAGCTCACGTCTCGGTGTCTGGTATCAGAATCCTAGCCATCAAGACCTCCAGCTTCCTGCCTCATCTCCCTTCACTAGTGGGTTCATGTTTAAGGAATGGACTCTCCATTAGACTGGTTCTCAGATCCCCTAGCCCACAACGTGTTCTTGGGTGCCTCCCCCTGCAAGTCATGAGACTCCAGAGAGGAGCAATCAGATTGTCACCCTAGATGAGAAGATGGGAAGTGGAAAGTGACCCTCTCTGGATCTCCACGTTCCAGAACCCCCACACCCAAAGTAATGCATGTCCTTTTTACATCGTGATGCCTTGTTAGAGCTATAGTTGGCTTTTGGGTCTCTGTCTTTGTACTGAAAGAAATTCTGACTTCAAGCTCAAAATTTAGCATAAATTCCTCTCCTGACCCTCCACAAAACATTAATTTGAAATCGTGCATCTAAAAAAATGAGTCCTAAAAATGAAGCAAGAGTTCAAGTTTTCATGTTTCCAGGCCTTTGCCCTGCTTCTTCCCTGTGCCTCATCAGTGCCCCTTGCGCCTTCCTATCATCCCAGCCTGGTTAATTATTAATTATTCAACATAATCCCAATAATTACCTCCTCCAAGAAGCCTTCCCTGCTTACACCATCCTCCTTAATATGTGGTATGAGTCTTCCCTTCTGGGGCTTCCGTTATCATCATCACACTGAGCATTACATGTCTCTTTGAGCCTCTGCACCCCTTGGTAGACCAAGTACCTCTAGGTAGACACTGGGTCTTGATCTGTGCACCCTAATACATATCCATGCCCAGAACTGAACAGGTTCACGCCCCTAAAATTGTTACAATCTGGTCAAGATGTTAAGGTTTCATTGACTCCATACATGGCTTCATCAGTCCAGACAAGAAACTGTTGGAGGAATCCCAGCTCATCCCCATTAGGATGGACACAGATGAAACAAACTCATGAACATGTCCCAGGCACACTTTCTGGAAAGAGGATGAGATCTATTTAGAGCAGGCAGTTTAACCCAAATCCCTTCACTAAGTTCATAGTAGCCACAGGGACTCGGGGCAGGGAAGGCCAGTGATTGTTCCATAATTAATCAAAGCAAGCGCTGACCTTGGCAGTTCATACTAAAGGAACAACCTGTTCGTCGACGCCTTTTGTTTGGAGCTCGTTACAGTTCAGTCTGAAAGTGAAATTTCCCTTTCGTTCCTGTCCTCTGTCCCTTGGCATTTTGCCCTGCTCTGGAGCAGCACTTCTCAAATTCTCACGTATCTCAGGTCACTCCGAGATGCTGCTAAATGCTGATTCTGATTCAGGAGTTCTAGGATGACAGGACCTGAGATTCAGAGATTCCAGCAGGCTCCCAGGTTAAGCGCTGCTACTGCTGGTCCAGGGAATGCACTTTGAGTTGCAGGGGTTTAGAGATGTAATTTTCAGCCTCGGCTGTGCATTCAAATCACCGGGGACGTTTTATTAAAACGCTAGTTTCCAAGCCCCACCTCAGACCATTTAAATCAGTGTATGGATGAAGCCTGGGAATGGTATTTTGTGAAATCTGCTCTGGAGATTTCAATGAAAGTCAAGGTTGAGAACCACTGGACTAGATCAGTGGTTCCCAGAGTGTAGCCACCGGAACAGCAGCATTAGCATCACCTGGGAACTTGTTAGAAATGCACATTCTCAGTGAATAGATAAACACATTTCGGTGTATCCAATGCATAAAGTATTATTCAGCAACAAAAAAGGAACAAGGTACTGATACATGAATGGACCCCTCAAACATCACACAAAGTGAAATCAGGTAGATGCAAAAGATCACATATTCTATGATTCCAGATCGGCCAAGGATACAGACAGAAGTAGATTAATGCTTGCTGGGGGTTGGGGAGGACGGGAACCGAGAATGACAGCAGACTGGCACAAAGGGTCTTCCTGGAGTGATGGAGACGTTCTAAAACTAGACCGTGGTGATGTTTGTACAAGTATGTCAAGTTATTAAAAATCATTGAATGGCACACTTGAAATAGTTGAATTTTATGGCATGCAAAGTATATTTCAATGAAGCTATTCAAATAAAAAAAAAAAAAAGCCAATTCTCTGGCCATCCCCCGACCTACAAAATTGAGGACTCCATAGTAGGGCTCAGAAATGTGGTAACTCTGAGGCAGACTCCCACTTGAGAACCCCTAGTCGATGGCAGAAGGGTCTTGAGAGCTGCCAGCTGGTAGGATAGGAGACCTGGTAGGAGTTTTAGGGTAGAATCTCCAGGAAACTGCTCTGGGGAATTGCAAAAATGGAAGTGAAACAGTATTCCTGAAACCGTGGAGTGAAAAACTTGGTCCCTGGAGGGAAAAGCCTATGTTCCATATCTCAATTGCGCTTCTTATGGCTGTGTGAACGTTTGAAAATTATTTGCCTTTTTTTTCTGTCCTGGTCCCCTGATATGTAAATGGGAATAAAATATATACCCATTCGGGTTGATGTGTAGATAAAAGCAGAGAGCAAATATGAAAGCTCTGTAGAGTAATAGACTCCTCTTAGGCACTGGTACGATATACATTGAGGGAAATAACAGATGCGGGTCCATTTTTTGTTCATATAAACCTCTGTCATCCAGCCTCTTCTGAGAAGCTCATCCTGGAATTTTCTATTGCATTGGGGAAGCTTTGTGCTGCTATATTTAGAAGGTTATTATTCCAGTAAATGCATATTCTTCTGGATTCTTTCTTGCCTCTGGGGCACATATATATAAAACTTGGGGAAAAAAAGCTTCACAATGCCCTGGATTCCATTTTGTTCTCTTTGTCATCACTAAACAGAAATAGCGTTTTTACCGGGGAAATTGGCACCCTGAAAGACTTCCCATCCTTATGTTGGAACCAAGGAATTGCTCTTTGCACTCTCTGACCTAGTAAGTGGCCCCGGCGTTGCAAGAGAAGACCGCGTGCTTGTTCCCCGAAACTGTCCCTTAGGAGCGCTCAGAGAGTCTCAGTTTAGCCCCAGTGACACAAAAAGAAGCAAATAGAAAGTCTTCAGTGGAATGTGTTTTAGGGTGACACACAGCACTTTATAGCAATTGGAGCTCATGTCAAGGCATAATCAACTAATCGTTGGTAATCATTGGTAATTCAGATGTGAATCAAGCTAATTTCCAGACACGCAGCCCTTCAGACAGTCCCATCAAATTGCTGGCATAGATGTTTATGATGCGTAGCGTTTGAGCCAAGGGAAGAAGGCAAAGAGCTGTTCTCTGGGACAGTCAGGCGAATCCTCAGTCATCTTCCGCTTCCCCTGTGCACTTTAACCCGCCCACCATAAGAGCCACTGTCTTCTTTCCCGAAACTCTGTCACAGCTTTTAAAGGCAGTCATTTCAGCTGGTTTTACCTTCCCGTTGCTCAGTTAATGCACTGCATAGTTAGTGATTCAAATAGAAAGGCTTCATCCCAGCTAATGTAATTTGTCTGCCATCTACATCCCGTTGCAAATCTCTTTAAGGATGTGTCTCTGCCTTGTCCACTGATGTGTCCCGCCCAGAAAACACTGCTTATCACAGCAGAGGTCTATGCATTGAACACGTTCTATCAACAGTTAACATCCACACTGCTCCCATGAAGGGCGCATTATTATTTGGAATTTATCAGGAAGGACGTGGAAGAACTGCATGAACGTGCATTCCAAACACCAAAGCTCACACTCTGCTGTTGGTGCCTTTCATCTTCATCCCGCACTTACACCTAGGAATGGGCAGCAAGTTTGATGCACTGGAACCTGACCGTCCAGTTGAGCTCTCTGTCTCTGGGTTATCTGGGCCAATAGAGGCTTATAAGCCTTACATGTCCGTGCAGTGACAAGAGAATAAGTCCACGCTCCCTGCTTGCTGTTTTCTGAGGCAACCCTGATTGTTTGAGCCAAATCCATCTCTGTCAAAACCTCTGAGTCCAGTTCTGCCCGTAAGCTCTTTAAACAGCTCGCTCATCCTGTCTATAACAGTAAAAATCCGTGGTACAACAAGCGAGGAATTGCTTGAAATTCCAATTAAGCCAAGTCTTACCAAGGCCTTTTCCATTATCTCAGTAAGCTGCTTCCTACATTAAAAGGCTCCCCTTAATTAATTCTTCTCGCTCGTCTGTGGACATGCAATGCTTTTTATGACCTGCAAATTCAAAAGCCAGAAAATAAAGTGTAGATAAGCCGTGCGCTGAGCTCCTGTCACCACATCAGTGTGGCGTCGTGTCTCCCTGTAGCTGGCCGTGGCTGTTTCTCACATCTCAAAACAGAAAGCACCTCTCAAGAGAGGGATGGGAGAGACTCAGTAAACGGCTCTCTGGGGTCTTCTAGGGGGCCGCCTGGATGGCTGCGTCATGCCCTCTTCTATCTGGGAAGCGGAAACAGGAGAGCGATGACACTTTCCCACATTTCTTGCCCAGCAGTGAATGCACATAGGGGAGGTTGATGCATGAATAAATGCTCGGTGATGACAATTTTCGCATGCTGGGTTCGGACATCTTAACCATCAGGTGCCCACCTGCCAGGGCACCTGTCAGATAGAGCCCACCTTACTGTGCTAGACTTCTTGTCTTGCGACTGCTCTGCTCGGCAGTCTCCCAGTGATCCTGGCTGTCTTAGTTGCAGAGGCCTGATCTCCTTCCAGTAAAACCCACAATAGGGATACTGGGGTAGTGAACCGTCCGCCCAGCTTACCCCTGTCTTGTTAAGGCCGTGTTAGCGTCTGAGAAAGTGGAATGACCCTCAGAGGGCACAGAGCACTTTTCCTGGTTCTATGTGGATTTAAGTCTCTCTGCACCTGATGTTTTGTTTTGGATTTTTTTCCTCTCTTCACTGCTGAGTTCATCTTAACACAGGCTTGTGTTCTTTCAACTAAATACCCCAGGATGTACTGCCAATCTCTGGATTGAAAAAAATAATTCTTTTCAAACTTTGTGATGTTTCTCCTCCATGTACATGTTGCCCTAGTGCTAGATTTGCTCAAACTTTAGTCTTCTAGATGAGAACTGAAGTCCGTTTAATCTAGATACTTTCTCTGGGCAGAGGAGCCAAAGTCAGTAGTCTTGGATTTGTAGTTAAAACAGGATCCCTGGGGACCAGGATCTGGCTGCCTACAATGTCAAAAAGTGATGGTGGGGCTGGAGGAGAAGAAAAAGGCATCTCCATCAAGTCTGACCACATGTTTAGATTTCAGCAATGCCAGGGGAAAGCTCTCGTAAAATTGGCACCACACCCACAGATATATTTATTTCCCCCAAAGTGTCTGTTTCTTCCTTTGTGACTCCGGTAATGGGAGGTCCTCACCTCAGTGTTTCATCACTCACCAAGCAGTATGAGTGGGTGACTGAAGATAAGGTTGAACTGTCATCGTGACATCTGTTTCTCCTGAGAGTGCAGAAGGACAGCCTTGATTTTGATGAAGAAGACAGTCTGGAAGTCTTTCTAATTGCTTTCATTGGAAGGGAGAAAAGGAACAACTCTAGCAGATGAAGTGAGATGGCTTCTGGGAATAATATTTGCCTCCCCAGATTATGCCTGATTTATGGTTTTGCATCACAGAAAGCTAGGGCTCTACCTCCATCTCTCCATGAAAGCCTTTCTCTCCATCCCCACGGATATATTGTTTTAGGTCAATCAAAGGTCTTTTCTCATAAGGACTATTACAGCAGCCTCCTGTTTCAACCACTGCCCTCCCGGCTCCATGAGATACTGTGAGCAATTTTTCTAAAAGACAAAACTGATCACGACAGCCATTGAAGGAAACCCTACCATGATTCCCCATCTCCCTGTTCAGGATGAAGGCTATTTGCACCCACGTGACAGCACAGGGAGGGCTAATGACACACTACTCAGCATGAGGTAAGCATCCACCGAGCTGGCCACTGATCCGTGGCTGCTCCCCAGCCCTTCTCTTCCCCCTCTAGTCTAAGACGTCTTCTTAGCACGTTTTGGCTTCCTCAGCATCCATGTGGTTTCTGATTCCTAGCCTGTTCTTAGTAGATGCTTTGAATGAACTCATCTATTCCAACAATTCAATGTACTGAAAATACAGCCATGAACCAAAGAGAGCTCACAGCCCTCATGGTGTTGATGTAGGCAATGAGGGAGGGCAGTTTCATGTAAGGTATCCAGGGTGGCCTTCCTGTTAAACAGAGACCTGAAAAAAGTGGGGAAATGAGCCTTACGGATCTCTGGTGAAAGAGTGCAGCAGGCAGAGGGAGGAGCCAGCGCCTTGCCTGAGCTGAAGCCGTGCTCGCGGGGTTCCCGGTATCTTGAGGGATGGATGAGGCTGGAGTGGAGGAGCGGTGGAGAGAGAAGGATGCGAAGGAATGAGAGAGCATAGGAAGCATGGGGACAGATGCGAGGTGTTTGGGTTTTGTTCTCAATAAGGTGGAAAACCATTGGGAGATTTTAAACAGAGAAGTAACGCAAGCGGACAGGTTTTCAGAGGACTGTGCAGGATGCTATAAGGAGGTAAAGCAGACTGAAAGGGGAGAAGGACGGGGAAGGGGAGAGCAATGGGGAGATGACGGCTGAAGGTGGTCACTGTGTAGGCGGTAAGTCATTGGATTCTGAGGTAAAGTCAGCTGGATTTGCTTGTCCTTTGAATGAGTGGTGTAGGAAAAGATGAGTTAGGAGACAAGCGAGAATGGCTCCCAATTCTTGGCCTGATACCTGCAGTAATGGAATGACCTCTCATTCTAGAACCTTTCCTCTTTTCTCCTGCAGTCAGGAATCACATTATCTACTATCACATCTTATTTCCATTACTGTCTGACGTTGTGCATGTTGTTGACCGATGACTGGGGTGAGCTAGATGCTGTGTTACTCCCGAATCTTCCTGTCAAGTTAGAATAAAAACTACACCCTTTGTCCTGGACTAAGTCTCCCGCCACGTTGCATATCACTCAGCCACCCTTGTCTCCTTTCCCTTCTTGTAACATGTCTAACCACTGCCTTCTCAACGCCTGACACCTGCTGTTCCCTTGACCTCCGTACCGTTCCCTCAATACCTGGATTTAATCTCCTCATTCAGGTTTCATTTCTACTGCTGCCTCCTCAGAGAAGCACAGCTACCCTGATGACTTTATCAGGAGGACCCAGTCACTCCCACCTGGACCATTACAGCTCCTCTGCACACCTGTGATTAATTGCGTTACTCACTTTCTAGTTTATTTGTTTACTGGCTGCTCCCCACTGAAGTGGACAAAGAGGGGGCCTGCCTTGCTAAGGGCTGTGTGATTAATTTCCATAACATCTGGCACCCAGTAGATGTGCCAGGACCAGAGGGTGAGTTGGAGACAATTACAAATGTAACTGTAAGTGCCAAAGATGTACGAAAAAGCAAAAATGTACCCATGTCTCCAAATAATTTGCTGATATAATTTTGGTGCAGATCCCTTGGAAATCCTTCTTACAATGATGCTTTTCTCACAAAGATGAAGACATACTACATATGATGTTTTGTAATTAAAAAAAGATAGAATTAGGTTGTGAACATCATTATCCGATGAACCATATGCTGGTAATAATATACTAGCAATTGTATATTTCTGTTGATGTACATGTCACATTTTGTACATTACACGTAACAGTATTCTTAATGGTGGCCTTGTGTCATACTACATTGGTGCATCATAATTTAAAGTACAGGTAGTGTATTTTTGATGTTTACTCTCTGCTTCCGCAATTTTGGAATTTATAACAATATTTCATGAACAAACTTACCTAAGCACACATTTCTAGATTTTACCTAAAATATATACCTAAAAGTATGTGTATAATAACTGGAATATTTTGTATTGGATTTTTACTTATTAAAGTAACTATTTGCAAGTGACCTTTTTATCTTAAGATTAAAGACATGGACTCTTTGTCCATCTTACATGTTGTCTTCAGCTTTCTGCTTACTTCTCTAATGGTTTATAGTGAGTTTCTTCCTATACAACTTTTCTACCTATATTTAGCAAAATTTATTAATGATACTCTTCATGAATCCTGCCTTTGATGTTACTCTTTGAGAGTTTCCCTAGTTTCATAGTTAACATATATTTGCCATTGTTTAATTGCATTCACACTTTTATTTATCACTTTACTCATAATCCGTCAGAAAATTTTTTGGTGTATATTGTGAAGTGAGCATCTAAACTTGTCTATAGTGGTATACCAGCTGCTTAATTTTAAAAATAAGCAATCTTTTCCCCCAGTGACTAAAAAAGTATCTCTTTCTCATATACATTATCCAGATACTTTGTTGAGTGTCTTTGGTTTTTCGTTGATTGCTTGTTAATTGTCTTTTCTTATTTTACTACATATTTTATGTTATTTTATGATCCCCAAATAAAATATAATATATGATAATACAAGTCTGCGACTTTGGGCAAGTTATTGAATCAGTATTCTTATTTGTGGAATGAAAATAATTATATCTACCTCATACTCTAGTTATGAGAATTACTTTATATAATGCATAAAAAGTGTTTATTTTCTTCAGTAAAAATTTATGGCTTTGCCCAAAAGAATTCTGCAGACTACTTACTAGAATTTTTAAAATACATCTGATCCTGGAAAGGGATTTTTTTTGTCTCTTACAAATGGTTACTTCTGAACTATAGGATAAACGTTCAAAGTGATTATATGTAAATTATTTCCCTCATGCAAATTTGTGGACTAAATTCTTTTGACTTGCCACAGAATCAGTTGTCTGTGCCTCTTCCATTTTCCTCTCGGTATGTGGGTCATATTTATTTTTCTTGGCCACTTGGACCGGCCGTAGCAGGGTTAATAACTGCGGTGCACCTGAGACCCTTTGGGGCTCCTGGGGCAAGGTCACTCGTTCATCACTTCAACATAATAACGGCTATTGACTTCACATGGAGGGCTGATTCTCATCTTCCTAGTGGTCTACATTAAAATGGTACATTTGATGCAAGTCTTCATCAAATATCTTTTCTGCTTATCTTTCTGATAATCATATTGGCCCTTTTTTTTCCCTCTATTAATTGCATAGTAGGTTTCCCCAAATTTTAAAACTCCTTTGCCTGGCAGCAGCGAGGTGGTTATTGGGGTTAACACTTGCATGTCTGTAGTAAACCTGCAAGTGTTTTGAAATATTTCATTTATGATTTTATACATGCACTGTATAGACACTACATTCATAGTGAGACTGTGTTGCGGGTTTTCTTCTGGTGCGATCCTTTTTTCAAGTTTTGCGTCAGTTTTACACCAGTTGTATATAGCTCATACTTTTTTTTTTCCAACTTTGCATCAATTTTAATGCTAGTTTTATATAACTCATTTCCATCAGTTTCTTATACTTTGACAGTTTAAATAGCACTGGATAAAATTCAGAGAATGATTTGGTTTAAACATTTATTTTGGAGGAAGTTCTTTGACAACTTTTATCATTTTCTACTCTAGTTAATGGCCTGTTTCCCTCTTCTAACTTTTCTTGAATAAATGTTGACAATTTACATTTTTCTAGAAAGTCATGCATTGATCAATGAACTGCGTGTCATAAAGCTTACAGTGACATACTGCATTCCTTTGTAATTATTTCAGCCATTCTCATGTTTGTGTGTATATGCAGCTTTGCATAATGTAACACATTTTTGTATTTTTATTTTTATCATTTTTTTGTACTGTCAGAGATATATTCATCTTATTGCTCTTTTCCAAGAATCAGGTCTTTGAGTTCTTAATTTTATTACATCTTGTTCTAATTTATTAATTTTTGGTTTTATTTTTGACTTGCTTTCTTTGCCCTTTCTGGGAAGTCTTATTGTTCTCTGCTTCTAGAATTGAAGCAGAGTTTATTTCATTAGTTTTTTTTCACACTTAGCAGTAAGTTTTATAAGCATATAAATTTTCCTGAATATAGTTTTATATGAAGGTAATCTTCGAATTGTCATGATAGCTTGACACTAATTAATTTTGAGAAAAAAAACTTTAAAAGTTAATTCTGTTCTCTGTTTCAATCAAAATTAAAAATTACAAAATTGGTATTTGGAGCCTTTTACTTTTCTCTTTGTCATTTAGTTTTAAATAATATTATTTTTATAATTAAAATGATTAGGTCAGTATTTTGTCAAAAGTTATTCATATATTAAGTATTTGGTTTGTTTGTATTATAATTAGTCAATTGTATCAATTGTGACTTATAGAATTTCTACCCTTGGGATCAGTGAGATTCTCTCTTTTTTATTATTGGATATGATCTGTCTGTGTAAATACCACACTGACATCAAAAGATACATTTCCTCTATTTCCTATATTTATATATTTGATATAAGCAGACTAGTGGAACATTAATTAATGAAGTTCTCCATACCATTTTTTAAAATTTTGTCTTCTCAATGTGTCAAAGACTGAAATTTGTGTTTTGGACTTTCACTATGTTTATGGTGTTGTCAAATTCTCCTTCAGTCTCTAATAGTTTTTCTTACATTTTTCAGTGTTTTATTATTCATTTCATGAATGTTATATCTTCCTTGTGGATTATTCATTTTAAAATATAAAATAACACTCTTGGTATCTTTTTATGCTTTTGCCGTTCCGTTTCCTCTTGTCTGTCATTAATTTTGGTTTCTGCATTTTCTGCATTTTCATTTGCCTGATGTCTAGCTGCTCTTCCCTTCTGGATTTCTTTTCCCAGCTTTACTGAGGTATAATTGACAAATGAAATTGTAAGATATTTAAAATGTACATTATGATAATTTATATATGTACACATACTTTGTGAAGGAATTCCCCCATCAAGTTCATTAGCACGTCCATCGCCTGGCATATTTACTTTTTGTGTGTGTGTGTGGTGAGAACTTTTAAGTTTGACTCTCTTAGCAAGTTTCAATTATGCAATACTATGTGATCAACTATAGTCACTATGTTATACGTTGGCTCCTCAGACCATATTCATCTTACAACATTTGTCTTATAATCTTTACTAACCTCTCCCTCTGATGCAGGAAAACAGATGCAGGACATGAGAAGGGCTGTGTCCCACGTCTCAGCTGAGCCCCTGGGACGTGCCCCGCCAGGTGTGGGTCCTTGGCTTTGCTCAGGAAAGAATTCAAGAGCGAGTCACAGTTGAGTGAAGGTAGATTTAATCAGAGAGATACATTGAAAGGCAAGAGGAAGGCCACAAGGTGTGGGGGTTGGGTGCTCAGATTAAAAGTAGGTACACACTCCATAGACAGAATGTTTCCGAAGAGGGAGAGAGAGGGGCGGCCACCGTGAGGCGCTGTGTTGCTGGTTTTTATGGGCTCAGTGGCTTCATATGCTAGTAAGTGGAAGGACCAGTGTAACTAGCCTGGGGAAGGGGCTGGGATTCCCGGGAAGTTGGCCATTTCCCTCTCTTTGACCTTTCATGGCTAGCCTTGGGACTGCCATGCTGCCTGTGAGCGTGTTATTCACCATGTTAATATATTACAATGGGCTTATAAGGAAGCTCAAGATCTGTTAGAAGTTAAATCTCCCATCATCTTGAGCCTCAGGGCCTACTGGGGGTTGAATCTTTCACCATTTTGATGTTAATTGCTGTAGCATTTCTTGAATGGCTGTGCCCTGCCCCCCTTCCTGTCTCACCTCTGTCCTCCACCCTGGGCTCCTGGCAAACACTTCTCTACTCTGTCTTCTGTACTTTCTGTTTCAAGCTTATCTGTTTGCAAAAAGCTTACATTCTAGTTTGCATTTGTGTCTTGACCCCACCCCAGACATCACTCTTTAATAATTTGCGTTACTTTTACAGCCCATAGGGTTTGGCTTACTTCAACTCTCCTGCAGTTCCTTATGGTCATTTTTCTTTTCCTTCTTGATTTTTTTTTTTTCCTCTAAGTGATTTGGAAGTTGTAGCTTTCATGGATAAATCAAAACTGTGTTCTATTCAATTAAATAAAAACCAATTTTATCAAGTCAGTGGGCCAATTCCCATGGAATGGGCCAGTGGCTTGGGCTCTCCCCTCTGGGGTGGGGGGAGGTGTTCCTTATCATCCACTGGACTCGGTACAGATCCTCCCCACAGTACCGAGGGGAGGATGGCCTCCACGCTCAACCACACTTCTTGACCGCCTCCTGACACTCTGTTCTGTCTTGTGTGCCAGGTAAAATAGATCCATTAATATTTTACTCTCCTATTTAAAAAAAACTAAACCTACACAACAGTCATAAGAATAATAAAATGGACACCCACATACTGTTTACCTAGATTAGTCAAACGGTAAGATTTGTCACATTTACATTGTGTGTGTGTGTGTGTGTGTGTATGTGCTGAATCATTTGATATGTGGTAATTATAATGACCCGGCCTCTTTAAATTCTTTAGTACAAATTTCCTAAGAACAAAGACATTTTTTAATGTAACCATGTCACAATGATCAAATAATGGAAATTGAATATGGGTAAATTTCTATCACCGTTTATACAGCCCTTTTAAATGTTACTAATCTTCCCGATTCTGTCCTTTAGCACAAAATACAATATTTTTCCTTCTGGTGGGCACCACCTCTGCCAAGTGACCAAAGCTAACATCATCAATACTGGGATAAAACCATTTTGAGAGTTTCTCATCACGAGGAGAATTCTTTTTCTTAATTTCTTTTCTCTTTGTCGTACCTCTATGAGAAGATGGATGTTCGCTGAACCTATTGTGATGATCATTTCACAATATTTGTAAATCAGACCATCATGCTGTATGCCTTAAACGTATGCAGTGATACATGTCCATTATTTCCCAATAAAACTGGAAAAAAGCAAACTCACATGTCTCTTAATACAATGCATTGAAAAGCATGGAACATCAATTCAGCGGTATTCTTACCCAAAATGCGTAACCTGAATCTAATCATGAGGAAACATCAGACAAACTTACTTTGACTGGAATCTACAAAATAATAAGCCTATAGTCTTAAAAAAAATGTCAAGGTTAAGAAGGGCTAGGAACTAATTCAGTTTAAAAGAGATGTTAAGGACCTGACAATTGAGTGCAATACATTACCCTGGATGAGCCGGGAGTTAAATAGCTCTAAAGCAGGGGTTGGCAAACTATTTCTGTAAAGAGTCAGATAATAAATATTTTAGGCTTTATGGGCCATATGTTCTGTGTTGCAACTACTCAACCCTGTGGTTGTAATGCAAAAGCAGCTATAGACAGCATGTAAACAAATGGGGCATGGTTTTGTTCCAATAAAACTTTACTTATGAAAACAGATGGTGGGTGGGCTGCCGTTTGCAAACCCCAGCTCTCAGGGGCATACTGGGACGATCAGCAAATTTGAATATGGACAGAGAGGTAGATAATATTTTTATTTTATTTTACCAGTGTTAAATTTTCTGAAATTGATAGCTGTGGGATACTTACGTAGGTGGACATCCTTCTGATGAGATATACACACACGGAGATTGAGGGGAAATTACGTATGGGTAGACAGACAGATACATAAACGAATCAACTGATTTTAATCTAATCTTTTTCTTTTTCTAATCCAGACTCTAACCCAGGGCCACGCCTTTCAGGGGAAATGATTTTTCCTCTTTTCTTTCTTTTTTATGATTTTGACATTTTGAAGAATCAAACTGTTCTTTGATTTTAGACTGTCCCTTGATAAATTTGTCTCAGGATGGATTCAAGGTATGCATTTTCAGTAGAACAACTCTGAAGGCAGTATTCTGTTCTTCTCAGCACATCACATCGGAGGCACTAGATGCCAGTTGATACCATTATTGGTGAGGTCAGCATTGATCACTTGGTAAGCCTGGGGTTTTCCAAATTTCTCCGCTGTGAAGGTAATTGGGTTCCTCCTTCTCAATTGACTAATTGCAGATTTATTCAGACAGCCTTCGGAGTGAGATCTGACATCTTCCTCTGTTCAGGGGAGACACCATCTTTTGCATTTTATCCCCTTACAAAAAAAGAACCATCTGCATCGTTTCGGTGATCTTCAAACTCAGTAAGAGCCTCGTGAAATCTCCTTGTAAGAGTTGACATTTGTTTCTGCCACATTAAACATTCTTCCCATTATATTTTCACATAACAGTGCAACACAGAGGCTGGGCCTCTTAATCGTGTGGGTGGGCTGCGTTGTTGAGGCCCAGAATGTGTAAGAACACACTCTTCTATTGACAGGTTATTGTGCGAATACCAGGTAACTTCCACAGCTGGGTGTGAGGTGGTGGCACTGATTCATAGAGCTTTCGGGGCCACTACGATTTGCATGACTATAGTTGGAAGGTTTTATTGAAAGTTATGCATTATAATGACCTAGATTTTTAAAAAATCAATACAGATCTTGAGATATTGATGTACCAGCCACACAGCTAATTAAGAGTTCTGAAAATCAAAAATACCAAGTTAAAGTCTTTCGATGTTTCAAATGATTCTTAGAACTGGAAGGGTGTAGGTTTGGTTATGAATGTGGCCCAGCCAAGCAATTTTCTTTGCTTTAGCTGCTCATCTCAGCAAGTGGGACCCAGGGAACTCATGGACATGTGAGATGCATAAATAAGTTAATTAAAAGAGCAAAAGGAGAGGAAATCTTGAACCCAAACAGAGCGATGGGGTTAGTCGTGCGGGTACATCCTCCGTGAGGAATTAAGCAACGTGACGCCCACCCAAGATGGAAAAGATCAAGCACCTCGCAAAGCCTGCGGATTAAGCGAATTCTCAAGCTTGACACGTTGGAGTTGAAATAGCAAATCATCTGGGGTCCCTACGCCTTGATGGATGAACACGTAGAACATTTTGGCTTTGAAAATAAATACTCCGAGAAGAGTGAAAGGAAGGTGACTGCTCGAAAGAGAGTAAACTCAGAAGTCACTGTCCTTCCAATTATCTTCAGAAGAGAGAAAGATTTACTGAAGGATGTTTGTTCACGATGATCAATGGTTTCCTGTCCGGCTCTGGGTACCCAGCTGAAAATTTTCATTTTCTCTCGTGAGTGGAGGACACCAATTTATCTCTTTTTCCAGAGGCTGCGCTTGACTGGAGGTGCTGAGAGGGAGCACACCTAACTCAGGCTGTTCCATCACAATCTTCATGCAAAGGGATTTGATAAATTCCCCTCATGGAAATATCCAGCGGTGCACTTGCTTCCTACAGGAAGTTTTGGTGATCACTGCTCTCAGACGCGGGGCCAGCACAACACCTGGGCAGACTGAGGATGGGAGGAGTGCCAAAGGGTGCCCAGGGACAGCCAGAGCACACGGTTGCCTGTCAGGCTCTGGGGCAGAATCAGCGTCGAGCAGAGCTTAACCTGAGAAGCTCAGAGCCACGCCAGCGGGAGCCAGGGGACCAGAATTTCAAGCTGGAGTGAGATGTGATGAGGGTGGTGGGGGAGGATGAAGTACAGCCGTTCCTTTTGCTTTCATTGGCCAGGTGGATCTTGACTGGCTTTCAGCCCCAGAGCACTCAAATGCCCACTGGTTTTGACACCCACAGAGGCGCAGCCCCAAGTCTAGGCAACCATCCTCACTGTGGTCTGAGAGACGGCAGGGACTTTCGGCAACAATTTGCAGTAGGAAACAAAAAAGATTTTCCAGCATGATGTTTCTGATGCCGACTGGGGATTCCTGCTCCCCAGGGAGCCTGCTCCACCTCCTCCTTCCTGTCTACCCATCCACCTTAACTATTTTTCCTTCCTCAGAGACCCCCTTCTATCCTGTAAAAGTGGTCCCGGCTCTGCGGCTGTTCTCCATGTGCGTGATTTGCTTCTAACCCAATTTTCCATCTGAGTTAACAAGACCAAGTGAGGTGAAGCACTTTGACCTTGATCCCCAGTGAGCCTGTGATGGAGTCTCCATTTAGAAGTGAATTCACCTCTCGCCTCCCAGGGCGGCTCACAGCAGCCACTATGTCCCTGAGCCTTTCAGTACAGTTGGATGTGGTCTAGATTAATAACCACTTAAGCACCGGATGGATGTTTGCCAACTCATATCACCTGGCAGGCCATGCCAAAGAGTCCTTCATCCCTCCTAAGGCAGGCAGCATCAATTCTTCCACCCACCCATCTATCCATCCATCCATCCATCCATCCCTCCATCAACTTTCATAAGTTAGTAAGACCAAGTTTTCCAAAGGGCGTGCCTCTTCCTCAATCATTCCTTTTAGCACTCCTATCACTGGGGGCTATTTACAACTTTTTAAAGAAAGAAGCCTGAAAAGGCAGGCAGGAGACCCTTCAGAGGAACTTTCCTACTCATTGCCTGGGAGAAGTTATATCTAGTCTCTTATTCTATTCTTTCTTCTTCTTAAAATTCATTTCTTGTTTAAAAAGCAGCAAAATGATAATCGGATGCATTAAAACAGTTGCCCCATTATCACTGAAACAAATTTTTAGAACTAGCATTCAACTTGGCAGTCGTAATCATGGACATATTTCCGAGTCTCATCAGAGTGTCCAAGGTACATATCCAAGATATATTAGGCTGTGGCTTTATGTTTTATTCCAGGAGGAAAAACATCTGCCTTCAGTTTGCCCAGAGTGCTTAGCATAATGCCAATCAAGAGCATTGTGTTGGTGAAGGACATAGATAATTCAGACAGATGGGGATCCTGCCTTGAAGGGCTTAGAGGTGCAGAAAGACACAGGCATGGTTGCAGACAAGCAGGACCAGAGGACAACAGGGTGGGGTTCAGAGCGCATTCTGGGAGGAGAGAGGAATGGAAATGAGTCACAGCCTCCGGGATGCTGGAAACCACAGGTGAGGGTGGCTCTATGGAGGATGTGGTTTCAATCCTCCCTCCTCCTCCACTTCTGGATGTGGAGTCCCTGCCAGGGATGGGGCGCCTGTGGCATGTGTGGATCATTTCAGCTCCCTCTGGCTATACAGACACCATCATCTGACAGGGAATCCATTGGTTTACAAAACAGAACTTATCGGGGCAGGGTATGTGGATCCAGCTTTCCATTTGTGGGGATTCCAGCTTCTGGGACATGCCCAACCCAAGGAGCTGTGCCCAGGAGGCAAAGCATGCCAGTGCCATCCATGCATGGAGCAGAGGCTTCATAAATATTTCTTTTTTTGGAGGGTGGGGCTGGTGGGTAGTTAAGTTCATTTGTTTATTTTTATTTTTAGAGGAGGTACTGGGGATTGAAGCCAGGACCCCGTGCATGCCAAGCATGCGCTCTACCCCTTGGACTATACCCTCCCCACAAATATGTCTTGAATGAAGAAAACAGTGAATGAAGGGATGGATGCAAATTATTCCCTTGGCACGTTCTGATTCCTGCAGGGTCTGTGATTTGGAGACCAATCCAGGTTCCCAAGTGATCTTGCTAATGTGGCCAAGCCCGCCAGGGCTGGGAGTAGTAGGTCTGATAAAACAGCCTAATTGGGGCCCCATGCACAACAGTTTTCCTCCTGGAATAAAACATAAAGCAGGGATAATAACTAAGCTTGAGGCAGGCTGCACTGTCTCCCAGGGTCAAATGCACCACACGTCCTGACCTTTTAACCCTCACAGTGCATCTGTAATAGAGACTTATAGTTGTTAACCCCACTAACAGATGAGAAAACTGAAGCTCAGAAAAATTAAGTCACTTGCTCAAAGACACCCTACTGGGACTGACCCCAATGGTAAGAACCAGAATCCAAATGCTATACCCAGATGGAGGCGCTTCTCAAGGAAGAACATGAACACAGAAATCCCCAGGAGATGGCTAATACAGAATGGTGGGAGTCCGGGAAAGCGTGGATAGCAGCAAAGCAAAGCACGAAATAAGGCAAGGGCGTAAATACACTGCAGTGGGAATGTATGGTGGCGATCAGTAAAAGCCTACAGTCTACCACGGATCAAGTGGTGATCTGAGGTCAGGGCAGCAAAGCAAATCCAGTCCCTGTCTGCAAATGGCTTAGGCCGCTGAAGCTCCGCGGCTTTGCTCAGGGCCTGGATGGCCTGAGTGTGAAGGTTTCAAGCCTTGAGGACTCAAAGAGAGTGTGACTGCCTAGGTCAGAACCCAACACAAGTATGCACAGGGAAGTGCAAAAGTGAGCCATCTGTCCCGGGGAGGGGAGAGCAGGTGGCAGGCAAGTGGTCCTGGCAAAGGGCTGGGACGGAATGCAGTATGCAGCGTGCGCATTCATGTAGCGGGTGAGCAGATAAATGGCAGATGGTGGCATCAGGTGTCCAGAGCCCATATAGGTGGGCAGCCAGATAGAATCTATTGGAAAGACATCTGGCAACAAGTGACTGTGGTCTGCGGGAGGTCCAGGCAACTCACTGCTGAGCTCTGGGATCAGCAGAGACACAGGTGAACAGAGAGGTGGCACCACAGGGTGACCAGGCATTCAGAGAGCATCGTGGAGTCCCATTGACAAGTCCACACACATCCCTCACCATCCAAAGTGTCTGCTCTCCAAACCCAAGTCTTGAATAGGGTTGGGTGGCTAGGGTTCTTGTATCAAAACCCAGTCTTATGGACTTTGGGTTCCCCGGAGTAGATGATCCTGAAACTGGAAGTACTGGGAAGGACCTGGATGTCAGGTTAGCGGATAGGCTTTTCCCAAATAAGTGCTCTGTGGCCGTTGCTTATAAGGTCTCAACACCACGAGCAGGTCAGATAGGCTATAATGTCTATGTCCACTGGACAGCGTGTCAAGATTCCAGCTTGCACCCCACACTGTAAGAGGCCCTGTACAAAGAGGAGTGGGCCCGCCCCAGTAGAAATACCCATATGGCTGCTGTAAATGCCCCCAGCCCCCCTACAATGGTAGCATGTCCCGTGGTACTGCACCCAACGCGGGTTCTAAGAACTACTGACACATGAGGGTGGGCAACCCAAGGCTTCAGACCCCACATGGGATTTTTCTGGTTTTCTGATATCAATCATAAAAGGACTCAAACTAAAGCCCCGCCTCCTCCACTCCACCCCACATGCACATACATTCTGTGCTTTGGGGAATGTGGCCACTGTCCCACAAGTGGCACTTTTCTCCCTTCTGGGAACACTGCTGCTTTTGTTCTCCCTAGCCACAGCCAGTCTTCTCTGCCAGGCATGGCTTCCCCGCTTCTCCTCCTTTTTCACTAAGCCCACCTCTGCCTGCACCGTGCTCCGTCCTTGGCCTCCCCTGGCTGGACCTCTGGAGTAGAGTGTGGACAGGGCTACAGCCCCACGGAAATGACAGAGCCAACAACCGGGCTGGGCAGCCCTGTGATTCAGGAGCCATCACCAACTCTGTGGTCTCAGCCAAGCCTTACTCCTCCTGCTCAAACTCTTTGGCCTCATGTGGCCCCAAGGTTCTTCTCTCTGCTCTCCCAGCCCCTCAGATGGGTCACACTGTCTCTTCCCACGGGGTCTTCATCATGGCCTTTCTATCTGCCAGAAACAGTCCTCCCTCTCCTCTTTACCACCTATGCGTCTTTAGAGCTCAGCTCAGTCCTCACTTCCTCAGGGAAGCCTTCTCTGACCCCCTGATGGGGCACATGCTCCCCCAAGAACACCATGGCCTGCGCTTATTGTGACAGATGTAATCATATATCCGTTCTTTGTAATTATTTGATTAACGTCCAGCCGTTTCCCTGAGCTGTACGTCACTTGTTTCATTCACTCCAGCTTCCAGCACAGGATGTGATCCTTTGTAAACATCCAGTGAAGAGTTGTTGATTGATGGATGGATGGATGGATGGGTGCCCTGGGGGCACACACTCACAGTCTTGAGTCCATGTGTACCTACATGCGGAAGCAGGACACTGAAAGTCAGCTGCCAGCGGGACTAGGGTGAGGATTAAACCATAATGCATCTATAAAGATGCCCACAGGGTGCCTAACACATGGTGGCAGCTCATACCTTCCCATTCTCTTGCTCTCCTCTTCCCAGTACCCAAGACCCGTGAGGCCTTCCGCCCCTGCCTGGGGCTCTAATCTGCGCTCAGCCTTGAGAGAACACAGTGAGCTGAGAATACTGATTTTGATGTCAAATTGACCTATAGCCTGACCACGGCAAGGCCGTAGTTCTCCCAAGCCTCAGTTTTCTCACCTGTAAAGTGGGGATTTTAATCCTACTTACCTCATAGTGTTGTCACTGGCAGTTCAGGGAACGGGGCTCAGAACAGTCTCTGACATGTGAGAATCAAGAATCAGTGGTTATTTATTTATCTCCATCACAGGGACCCAATTAGGCACTCGTGGGAAAGGAATTATTAAACTGGCCCAGAGTTTGTCATTCCATGAATAGTCTATTAGCACCTCATAAAGTTTAACCAGCTCAGTGGTTATCTCTCTGGCCAGGCGACAGGTCCTTCAAGTCTAGGGGAACAGTCCCATGCTGTTTGGGTTAGAGGATTGCCTTTTGTACGTTGTCTTCTCAGCCTTGTCAATTCAGCAAAATGCATTTTACTGAGACTTGAAAATGCTCTCTTGCTCATATTTCCACTTATCCTTTCTGAATACAGCTCTCTTTGAACCCTGCTAAGATTGGCAGTTGCATCTCTCAATTCTCAAAGGACATACCAGAGGATAAAGGAAAATGCTCTCCACCGGATTTGGCTGTATATTACTCAGAAAAGAGTTCACAGGAGACCAGCTTGAGCTTTAGGTGGACAAGGGGGGGGAAATTGCAAAGGATGAGCCAAATAGATGAACAAAGAAAGCAAAGGAAAAAAAAAGAAAGAAAAGAAAGGAAAAAATTTTTTTCTTTCCTTTTTTTTTTTTTAAAAGAAATGCATGCTTTTTGCCCTCAGGGACAGACTGTAACCGAGTTCTTGAATAGAAGCAGGACCATCTGAACAAAGAGAATTAGGAAAGAGTCCATACATGGTAAAGTCAAGATTCACCCAAGAGTTTTCTCCAAACAAGATATTACAAAGAGGAGGCTGGGATTCCACTGAGGGAGCCCAACAGTAACTCCTTGTCCTCAGGAAGAGAGGGTCTGCAGTCAGCCTGCAGGTGAGCCTCCTACCTGTGCGTCCACTGGAACAAGGGGACTTGCTTAAAGAAACTGACAAAAAATACAGGACAGAGCAGGGAGGGGCCAAGTAGGTCACTGGAAATTCTTCGGAAAGACGTCTATCAACAGCGCTGCCCTGCATGCGGATTTAACTTCAGGTGATCCCTGCAGGTCTGGAATTAGAACCAGGACAATGAATGAGCCTCCTCTGAGCAGGACAGGGTTAAGCTCTGCCTTTCCCCAGTGGCGATGGAAGTTGCCTGGGCTCTGAACCCTCTCTGCAAGCTACATGGTACCTGGATTCCAAAGCCTTTAGTGATTCTTCAGTGTTAATAGTGTCAAAGAGTAATATTTGAGAGCAGCTGAGCTGTATATACTACGGAATGCTTGAGAGCTATTTTGAATGCGCACATGCACACACACACACACACTCATCAAGCTGTAATTAATATGCTTTGGGATTCTGTATTATCTCTAATCATTCCCGCAACACCAAATTAAAGAGCTGCTTGATCCTCTTGGTCAGGTTTCTCCAAAGAAAATCTCTCTTCCCTAGTCAAGTTTTCTTCCCTCTGCTCTACCTCTCCCTAGCTCACTCACTTCTCCAATTCTCACTATTGCAGGTGAGAAAGATAGTGTAGCCTTTGAAATCACAGAGACCAGAGCTCAGATGACTCCTGTGTCATTTTTGAAGTATATAGCCTCTGGCAAGTTGTTAAACTCTCTGAATCCGTTTGCTCCATTAGAGAACCAGAGTAACACTAATTGCCCTAATGGTATTGGTATAATAAGGATTAAATGTCATCATCATGGTAAAACACCTTTAAGCATGCTGGGCAAGAGGGAGGCTAAGTAAATGATAATTCTCCCTTTTTTTTTTTCTTTCATATTCTAGGGCACTTGGGACTCAGCTCATATTTCCTTCAGGGTTTTACACCAAGTACAGAAAACTTTTCAGCCTGCCCTTTCTCCAAGTTTGGATTTTACTCCAGAATCTTCATCAACCACACCAAAATCTCCCCTGGCGTCTGTTCTGTGCCCTACTTTAATTTTGGGAGATCTCGTCTGCCTTAATTCTAAACTGATTGTTGGAAGCAGATTTGGCTTCTCTTTATCAATCTGCATCACACTGAGATGGAGGAGACTTGGGGGTTGCCGTGGACTTTCATGGCAAGAGAACCACTTTCAAATTAAATGCCCATTAAAATTTCCCTCTAGTTGACGAAGGCATTGCAAATTTCAAACATGGCCCCCGGTAATTTACCCATCTCTTACATTGCCATAGTGATAGCAGACAAAGTGAGAGGTAGCTACTATTCATACTGTATTTGCCTGTACCCTCCTGAGGTTGGAGCTGAGAAGAGGGGTCCATACGTTTGGCCTGGAGTGGTGGAGGCTTTGGAAATCACCCACCGTAGTTGGCAGGGGTGTGGATCCCTGGGCTGGTCAGGGCAGAGTATTCATATAATTGAGGGTAATTATGTTGACAAAAAGGGGAAGTGTAAGGGCACCTTGTAATTATGAACAAATGTGTTTGAATGATAAGAACCAGTCTTTCAGGGGCCCAACAGACCGATGCTTCAGCAGGAACTCATATCCCCACTGGGACAGAGAGGCTTCAACACCTCTGATAACCCAAACATGGCAATTCGGAGCTATTGAGCTATTTTCAGGGAAAACCGTACACCAGGAAATCAGATGAGGAGGGTAGTACTATAAGAAAAAACACAGGTTTTAGAACTAGATAGTCAGGTTTTAATAGCAGATACACTACATAACAACTGGGGGAATTCACCTTAGCTGTATAAACAACATTTCAGTTTCCTTATCTCTAAAATGAGTATTACAATACTCACCTCATGTAGTTATTAGTAGAACTGAGACAGTATAGGTTAACTGTCTAGCACATAACAGGTGCGTAATGGTTGCTGGTCCAGACCACGTCATTGTTTGCCATCTCCTACCTGGTCTCCCTGTTTCCATTTTGACCCATGGATTAATTATTCTCCAGAGGAATTTTTTAAAATGTAAATCAGAACACACAACTGCTCAAAACTTTCTAATAGCTTCCCATTACATTTGGACTAAAATCCAGGATCCTTAACCTGTAAGATCTAGGCTCAGCTCTTAGAACTCTCCGACCTCTTCTTTTTCCACTTTCCCCCCTTCTGGAGCTCTCCACACAAGATTTTCTCTTGATTCTTTAAGCATGTTCAAGCTTGTCCCACCAGATGTTTGCATCCTTGGCTGCTTCTCATCACTCATTTCCCAGCTTAAATAAGATAAAAGAGGCTTTCCTTGACCATGGACTTGCTTGGGTTTCCTAGAAATAGAGCCTGGGAGAAGGGTTGGGGAGCGCATGATGTATTTAAAGTGTATACTTAAGAAAAACCTACAAAGGGGTGAAGGCAGCCGGGAGGGGAAGAGAAAAAGAAAACAAGGGAGAGGGGAGGGTATAGCGCAGTGGTATAGCGCATGCTTAGCATGCATGAGGTCCTGGGTTCAATCTCCAGTGCCTCCATTAAAGTAAATACATAAGTAAATAAATAAACCTAATACTCCCCCCCAAAAAATTAAGAAAAAAAAGAAAACAAGGAAGTGATCTGAGATGAAGTCTTAGGCAATGTCTAGCTTGGCCTGATCTATGGGTAATGGTTGGGGGAGGAGAGGATTTGGAACATAAATCATTCCTCATAGGTGGCCTGCCTTGCAGGAAGGAGCCAGGCTTTTGTTCCACTGTATTAATCAGTCATTGGCTGCCTCACAGGCATCTCCTATCAGCCAAGGACAGTTCTCCCAAGGAGATTGCATATTTGAGCCACTGGCCACAGAACTCTGCTCCAGCAGCTGGTGGACGTGTGCACCGGTTAGTAAATAGGATGGAGCAGGGCATCCGCTCACCTTCTGCCCCCACCTGGCCCAGCATGGCCACCTACACACTCTGTCACATAAGCCCAGTGTGACTTTTGACTTACATTTATCCTCTGATATATATCTTGCTTAATTGTTGATTTTCTGTCTCCCCGACTAGTGTATAGGATCTTGAGGGCAGCAGCCTTGTCTGTTTTGGTCACAGATACATCTCCAGACTCTAGAGCAACGGCTGGTTTCTTGAGTGAATGTTGATTGCCAGACACCTTCTCCTGGAATGGAAAAAAAAAAAAGTTCATGTTCAGACAAAGAATATGTCAAAAGACTGACCTGTCCATTGTCCTTGTCACGGTCACCTGCTCCCTGGAGTTCCTTTGTTTCCTCTGCCATTTTCATATCCCAGCAGTTGGTTGGCTTTTTTTTAAGCGTGCCAAAGAAACTTGCTTAGCCACTGTTTTCTAAAACAATGATGTCTGTCACCAGGGAGGCCAAGCCAGCTCTCAGCACTTATCCTAAAATATTTACAGAACAGATTTGAAGAAAGGGGAGAGATGAGCTGTCCCCGGAAGCTTATCTCCACCGTTTATTTACTATGACTTCCCCCCAAAGATATTCCCCAGCCAGTTAATTGCTACCGGGGCCAAACTGGAGGGAGTAAGTCTTTTCTGTAGATGAAGTTGTTCTCGTCCCAGATCACTTATTGGTATCAAAGTACAATCTGTTATGTGTATGATGGTTGCCGGCTCCCTTACCCCTCTTGTCTTTGGGGAAGGGAGATTATGACCAAATAACAACGCGTTAGAGGATTAATAGGATAACGAGATGTGTACTCCTTTCTCACACTGTGACGACACACAAAACACACACCCAGCCCCACTTTACAAAATGATGGCTGCCGATGGGTTTTGTAGCGGCCTTTCTGAAAGTTTCAACTTCCCGTGGACCCTCTGACCATCAAAACTTCAGATTGTCTAACAAGTTCCGGGCTGTTTACATCAGGAGCCAGAGGCATGAGGACAGTGTGGCAATCAATGCAGTTGCACGTCGGAAGGCGGGAGAGGAGAGTCGTAAGGCCTGGGGCATTATCGTATAAAATAATAAAACGCCATTTGGAGGCCTTGCAAAGCATCAAGCATTGTGCTGAGTGGTTTCAAGCATTATATCACTGGATCCTTTTCAAATGTTGTGAGATACACAGTATGTTTGTTTCACAGATGAAGGAACTGATACCCGTAGAGGGTAAGCCAGCTGTCCTACCTCACAGCGGTTGGTTTGGTGACTATTGATGGTTTTGTCTGTCCAGCAATCAGTTGCCATTATTGAAGTCATAGCACCCTAATTTGCCTTAGAGAACCCCTTTTCCCAACATTGTACTGAAACCGGGCTGACCCCTTTCCATGACCTGTGCCTGGCTAATCAGGTTGTTCCGTTATCCTGGCCATTTTGTGAGTTCAGGATGTGCACAGGGCTTTGACCAGACCAGTGAGACTGAGCCCTTGCATTTTCTTGGACATGTTAGGAAAGATAACACCTCTTTCTTGTGATCGCTCAGGTAAGATACGAGTAGCTAATAGTGACGACTTGCCACCTGAAGGGGAGTGCCTGGTAGCAAGATGCTGACATGGAAGAAAATGCAGAAACATGATAAAAAGAAACGCATTCCCAGTGCCCTAATTTGAGCCCCTGAATTCTGCCCTTGCTAAAGTTGGACTTTTTAGGGCGCCAACACTTTCCCTTTCTTCCTTAAGACAGTTTAAGGTGGATTTCTCTCTCTAGCAGTTGGATGAGTCTTAAGATAGAATTAAATGAGTAATGGCTGACTTTGACCATTAACTGAAAGAATGGCCAACACCTCAATGCTTGTGTGTACGTAGCTGGAGAGCAGGTGCTCTCCCAGGACCATGCAAGGGGAAAGGATTGAATATTTAATCTGTTTTTTTTTCCTTCTATTGAATCTTTGGCTCTTTTAGACACAATTCTTATTCAACTGGCCACAGAACTAGCCTAGAAGAGAAAGAATAAGACTAGAAATACAGATTGAAACACTAAAGGAACTTGGATTTGGAATCACACCTGGTTCAAATCTCAACTCGGATGCTATCTATCAACGAATCAAGTGACTTTGGAGAATCACTGACCCTCTCTGTGCCTCCATTCTCTCATCAGTAAAATGGGCTGATACAATCTACCTCATAGGACTATTCTGAGAAATGAGGAACAGTTTTCATGTAAAGTGCTCTGCCAGTGTAGCCACTCTATAAATAGTAGTTCTGTGACCTCCCTCAGGTACAACCTACCCGGCTCTGATGATCAAAGCTGACAAAGACTGACCTAGGGAAGTGGTTAGGTGATTCCCCCCACATCTGCCCACAAGTAGTGGCTCCTGGTTATAGGACAAGTAAATGAGGCACATTTGGGCTCATTCTCTAGGGGTCTGAATAACTAGGTATATGTGTACTTTATAGTCTTTGAGGGAAGGCGTGTTTCTCAACAAAACCAACCTAACTGATAGCACATTTCATTTCAGCCAAATAACTGAAGTGCCTTAGACACCCTGTCAAATAACCGATTTGACTGATCATGGGCTCTCCCCTCTGAATAAAGGTTGTCTGGATTGATCAAGCCAATGAGGTTTCCTGACAGCGCATAATAATAACAGGACCATCCTTCATCTCCACCCTGGCCCTTGAACGGGGAACAGGTATGTACACAGTCACCTGTACTCCAAAGGGTCCCTTAAAGTCAGTGACACATGGTAAAGAAAACCAAGTTAGAGCTAGGGCATAGGTAATAACTGGGGAAAAGTCTAGATGGATTTGTTTCCTGTATCACCTTCCTGCTGTGGGCAGCCGAGGGAGTGGGTCAAGGGCCACATGCATAGTAATGAGGAGGGAAGCTGGGAGGGGGAGGGTAGAGCTCAGTGGTAGAGCACTTGCTTAGCGTGCACGAGGTCCTGGGTTCAATCCCCAGTACCTCCTATAAAAATAAATAAATAAATAAACCTAATTACTGACACACACACACACACACGAAGAGAAAGAGGAATAAAACTGCGAGGGGATAGGTGGATGAAGAGATGACCAGATCCCAGTCTTGGCTGCGGTTACTAGAGCCTGTTAATTCAGCATGCATTTATTGAGGACCTTTTATGTGCTGGGAAGTGTTCTAGGTGCTGGGATACAGATAAAACTCCCATTCTCATGGAGTTGCAAATGGAATGCAAGGAGACAGACAAAATAATTAAAATCTGTAGTACGTTAGAAAGTGCCAAGTACTGTGAACAGAACAATAGAGCAAGGAAGGGGAATCAGAGAGAGAGAGATGCCTGAATACAGGGGGTAAACATTGCAATTTAAAATAGAGGGTTTGCTGAAGACCTCAGTGAAAAGGTGGTGTTTGAGAGGGGCAAAACAATAAAAGGAATGAAGGAAAACAATATCTGCTGGATTTCTGGGAGAAGAGCATTCCTCTGAAGTAGAGGTCTGCCTTGCATGTTGGCCAACAGCAGGAAGGAACCCAGGGGCAGCGAGGAAGGCAGAAGGCGGGGTGAGCGAGTGGGCAGAGTGAGTGGAAAGCAGAGATGCTGGGATGTGAAAACCTCTTCCTCCTGGGGTCGGGGGAGAGGGAGTCAGAAGTGGGTTCTGAGCAGCTCTTACTTACGTTTAATGAGCCCCTCTGTTGCTGCTGCTCTGAGAATAGACTCCAGGCCAGCCCCTCAGGGCACGTGGAAGCGGGGAGCAAGACGTGGGCACACAGACCAGGCAAGAGGGCATTACAACCATGTAGGTGACCCAGGAGAGTGACTTGAAAGACAGTAGTGAGGGGTTGCTGGCTTACAGGATGTTTTAGACTCTGCTCAGCCTTCACCCATAGACTGGGGTAAGACACGTGGTCATCCTGCTGGGAAAAGCCTGAAAGACAAGTTCTAAAGACTTGAATAAAACTGACAGGGTCTCAGGTCAAGGCCGTTGTAGCAGAGGGCCGTGTTGGAAACAGAGGGGAAGAGTGCACATTCATAATTCCTAGAGGCTCAAAAGGGAAGCGAAAAGGAAATGAGGGAGGTGGGGGCCACCTGTGAGCCAGGCCCGGCTCAGGAGCGGGGCCAGCGGCGGTGACCGGTGTCTGGGGATAGGGGGCTACAGAGGGTGTCCTGTGTGCACAGGAGGCAGAAGGAAACTTCACAGAACCCCGGTGGGTGAGGGGGGTGTCATTCCTGGAGCACCTGCAAGGAACAGGGAGGAAATAGGGTCGACAGAGACCAGCAGTCTCACCCAAGTCTGTGGGTTGCACTTGATCCTCTCCGTGAGGAGGTGCAAAGGGGGAGGACCGCGGACGCCAAGAGATGCCCTCATCAAGGTTTTCTTTTTGTGGGAAATCAGAGTGAAAATAGAAAGTGGCTCCTTGTCTTCCTGGGAGCGACACTGATTGAAGATGATCCTTCCGAATTTCATTGCAGAAGATGGACAGCGGCTCCCGGGGAGTGTGATTTTTCTGCCTCCCTGACCCAGGGCTGGGGCGGGAGAAGGCTCATCCTTCACACGGCGCCCTCCGTGCAGAGGGAGGGCGGCATCACCTCGGGCGACGCGCATCTTCCACCTGGACCGAGTCCTGGATCCGACGACAGTCAGAGCTCATTTCGTTGTTCATCTTCCAAATCCTTTGGGCCAGAGATCAATCCCCTGCAGAAGCCTGAATGTGAACATGAAAGGAAGCACAGGAGACAAGAACTGTCGACGCATTAACCGTCTCCTCTCAACCAGGCTTCACACCAAAGACTTCTCATGTGTCATCCTGGGTAACTTTCAAAACACCCACAGAGACAGGGTCCTGAAGGCCACCGAATCGACAAACTGAAAACAGTTAAGTGACTTGCTCCAGGTCACCTCCACCCTGCGTCTCTCACTCCGGCCTCGTGATCACTGTGTTTCACGCTGCTGTCTCCGGTTCAGGCTCTGGGCAGAGGATTTTCAGCTTCTCCCTCTCCCGGGCCATGCCACCGGAGATGTGCCACACACAGCAGTGCCATGGGGCAGCTGCCGTCCACGGCTCCGCCTGGCACGAGCCTGCAGCTAATTCAAGAGAGAAAATGAGAGCAAGGCACGTATATTTTCCAAGCACAACCTTTGCGACCAGTTTTGTCCTCTCTTTTATAGGCAAGGTTTTGTGTGGCCCTCATCACGGGCTGCGTGAGGAAAATATTATTTCCATGAGGAAACTCAGAGGGTTTACCCAGCCCATGAGTGGCGTTCCTGGGAGACAGGGACAGCCCTCAGGATGCTTCCAAATCCCATGCTCACTGGTGCGTGAGCCCTGGGGAGCCTCGCTGGTTCCATAACCTCGGGGGGGTGGGGGCAATGCTCTGATTCAGTTCATCAAGAGTCAAGGATGTTAAACTCAAGAAAATCAGACTTGTTGGAATTCCTACCCAAAGGCGTCCTGGAATTTCTGCTCACGTGGGTAAGTGATCACTGGGGAGGGCGGATGGGAACAGGGCTCCAAAACCTGGCTTTGCCACTCGCTAGCTGTGTGACCTCATGCGCGATACCTGGCTTTTCTGTTTCCCCAGCCATGAACTCTGTTGGGTGTAAGAACTTGCTTCCTCCCAGGTGTCTGGTGAGGGTAAAACGAGACCCTGTTTTATAGCACTCAGTTCCCTGCTTACTGTGTGCTGGACTTTTTTTTTTTTTTCTGTTTCTCCAAAATTGTATTTTAATTTAAATTCCTAACAGTAGTACTGGTTGTTGAATAACTAGCACTTGTGACCAAAGTCTTTTCACTGTCAATAGTAGTTTGTTCTGCAGGGTCATATTTATTTGAAATTATTTAGAGTCACCATTGCAAGGAAGAGATGAGAAGGGAGGAAAAGGAATAGGAGACAAAGGACAGGGAGTGATGCTCGAGAACGCTGGTGGGACCACATGACCATGTGTGGGAACGTGTTAGTCCAAGCGGCCATTGGCAGTCGGGACTGCTTTCCCAAGAAACAGTAGGGCCCCAAGGATGAGGTGGTGAGCACTCAGACCTGGGCAGCGGTGGTGATGGGGAAGAGGGCCCTTATCTTATCTGTGAGGTCATTTTCTTATGAAAAGGGGTCTTCTTTTCTGCTGGTTAGACCAATGAGGTTTCTTGTAGTTTCCATCCACCATCCCGAGTTCTGCTTCCTGTTGGGACCCACAAAAAGTTCAAAGGTCTTTAAAACACAAGGGTATAACATTTGTTTTAAATGAGCATCTTAGGCTACTCTTTCTCTTTTGCCATAAGCCATCTCTTTTATGAAACAACAGTTTTCCCGTTCTAAAATGATGGCTTCCACATCCTGGCGACCCTTTCCTCAACTCCCCGGTCAGTGTTGTCCTTAGAGGATGCTGGTCAGCGGTAGACCCGGCGCGTAGCTGTGCTCCGAACCAGCTGCCATGCACCCCTTTCCTCTGTGTCTCCAGCTCCTCCTACAATCCATCTCCTGAAGGCACTGGCAACTTTTTTTGGAAAGTTCTGGATCGTGATTCAGCATCTTAGATACCTGTATCTTAGGACCTTTTCCTATTTCTGTCGTGCAGAAACTTGATAGGAATATCATCACTGCCCTGAAAAGTCCACAATAAACATCTGAATGGGATGAAAACCATGCACAGCCTCTGTCACGAAGCAATGATTGCTACCCTGAGCGTCACGGACCAGGGAGGGAGGTGGGGTGTTAACATGTGGTTGCCAATATTTTATTTTGCCCAGTTAGGGCATTATTTATTTATTTTAAAAAGTAAAGTAAAAGGAAGGGAAGGGAAGGGAAGAAAAAGTACTGTCATCTACCATCACCATCATTTTATAACAGGACGGGCATCCTCCCACCTCTAGCACCCTTTATGTGCAGCATATCATGGAGCTGCAGCACACATTTAACCAATGTTTGGGAATAAATGGATGTAAAAATAAATACGATTTATAGGAAATATGCTCCACGGAGTTAAAAATGGTCTCTAACAATTCTTTAGCTCATTGACTGTTGATTTGATAGTAAGAGAAGTTTCACTTGTCAGAGGGGACATGGCCAAGAGCACAGTTTACTGCCCTTTTGTGACCAAGAGAACTTGTCTTACATGACGTGTTCTCTTTGATACAGGAAAAACGAATGTAGGGTGTGAGGAGGGCCATGGTCCAGGTCTCAGTTGAGTGCCTGGGATGTGCCCCACCAAGTGTGGGTCCTTGGCTTTGCACAGGGAAGAATTCAAGAGTGAGCCACAGTTGAGTAAAGGTAGATTTATTTAGAGAGATACATATTATTCAAAGTGTAGGCTGTTTCAGAAGGTGGGAGAAAGGCCATGAGGTGTGGGGGTTGGGTGCTCAGGTTAAAGCAGAAGTAGGTACACACTTCATAGACAGAGTGCTGGCCGTCTCCGAAGATGAGGGAGCGAGAGAGGCGGCCATGAGGCACGATGTTGCTAGTTTTTATGGGCTCGGTAGCTTCATATGCTAGTAAGTGGGAGGACCATTCCAACTACCCTGGTAAAGGGACTGGGATTCCCAGGAGTTTGGCTATTGCCCACTCTTTGACCTTCCATGGCTAGCCTCGAAACTGTCATGGCACTTGTGGGCATGCTATTCTCCATGCTAATATATTACAATGAGTACGTAATAAAGCTCAAGGTTGACTAGAAATCAAATCTCCCTCCATCTTAAGCATCAAGGTCTAGTAGGAGTTGAAGCTTCCACCATTTTGGTGTTAATTGCTGCATCATTCCTTGAATGGCTGTGCTCTGGCCCCTTCCCTCCTGTCTCATCCTGAGTCCTGCATATATCCTGTCTTCCAGAAGGTCTTAAATCTTCATCCCACAATCTTGACATCCCACTGCCACCAACAGGATGGCACAACCATTCCTCAGTACCACTCATGCCCACAACTGTGAAAACTCAAAGATACTTGCATCATCCCAGGACTGGGCACACCACCGAGGCTCCAGCTCCAAGAAGATTCATTTCATAAATGACCCAGTAATGGCTCTCCTTCCCCCAGCCCTCAACTGATAAGCCTAATCTAGTCATCTCCATCTGCTCATCCCTCTGGAGCATTGCCTGATAAACTTCTCAAAAGCTCAACTCTCACCATAGCCTTCTCCAGCTCAAAAATCTGTAATGACTTCCCATCAGGCACAGAAAAATGCCCAAGTCCTTAGACAAACATTTAAAGACTCTCATAATCTGACTTTAACATATCTTTTCAACCTCCCAGTAGTTTGTCTTCAACCCCTCTAAGGCCTTTTCAATATCTACGTTGCCTATCAGTATGTGTCTGTCTTGTCCTCGGCTAGAGAATGAGCTGGGTGCCTCCCTGATCCCAGCACAAAGTCCCACAAATGTTGTCTCCAATTACGACTGTTAGATGAATGAATAAGGAGGCAGAGAGTGGCAAGTATGACCCAGAGATTTTATTGGGGTGTTTGTAGAAAGGAAGAGGTGAGACAGGGTAGAATATGCTAAGTTAAGGATTAGAAGAGTTTGACTGATTTCAGGTGGGATCTGGGCTAGAGGGGTGGCCCCAGTTCTCACGTGTCTCAACTTGGGGTGGTTTGGGACAGAGGAATTGTTGGCTTAGTGTGTGAGAATTTCATAAAGGAAATAGTTGAGGTTGTGGGCTCTGGACTGGTTGATATGAAAGGTGTACTATTTTTATAGTACAGTGTTTATAGTACAGTACTATTTTATAGGCAGTGTTTATTATCTCTAGAAATTAGCCAGCCTTGGGAGAGGCAGTCTCAAGGATGAAGGCTTCAAATGTCAGAGCTTCAAGAATACAGAAAATAAGAAAATATAGTCATAAAGGAGAGATGACTCAGATGGGTAGAACCAAAGATCCAGACAGCAAAGCTAAGACCCGAGGGAGAAAAAACAGGTTCTAATCAATATACATCCTTTGCCCCCAAAATATGTGCCCAGCTGGATTTCAGAATTGCTATAGAACAGTGATGTTTATACACCGCATCACTCCTCCCTTGGTGAACATGAGTTTCTATAACAGTTGTCCTATGCCTGTTCCATCACTGCATGTCAGGTTGTGTCTCTTAATACCTAGGTCATCAAATCAAGAAGAAACACAATAAAGGACCTGCACCCAAGGAATGACACATCAGGGTACGTTTCTCATACACTCTTGAACGTGATTAAATGACAAGATCCATGACTTGAAACCTAAGTTTAATGTTGTAATTGAGTAAGACTTTTTGTTGTGTATGGGATGTAGGGAGTGTATTTTCATGAGGGAGGAATGTGAATAATCTGTGGCCACAGGAGGAACTGTGGATAAAGATAGTGGTCATTTTTTGCCACTTCCTGCATCTAGAGGTGAGACCTATTTCCCTCTACTTGCATGTGGGCTGGTCTTTGAATCTGCTTTGACCAATAGAGTGTGATGGAAGTGTCCTTGCATATTTTGCAAATCTGGACCATAAGAGATGTGCCGCTTTTATGCACAAGAAACACTTTCTCTTGGAGTCCAGTTGCTGCACTGTAAGAAGCTCAAGCAGTCGGCGAGTCTGGGTAGAGGACCAGCAAGCTCTCTAGTTGACAGCCCCTGGCAAGCTCCTAGCCAACAGTGCTACTGAACATCAGCCGTTAGAGTGAGTCACCTTGGTTGTTCCCGCCTAGCCAAGCTGTATCACCTGTAGAGGTGACAGCAGTCCCAGCCAATGAAATGAGGAGCACAGGTACCCTAGCTAATCCCAAGTGATCTGTGGAATTATGAGAGATAATAAATGGTGGTTATTATTTTTAAGCCACGTGTGTGTGTGTTGTAGGGGAGGTTGGAACACAGCAATAGATAGCTGAAACAACCAGAGGGCAGCTAACTTGGAAATGCCTCGAAAGCATCTCGATTATGGGATCTAGCCTATGATCTCAGGTTTTCCCAATGCCCATCCTTCTAAAAGTCTACTTGCCTCTACCCCTCTCCAGAGAACCACCTTCCTCTAAACGAAGGACAGCCACAAATCAGACATTTTAGCAGGACATACTGAATCTCCTAGTTGGACAAATCTTATCTGTCCTTTGGGAGGTTTTCCTCTCCTGTTTCTTATGTTAGCACAGACAAAGAAATATTCTTGAAACAAACCAAAAGTTAAAATTCCTTTGGGATTGATGCTCCTGGATAGAGAAGTAACAAGCATTCTGTGGGTTCAAGCCACTCTGTTCTCATTTTGCTTTTATATTGCTGCTGGCAAATCTACATATCATAAAAGTATATCTCCACACTCTTATGACAAATGTTTTAAATTTCCTTTATAGATTGATGCTGCTGAATGAAGAGGTAGCGTGGTTTATCTGGTTCTAGCTGCTCTGTTTTCATTGTGCTATTGTATTGCTTTTGGTAAATCTACATATCATAAAAAAGATGTTTGTGTCTACTCGCCTGAAGCTTGTTAATATCTTTCCGATGCTGCCTAAAACATGATTAAGATTATGCAGGACAGTCTTCATGACTTGGGATCCAAATTAGGGCAACCTAATGTGACTAGAGCCCTTGAGGCTCTTAACGTTGTTCCATCAGTAAGGCAACTTTTGAATCATGAGATACATGCACAAGAAGGTTGCCAGAATTCGTGAATCAAAACAGAGGACAGTCCATTCAATTTAAAATTCAGGTGAGCAATAAATAACTTTTTAGTACAAGTATATCCTGTGCAGGTTTGGAAATACTTAAACTAGAAACATATTTAGCTGGATAACCTGTATTTTACCTGACAACCCTATCATAAGTCTCAGGAACGTATCAGGAGGCCAGGTATGTTTCCTATGGTTATACATCCTTTTAAGAATGTGTCTGTTTGTCTGGTTTTATGATATCCATAGTAGCCTGGTTATACTTTTACCATGTGGCACGGAAAAGGTGATATGGACTTCCAGGAACCCAGAGCAGTGGGGAAGAGCCCTCACATCTACTGGGCACTTATAAGTCCAACATTTCACGTATTTCCAATTAATTCATGTGAACCTCTCAACAGCCCAACAGATGTGAGTGTCACCGCTTTAAGGAAATAGACACTCACAGTTGTCCAGCATCACACAGCTGGTAGGTTCAGGCTCTGCTCTCTGATCAGAGCTAAGTGGTTCCCAAGCCATGTGTCCATAGCTCCACGGTGCTGGTCTCTAGGGAGGTGCCCCAGGAGACTGGAGCGGGCAAAGAGGGAGTGAAAGTTCTCGCCGTTTTCCTGTCTCTCTTGAGCCTCCAGTGTGTGTCCTTGTCCCATGACATTTGAGAGCCTTGTTGATAACTGTGTCCTCTGTTGAGGACAAATGAAAGTAAGAAATAGGGAAGATGTGAATAAGGCATAAAATGTGCCTCTTTTTTCATCTCTGAAGGAGGAATAAATCCTTATGCAGCGACTCAAATGGTCCCCTAGCCACTTGCTCTTGTCACACACAGATGGTAGCAGATTCCTCTTCCACGGGAAGGGAGCTTAATGAGGGGGTGGGGGAGGTCGCCCTGCAGTAAACCTGCCGTGAAGCGGTCCCTCTTCAGCCACTCAGCGTCTGAGTGAAAGAGAGTCTATTTTCACCTGGAAGAGCCCCTTGGCACAGGGTAGATTTAGTAGGAATTCTCTTCTGAAGCTTCGGAACATGTCTCTGTGTCCTGGAATGTTGCAGGAGGGAATAAAGGGAGAAGAAAATGAGGACACAGGGCAAAGTCAACTAAGTTATGTGTCCCTGTGCTGTGCAGGTCTGACTTACGCTGTGTGGTAGGAAAGAGGAGTCTTTGCAAGCCAAGTTCAGGAATTTGGTTATAAAAAGGTAGTGGAATATTTTATCATCCTCACGTAGAGATTTTCTTTCCCAAAAGGAACAAGCCAAGATTTAGATCCAAAATGTCAGCAGGTTGGTATATTTCCCAAGAAATATTGACGTCTCTTAGCCAGGTTAAGTAACTCCAAACTTGGCTTCTATTTTTCACCACGCCTTTTCTTATCCCGGAGAGCTTGGAATAAACCAGTCAGCATTTAGCCTTCAGCTTGACCTAAATCATTTTCTGGAAGGACACTGACATGAAGGGAAACCAATGGCCCAAAGCGAACTGAGCAAATGATTCACAAAATAATTTTGTCTGCTGAAGTATGTGGTCCTGATGCTGCTGGGCTCCAGGATACAGAATAAGGGTTCTGGATGGCCCTGAGCCATTCATAGACACCATTCAGGGTGTTTTTCTTCCAAGAGTCTACACGGGCTGACCTCACCACCAGGATAAGGCTTTAGGATTGCTCATAGCAGGCAAAAAAAATCAGCAAATTCAGTGAGTTAATGCTGCTACATGTGGTCTACACTGTTTTCTAGTTTCCCAGTAAGGCCAAACCCAGGATCCAATGTTGGTAGATGCTTTCCTAACTTATCCTTTCTTGGCTGCCTTCCCTTTCTTGTGTTATCTCTCCATCCCTCCGAGTGGTGCTCCTTACCTCAGCTCTTGTATTGTTGGAGTTGCATGGAGATGATGTAGGAAAAACTTGTTCTTACACATTGATTCCCCCGGATAATTGTGGAAGTATCTCTTCTGCTTTCTGCAAGATGTCTTTTTATATCTTCTCTGTGTATTTATGGGATGGGAGCTGGGAGAGTTCAATAGATTTTCGAAGGAATCCATGACCCCTTGGATAGAGAAGTTACAAATTATACCTTACTGCTTTAGAGGACCTATCTGAAGAACGATTTGATATTTTGGCTAGACCAGAAACTGCCTTTTATTGTTTGGTTTTAAGGCAGTTTTCAAGGTGCAGGTGACATAACATTATGAACAGCAAATGTATGCTAGGTCTAATTGAAGTGTAGCAATCTGACAGGTCTTATCCTTGGAATCTTCCAATCCAGTCTGGATGGGGGCATCAGTCCCCCGGCTCGCATGTGAGTTGACTTGAACTGAATGATTGATGCGAACACATTAGCCTAGGTCAGTCACTGCCAGGAGATGTCACAGCAATGACACCTAGCCAAGTCTATCTGGTCCCAAAGCTATGCTTTCTGATGCCTCTCCTTTCCTTCCTAATTCATTGAGGACCAGTTTGTTCCATTGCTGTTGAACTGGTCCTTACCACCTGTAAGTGCCTGAATTCTTTCGCTGAGGACCTTTTCTTCCTCTGGAGCCCATTTTGCAATCTTTGTCGCTAAGTTGAAAGCATGGGAGAAGTCATTCTCCCACCTCCAGGATTCCGCAACTGTGACTACTGAAGTTAGTAAATGAATACCCACTCTGTTGCAGCTCAGTGAGTTAATGCTTCTGCGTGTGGTTAACACTGTTTTCTGGTTTCCTAGGAAGGCCAAACCCAGGCTCCGACATCGGTAGCTGCTTTCCTGACTTATCCTTTCTTGGCTGCTTTCCCTTCCTTGTGCCATCTCTCCATCCCCCCGAGTGGTGCTTCTTACATCAGCTCTTGTATTGTTGGCTCATGGCCTGCTTTTGAGGGAACCCTCAAAATGTGGCATCAGCTACTGGAAAGTAAGAGATGGAGGTGATGCAGGAAAAATGGATGTGGGGCGTGAGGAGGGCCATGTCGCAGGTCTCGGTTGAGTCCCTTGGGACGTGCCCCGCCAGGTGTGGGTCCTTGGCTTTGCACAGGAAAGAATTCAAGAGTGAGCCACAGTTGAGGAAAGGTAGATTTATTTAGAGAGATACATACTGTATAAAGTGTAGGCTGTTTCAAAAGGCAAGAGAAAGGCCATGAGGTGTGGGGGTTGGGTGCTCAGGTTAGAGTAACAGTAGATACACCCTCCATAGACAGAATGCAGGTCCTCTCTGAAGATGAGGGAGCAAAAAGGGCAGCCATAAGGCACTGTGTTGCCAGATTTTTATGGGTTCGGTAGCTTCACAGGCCTACAAGTGGGAGGATCATTCTAACTACCCTGGGGAAGGGGCTGGGATTCCCAGGAATTGTGCCACCTCCCTGTTTTGTGGTTAGCCTTGGGACTGTCATGGCGTCTGTGGGCATGTTACTTACCATTGCTAATATATTACAATGAGCGTATAATGAAGCTCAAGTTCTACTAGAAGTCAAACTTCTCACCGTCTTAATCCTCAAGTCCTACTGGGAGTTGAATCTTCCATGGTGGTGTTAATTGCTGTCATTCCTTGAATGACTGTGCCCTGCCCTCTTCCCTCCTGTCTCAGAGGGACAGAAGGAATGGTGTGTGTGGTGTGTGTGTGGGTCCGTGTGTGTGATGAGAAGGGTAGGAAGGATGATAGTACAAGATAGCATTCCTATTGATTTTTACTTTTTCACTTGTAAATATGATAAAAATACCTATCCAGCTACCCAGCGTAGCTGTTGAACATATTAAATCGCATGGTGCATGGAAAGTCACTGCCCAGAGTAGGGACTCAATAAATGCTGAGCAATTGCAGAGTTGAACGGTCATGAACTTTGAACTTGACCTAACGCATGGATTTAAATTCTACATCTGTCAGTTACAGCTCTATGAGTGGGTAAATTATTCCAGGTCTCAATGCCTTTATCTGTGCAATGGGCATAAAGATATGCTCCCCGCAAAGCTGTACTGAGGACTGAAGTTAGCAACGTGTGCCCGGCAGCTACAGACAGAACACTTAAGTTCCCAGACCACGGGAGCTCTTTTTCTTTGGTTTTTTCCACTTCTTCAAGGACACAGGCAGAGCTTTCTGGGCAGAGTGGTTTTCCAGCCTTCTTAGTCCTACTCCAGCAGGAATTAAAATCACACTTGCAATTTCTCCGAGTGATTGATGGGCGTTGCGTGATGATTTTATCACTTGGTAGAGGGTGAAAGTCACTCAATGTTTAGCCGGATTCCACCATTAAAACCCACCGCCCAAGACACACTCTAATTACCCACAAACTCCTGTCAGGCTTTATAATGTAATTGCTATTCATGGTCCAATTAAGGGGCAATTGCAAGCCGAGAAAAAAATGTGCTTTATTGCTTCAATTTTGAAATTCGTGTATCTTGGAGCCTTAATCTACTCCTGGTCTATAGGGTTCCACATAGATTGATGCTTGTGCTGCTGCAATGAGGCTTGTGGGGGACCCCCTCCCCGTGCCAGCCCCCTTCAGGAGAGCCCTGAGCCTGACAGCCGAGCTTCCGCGGGCTCCAATGTTTTGCATTTTAGAAGGCAGGGGACAGATGGACAGGGGGACTTGCTGTTTCTGGTGACCTTAAGACCTTGAAAGAAAAGCACCAGGTCCTTTTAGAGTTTGAGTTATCAGGGTGGATGGGGATTTGCTTGGTTGGAGGATGGTCCTCACCCGAGGGCAGTCAGCCTGCAATTGCTTAGGGGAAAAGCCGACACCAGCCAGGGGCTGAAAATTCAGGTGGATCTAGGTTCAAATGCCTTTTGTACCATTTTTGATGGGAACTTTGGCAAGATAGCTCTCAATATTCCAATGTGCATCTGCTATGAATAGAGATGGTTATAACACTCAATCTCTGGGAAAATTGTACGAATTAAAAGAGATAATACATGGAAAACACTTAGCGTGTAATTGTCTCTCAGTAAATCCTATCATCACCATCCCACCACCACCACCAATCCCACTATTCCAGCTTCTACACAACAGTCCTGTTCTGGACATGTAGGTCAGAAAGGGATTTATCTGCTGGTTGTGGCAATGTACCTGGCAGAGCTTAACAAAGCTCTTAATGTAATTTAAGATTACGCAGCATTGGTGGAGGTGGGGGGAACAGGGCAGTGTATAGCGCAGTGGTGAAGTTCATGCTTAGCATGCACGAGGTCCTGGGTTCAATCCTCAGTACTGCCATTAAATAAATGAATAAACCTAATTACCTCTCCCCAGAAAAGATTAGGCAACATTAAATAGCATTATTTACTGAGTGTATCTTAGGGCACTCGATCCTCTAATTTGTTGTCTATCTAAAAAAAGGAGTTTTGAGGCAGCACAAAACATAGTGCGCTAGGATATAGACTTTGAAATCAGAGACATCTTGGTGCAAATACCTGGTTCTATACTGTTGGCCCCTTGACTCGCACAATTTTTCAGTTATACATGAACATATATATATTCATTGTCACTTTTTTTTCTCCGTGAGCTGCCATAAGATCTTGTGTATATTTCCCTGTGCTATACAGTATAATCTTGTTTATCTATTCTACAATTTTGAAATCCTGTCTATCTCTTCCCATCTTCTGCCCCCTTGGCAACCACAAGCTTGTATTCTATGTCTATGAGTCTGTTTCTGTTTTGTATTTATGCTTTGTTTGTTTGTTTGTTTTATTTTTAGATTCCACATAATGAGCAATCTCATATGGTATTTTTCTTTCTCTTTCTGGCTTATTTCACTTAGAATGACATTCTCCAGTAGCATCCATGTTGCTGCAAATGGCGTTAGTCGTCGGTTTTTATGGCTGAGTAGTATTCCATTGTATAAATATACCACTTCTTTATCCAGTCATCTGTGGATGGACATTTAGTCTGTTTCCATGTCTTGGCTATTGTAAATAGTGCTGCTATGAACACTGGGGTGCCGGTGTCATCCTGAAGTAAGGTTCCTTCTGGATATATGCCCAGGACCGGGATTCCTGGGACATACGGTAAGTCTATTCCTAGTCTTTTGAGGAATCTCCATACTGTTTTCCACAGTGGCTGCACCAAACTGCATTCCCACCAGCAGTGTAGGAGGGTTCCCCTTTCTCCACAGCCTCTCCAGCATTTGTCATTTGTGGATTTTTGAATGATGGCCATTCTGACTGGTGTGAGGTGATACCTCATCATAGTTTTGATTTGCATTTCTCTGATAATTAGTGATATTGAGCATTTTTTCATGTGCCTATTGATCATTTGGATGTCTTCCTTGGAGAATTGCTTGTTTAGGTCTTCTGCCCATTTTTGGACTGGGTTGTTTATTTTTTTCTTATTGAGTCGTATGAGCTGCTTATATATTCTGGAGATCAAGCCTTTGTCGGTTTCATTTGCAAAGATTTTCTTCCATTCTGTAGGTTGTCTTTTTGTTTTACTTATGGTTTCCTTTACTTATTGTACTTATGGTACAGAAGCTTGTGAGTTTCATTAGGTCCCATTTGTTTATTCTTGCTTTTATTTCTGTTGCTTGAGTAGACTGTTCTAGGAGAACATTTCTGAGATGTATGTGAGATAATGTTTTGCCTATATTTTCTTCTAGGAGGTTTATTGTATCTTGTCTTATGTTTAAGTCTTTGATCCATTTTGAGTTGATTTTTGTGTACGGTGTAAGGGAGTGTTCTAGCTTTATTGCTTTACATGCTGCTGTCCAGTTTTCCCAACACCATTTGCTGAAGAGACTGTCTTTATTCCATTGTATATTCTTGCCTCCTTTGTCGAAGATGAGTTGACCAAAAGTTTGTGGGTTCATGTCTGGGCTCTCTATTCTGTTCCATTGGTCTATAAGTCTGTTTTGGTACCAATACCATGCTGTCTTGATGACTGTAGCTCTATAGTATTGTCTGAAGTCTGGGAGAGTTATTCCTCCAGCCTCTTTCTTTCTCTTCAGTAATGCTTTGGCAATTCTAGGTCTTTGATGGTTCCATATAAATTTTATTATGATTTGTTCTAGTTCTGTGAAATATGTCCTGGGTAATTTGATAGGGATTGCATTAAATCTGTAGATTGCCTTAGGCAGTGTGATCATTTTAACAATATTGATTCTTCCAATCCAAGAGCATGGTATATCTTTCCATTTCTTAAAGTCTTCTTTAATTTCCTTCATCAATGGTTATAGTTTTCTGTGTATAATTCTTTCACCTCCTTGGTTAGATTTCTTCCTAGGTATTTTATTACTTTGGGTGCTATTTTAAAGGGGATTGTTTCTTTACTTTCTTTTTCTGTTGATTCATCGTTAGTGTAAAGAAATGCAACTGATTTTTGAACGTTAATCTTGTAACCTGCTACCTTGCTGAATTCTTTGATCAGCTGTAGTAGTTTTTGTGTGGACTTTTCAGGGTTTTCTATATATATTAACATGTCATCGGCATATAGTGACACTTTTACCTCTTCCTTTCCAGTTTGGATCCCTTTTATTTCTCTCTCTTGCCTGACTGCTGTGGCTAGGACTTCCAAGACTATGCTGAATAGGAGTGGTGATAGTGGGCATCCTTGTCTTGTCCCAGATTTTAGTGGGAAGCTTATGAGTTTTTCACTGTTGAGTACTATGTTGGACATGCATTTAAACACCTAATTAAAGTTAACTCATCATTATAATTCTTATTTTTATTTTTAAGAAGAGATGGAATAATTATTAATTATTTCATAGAAGCTGCCCACAGCTTCTCTTCTGTAAAATTACTGAATCATAAGAAGAAAAACGAATATCCATCGTGAAGATTCTTCTTGGAAAATCTTGGGGCTATTATACGAAGTGAGAAAGGATGGTGGGCAAGAAAAAAAGAAATTTCTCTGTATTTTGCATATAATCTACACTTTGCAGTGCATACAGAAGGACCCTAAGAGGAGGGGCTGTTGGTTTGGCACTAACAGATCAATCAAAACTTCCTGAGGGAGCTACTTTTCCTAGGAGAAGCAGAATGAAATTCCTGAGTAGGCAGGGATTTGGGGGAAATTCGGACCATGCCCAAGTAGGGACAGAGTGAAATTTTAGCCTAATGAGCAAACATTCCCTACGATCCACTGGGAACTGTCCTTTTGTGAGAAAGGACCAGGGCTTGCTAAACAGTCCTTGTTCTAAGAGGCATCGTGTTGGATTCCATGTCCAACTTCCCGGAGTGGCCTTATCTTCCAGTTCCCATCTTAAGAAAGAATTCAAGGAGTGTGGAACAAGCCCTGATCTCCAGACACTGCCACATTTGCAGGGACATGGCCAACAGGCTTTATCCCACCTGCAAAAGAGCCCCCCAAGCCTCTGCCCGTACGCCCAGAGGAATAGACTTCGGCGTTCTTTCATCTTCCAGGAGTCAGAATCCAGATCCAAAGATCTTACAGCCGAGGAGCAGGTGGTTAAGCTACCTTTCCTCTATTTTGCCAGAGAATTCATTTTCATCCTGAGCAGAATGGATCATGTTGCTGCGAGCCTGGCCCCCCCGTTTCCCAGGTTCCCATCAGTGAAGTATTACTCATTCACACTCTGGCCCTTTTGTTTCCACTGCAAATCCCTCAGACACTTATAGATATGATGATGTTCATAGGTTTTTCCATTTATGTTGTTTCCTCGTGCATAACAATGATCTGCTGGCTTTCATTTCCTTTAATGGCACTCTGGATGGGGGGAAATGTTCCCTTGTTGTGTCACATGTCTGATGCTGGCCTGATTTCAGAAGCTGAAACAGTCTTGCGTGATGCTGACCCAAAAAGGGTCACCCTCCACCGTGTTGCGGGCTGGTAGCAAGTCCCCCTCCAAAGAGCAGAGTGTCAGAGAAAGGCTGGCTGGGGCAAGGGAAAGAGGGAGATGTTGGGAGTCAAATAGGTAAAAATTTGGTTTATAGCTCTGCCACTTTCTTGATGTCTGGTCTTAGTGAGTCATTTAACTGCTTTAAGCCTCAGTTTCCTCAGCAGTATAATGGAACTAGTGCTTACAGATACTTGGAGATCACAGGAGAGCTTAAAATATTACTGTCAGTCTCGGTAATAACATGAGATCCCCAGGAATTATGAGTCAGATGCTCTGTTCCACCCTGGCTTCTCCGGAGAGGAACACATGTCTATACATGGAAACGTCTCTGAATTATAAAGGACACTTGAAATAATCTACTGAACTTACTTGTTTACGTCTCTCTCCTTTAACTTTGGTTTTCTTACAGCCAGGAGCTATGTCCTATTTTCATTTGTTTCCCCACTAATCACTAATCAGTAAACATTTATTGAACTGATGTAAAAGCGAGCTGTGTTCTGAGGCTCAAAAGAGGACACTAGTCCCTACTGAAGCAAACCGTGAAGCCTTGAATGGATGTGATCTTACCCTGGAAAGGCAGTAATCTCTGGGGAAAAGGTGATAACCTATTGCAACTAAGGCACTAGGAGAAGGTGCGAAGCAGCTCTGAGAACGGGGACCCACTCCAGGATCTGTTCCCCTGGAGATCGAGAGGACCTCCTCTAGGGTTCAAGGTTTCCATTGGAGAGAAAGTGGGAGCATTGTTCCAGGGAGCTGGGCAGGGGCAGACAGGACTGCTCATCACTAGGGGAAGGGAAGGAGAGAGGACTGATGAGACCCAGGAATACAGATGCAATTTGAGATCGAGCTGTGGCCCTTGTAGGAGTCTTGATATAAAATCCTTCACAGCAAATGAGTTTGCCAATGTTTGCAGAATCCTTTGGAAGCTCTGGGGACTCACAGTGCAAGTAGTCACTGTGTTCTGAGCACGTCGTCAAGACGCTTGGCCGGGGTGAAGGACAGGAGGCCGTGCTGGGCCACAGTGCACGCACATGCACATGCACAAGGACAGGAGAGTCACGTGTCCCCCTGTGCATCACTTTTCAAGGGACGGAAGCAAGCGTGAGTGCGACCACTGGCTTGCCACTGTTCTCCCTGACTGCCCGCACGCAGGGAACCCCAGGCTGTTGCCCAGCGCTCCCATGGACACCTCTGTCAGTAAATCACTCCAAACACATCAGGGTCTACGCCTCAGGGATTACTTCCTGATGTCACAGTAGGAGATGGAAAATCCTAAGGGAAGGAGGAGGAAGGGAAAGAGAAGTGCGAGGAAGAAAGAGAGGAAAGGACAGAAGGACTGGCAACTATGAGCAAAATGACTTCCAGGGCGTGTCATGGCCAGCTTAGCCCTAAATAGGTTTCCGTTTCCAAAGCCCAGGAAAGAGGAATTTATCTTCAGTTCTCGTGATGGCTTTGCACAGGGAATGCCCCTGCTGGGAGTGCCTGTTTGCATGGAGAGCCAGCTGCCCTGCGCAGCTTAATCACGGAGGATGCTCGGTAATCATGTCATTGCCGCCTTAGCTCCCATTAGAGTTGATGGGGATTATTTCTTTGCAGCCACTGAATCATCCGAGGCGGCCGCTTCTCCTCTCGTGATGTACACAGCTTTGACTAGCAAATCATTCTAAATGAGACACATTACGGGCATTGTTGGGAAGGGTGGTCCCCTGTGGGGGTGGGGGGTTTAGCTCAGGCCTTACCCAGAGGCCCTGGCGGGTGGGGCCCGGGGCCTGCTGTCCCCTCCTTTGTTACTCCCTCTGGAGCAGCCAGACGCTATCAACCAGTTAGTGGGTCACATTCTATACAAGGAAACGGAGGGGAGTAAAAATAGCACCTCACATTTGAAAAAATGTTTTACAATTGCCAAAGTGCTTTTCATACCTGTTCGCTGACTCAGTCCTCACAGTGCCCTTCTCCATGAAGCAGGGAAAATATCCTATTTGACAAAAAGAAGGCCTGCATGGCAGAGTTGCCGGCCCAACATCCCACGGCAGGTTCCCCAAAATCCTGCCTCCGTGATCTGTCTTCCCCGTGGCTTCCTTCCAGCTTGAAGAGAGGTCGGGGAGAGGCATGTCCTGCTCCCACGGCGGGGCTTCCCCACTGCCCAAGCCCCTTTGTCATCCGATCCAATCAGCAGCAGTTCATTTTGGCTCCTAACTATCTCTGTCACCACCTGCCCCCCTCCACTCCCTCCCGGCACAGACCACTGGCATCTCACCCTTGCCTACAGTCTTGCTCACCTCCGCCCACTCCCCGCCTGCACACAGAAGCCAACAAGACGACAGGTGCTTTTCCTAAAACACAACGATGGACATGTCGCATTGCTCTCCGGATTCCTCCCCTGGTTCCCAAGGACAAAGTCCAGGGTCCAGCCTGGTCCACAGACCTGTTCTTGGGTTCTCAGTGTGGTCCTTCACGCCCCGGAGTGCTCTGTGCATCAGTGCAGCTGACCTACGACCTGTCCACCTGTGCCTGGGGGGCCACGCCCCTCCGAGCGTCTCTCACATGCTTGCATTAGAGTTATTGTAATAATAATAACAGTAAGGATAGTAAAGAGAAAGGTGATGATAATAATTATTTTATTGATAGTTGGCCATCAGAGTTATGTAACTCACATATCGACCCAAATGTCCACTCTCTATGGAAAAAATACAGCCTCCTTCTTATCATCCAGACCTCAGGTCACACGTTATCTGCTCAGAGAGGCCTTCCCTGACCAGCTTCTCTAAAATTACCTGACCTCCTTCATCTCTCCCTGTCCTGGTCATCCTGTCTGTTTTTTGTCACAGTTTATCTTATTCCTGCATCTGCATGGTGGTGTCGTGTCTCCAATCCCACAGCCACTAGCAGAACATGAGCTCCCTGGGAACAGGGACAGGACGTCAGGCTCTGATCTCTGTGGCCCCGTGCCTAGAACATCCCCAAAGTCCTGGTGTTGAGTGACCCAGGACCGTTCGGTTGACAAGGAATCTGAAGCTCAGAGAACCTAATTTACTCACCTAAGATCAACCATCTACCAAGGAGCAAAGCCAGGAGTTGCTGCAGTTTTTTGACCAGAAAATCAGCATCTGGTTTCAAGGTCACGTGGTTCAGAAACTTTCTCTAGCGTCCCCAAGACTGTAAGTCTCAGTACTTGTGTGCACACAGGCTCACTGGCGCCTGTAATTACTCCTGTCTTGGCGCCTACCCTGCTTCATAACTCCCCATTTATGTATCTCTGGACAATAAGCCACCGACATCAGGGATTCTGTCTCATTTATTGGGGTATCTCTAGTCCTTGGCACGGTAACTAAAATCAAGAAGTTGCTACATTTGTTGAATAAGTACAGAGGAAAGCAGGCACCACTTTCCTGGGTGCTTTTGACTTAGAATTATTTTAAACCAGAGCTACTCAAAGGGTGGTCCCTGGACCAGCAGCCTCAGCCTCCTTGGGAACTTGTTAGAGGTGCAGATTCTCAGGCCCCATCAGGACCCACTGAGGAATCGGAAACTTCCCCAGAGGTCCAGATTCCTACCTGGCCCTCAGTGTCCCCTCGGCAGGGTCTATGACTTGACCTAGTGCTCAGCTCAGAAAGCGAAGCTGGCGCTGCTCCTTCAGATGCTGCCAGGATGCTTGGCTTCATGCATCCCTGTGCTCCCTGCTAAACTGGACCAATACCATCACCCAGCTTGATGATGCTTCACGCGGTTCAGATTGGAACGCCCCCTGGAGGTGATGGGATTGGACTAACGGCTTCCTTCATGGTTAAGCCCATGAACTTGTTGCTTCCTGGAACCCCGTCCGCATTGTGCTGGCCTGGCATGGGAATGTCAGGGGAAAGGAAAACCAGGTTTTCGGGGTGGGGGAGGTGAGCCCTTCCCCTGCAGCCTTAAATGCTGCTGCAGCCCCATTCTCAGTGACAAGCAACTCTCTGCCTTCCAAAATGGTTCATTTCATCCTCAGACAGCTCAGGCTATCAAAATGTCCTCATATGACCACAGTCTACTTCTTGATAACTTCTTCGCACAGCCTCCCTGCCCTGCACACCCCCACTCCAACTCACTCACTGCTGGCTCCCAAGCTCCCATCATCGCTCTAGGGATGCTCAGAGCATGTTATGCTTTGATCCTCACTCAATGTATATTTTATCTCTAATGAAATGGAGGCCGAGAGAATCTGCACTGGTCCTATGGGGCTGCAAAGCCAGGCTGCCGTGTTGTGAGGTTAGGGGAATAGATGGCCGAGCTGTAAGAGATGGGATGGGTGTCTGTAAATGTGTCGCTGACTGCCTGGAGCTCCCCAGAAGCTTAGCTCTGAGCAAATGAATATTCCTACTTCAGGATAGCTTCTTTTTATTTTTAGAACACGCCCTGTGGAATTGCAAGCTAGGAGGGACACGGGAAAGCACATGAACCTTCTCAAATCACTGCAGATGTGTTATGGGGGCATGCGAGAGGAAGCCTGTAAGGGGAGGCAAATGTCAAAGAGTGGGGAAATAAGGAGGGTGAAGCTATTTGCTAGGCCCAAGGCCCCCAGTGGAACATCTCAGCCCAGGTCAAGCCCACTAGTGCCAGTCCTTTATCCACATGTGTGAGCCCCTGCAGGTACCATCCCTGTCTCCTTTGGCCATAAAAGACCTCAGTCACCCGAGTAGCATCATGGCAAAGACATCTGACTCCTTACCACATCAGGAGCGTCCTGCCCCATCGGTTCATTAGGTTTACAGACCATCTTAATGTCCATGGAGAATATTGAAACGTAGGCCCCTGAATATCTCTGGAAAATCAGCATGAGTTCTGGAATCAGACAAATGGACACGCAAATCTTGGCCATTTATTGTCTCTAGAACATCGGACGGATTACCTAACCTCCTTGAATCTCAAATTTCCCATCTTTAAAATGAGTATACAAATACATAGCCAAAGATCTGTTTGGAAGATGAAAAGAAGGAGCATTTATAAGGTGATAGCAACTATTTTCATTAGTATTACATGGCAGGCAAGACCTTCTCCGGTCTAATTCCTTTTGCCTACATCTGTAGGGTTTCTCCATTACTGCCTCCCAGAGTCAGGATGTGCTTACCTGATTCTCCAGGCACGTGATCTGGATTCAGGCTCCTGCTTCACGGCCCCAGGTACATTTTTCTTACCTCCTTTTGAATCCGGGTCGAAGGATCAAATGCCTGGCAACTCCACCATCTCCACCTAGCACTTTGTTTAGCTTATTTGGAGGGGGGGGGGCGGTAATTAGGTTTATTTATTTATTTTTTAGAGGAAGTGCTGGGGATTGAACTCAGAACCTCGTGCATGCTAAGCATGCACTCTACCACTTGAGCTATACCCTCCCCCTTCCACCATGCACTTTGGGATCCACTCTTGTTTTGTAAATCTAGATTGGACTTTACCTACTAGCACCTGGGCTGGGCTTATAATGAGCCATTTGATGCTGAGAAGAGAAAACTTCAAGGTTTAAAGTAGCAAAAAGTCAGTGGAAAGGGAGCTAAAATGTTTTTCTGCTGTAGGAATATGGGTGCTTTTAAATTTTAAATCTCATGAATGAAGCATAATGCTACTTTGCAAAAGAGAGGTAGAGAGGCCAGGTTCCCACCACGCTTTAGAGTTTAACTGGACTGGGCCGCCTGGCAAGCAGAAATTGTGAAGGAAGCTGGGACATCAAAGCCCTCAGTGTCGCATGAAGGCGAGGAGCACGTGTCCTTGTGAAGCACAGACCTGAGACTCAAAACAAAGCATCCACAGAGACCTGGGACCATAGCACGGAAAGGATCCTCAGAGGAGGGACAAGAGCAGGGAACGGGAGCCTCACCTAAGCATTGGAACAAGTGGTTATTTGTGCATAATTGGCTGGGCTCTGAGGTTAGAGAGGAATTCTTTTTCCCTAGGTTGTGTCTTTTTCCCCCCTTACTTTTTATTGAAGTGTAGTCGATTTATAATGTTAGTTTCAGGTGTACACCAAAGTGATTCACTTATACATATACATACATACATACATATTTTCTTTAGTTTCTTTTCCATTGTGGCTCATGACAAAAAATTGAATATGCTTCCCTGTGCTATACAGTAGGTCCTTGTCGTTTATCTGTTTTATACATAGTAATGTACATCTGTTCATCCCAGTCTCCTAATCTATCCCTCCTCCCCTTCCCCTCCAATGACCATGGTTTGTTTTCTATGTCCGTGAGTCTATTCTAAAGAGGAATTCCTGCCGCCTGGGTTTCTCCCCTGACGGTCTTTGTGAGTACTCCCATCTCCACTCCCACAGCGCTGTACACGTGTACCATGAAGTACGGGTCTTCAAGTCTCTACATCACTTAGCCAGGTCTGTTCATACCGCACCAGGCTGAGACGGTGACGTCCTAGGCACTGGCTTACCTGGAAGACAGGCCACGTGCAGCAGTACAGTCGAGTCAGAGGGGCTGGGCGTCCAGCGTCATCAGACCGGTGCTTAAGGACCAAGCCCGCCACTCACCAGCTGAATGACTCTGCAGCGAGTTCTCGGCATCTACAAGCCTGTTTCCTCATTTGTAAAATAAGAAAGGAGCTGTACCTATGTCCACAGCGTTAGAGCAAATGAGAAAGTAAGTAGAAATCACATAACACGGTTTTCCATGTAGTGGGGTTATTAAATGCTTGTATCATAAATGTATTCCTCCCTATCATTTGGGGATAGGAGTGTCAAAGTTATTACATTGTACACAGCGGTAAGTCATTGGTTAGGGCCCTTCTCCATGGAAAAGACACTGTGTGCAGCCCCATGGGCAATAAATAGAAACAAAGCATGAATCACAAGCTTAAGAGATTTATGAACGAGTTGGAGAGATAAGAAAAGAAACGGTCAAACAAGATGTAAAATGAGACCTAAAGAAAGAAATCTAAGCATGTTGTGCCATCGGAGGAGGAACGGTGACTTGTGTGTGGCTGCTCTGTCCCAGGCACTGTGTTAGAACTTTATAAACCTTATTCTCCATAATCCTCCCGACGGCATCACCGGGTAGGTCCGTTACTATCCCCACTTAATAGCTGTGAGGACTGAGGCTCAGAGGGGCGAATGACTTTCCAGGAAGCCCCAAGCAGCAGATGATGAGAAGGATTTTACACTGTCTTAAGTTCTCTCTCTGGAACACCTCCTTGACTCTAAGGAGAGAAGGAGAGTAGAGAGGAAGGGTGTTGACACTGTCCCTAGAAAAAAGAGAACTGTGCTATTGCTGCAGCTTTACACTGGATCATAGGGGAACTATAAGTAATTCTGAAAAAGAGAGGTGGCAGTCATAGGCATTGTTTGCCCCTGAAATAATAACTGTGAAAACACAAGCCCAGCTTCTCCCATCCGCGCTGAGTGTGGTGTGAATAACGTGGGTTGTTCTGGCAGAGTAACCTCATGCAGCATCTCTGATGGTTCAGTAGGGAAACATCCAGTGATGATTAACTGAAAATCATCTCAGAATATCATCGTGAGTCAGTGGGCCATGGATCTTTTCCAAACTGTGGCCTCAGAAAATAGATGATAGATAAAAATAAAAAGATAAAAGATAAATACTTTTTTCAAATAAATAATAAAAAATTGAAAAGCAAAGGAATAAACTTGGTTGTCAAGCATAAGGGAGGCAGCCTTGTAGATAGAAGGCGGAAGGAGATGACGTTTATATAGTATCAGACATTGCGCTTGGTGCCCACTGGATTTTATGCAAGAGAATATTGAGATGGGATCGTAATTGGCTGAGGGGGAAAGGCAGCTCCCAGAGCATTGGTCCTAATGAAGTGAGACTACAGTCAGGGAGCCGCCAGGGGGCATATTGAGAGAGCTTGCATGAAAGGGAAGCCCATGCAAGTGGAGCAGAGGAGATGGGATGGAGAGATAGGAAGACTGGGTCCAGATGAAACTCTAATAGCCCGTAATTCAGATGCATGGGAAGTCAGGTCCATCCCTGGATTCTGTGGTTGTGTAAGCCATTGCATCTTCTCTTTGTGTTTTTTTTTGGGGGGAGCGGGGGGTGGTGGTGAGGGGATTAGCTTTATTTATTTATTTATTTATTTACTTACTTATTTATTTAATGGAGGTACTGGGGATTGAACCCAGGACCTTGAGCATGCTAAGCATGCACTCTACCACTGAGTTATATCCTCCCCCTGCATCTTCTCTTTGATTTAGCTAGTTTGAGTGGGAGATACCATTACTTAGAACCAACGAGTCTTGGACTAATGTGGAAATGAACTCATACTGTATCTCCAGCAATGAGGACAACGCAGGACGTAGAGTCTCAAGATATTATTGGGATGAGTGATCTTACAAGCAATTATTACGCTTGATCCTTACAAGCAACTGCAAACAATGACTCATAAAGGTTATTTACAGTGACAGAAACAGAAGTAAAAGTCTCATGTTTTATCTCTAGATCAGCGCTCCTTCAGTTGTTTTACATGGACCTTCAGTAATTTGAGGAAAACCTTATGCCCTCTAGTACATATGGGTGGATGCTTCTCTTTCAAAAATTATCTTTCTGTTTTGCATGATTTAAAAAATTCTACACGAATGCTTTTTCATCATAAAAGAGCCACCCACTCCATTGCACTCGTACTGTCTTCTCAATTACAGATTAATGTGTACCTAGTAGACCTTCTTCTGTGCATTTATTTAAAGTTAATTAAGTATCAAGTTGACGAAAATCTTTGAATTAAAAATAACAGTTTAATTTGCTTCAAAAGAATACAAAGAGCATAGGGGTGAGGCTCAGATGCAACAGAATAGACTGTGCTGATAATTGTTGAGGCAGCATGATGGGTACATGAAAGTTTGTCATTCTGTTCTCTATACTCTGCATATGTTTGACATATACAGATTAAATAAAATCATAAAATAAATATGCATGCAGTGTAAAGAATTTTTAAAAAGGGGAAAAATGAGAAAATAAAACCATCATATTCCTACTACCCAGAACTTACCACAGTTAAGTATATGCTCTTGTACTGTATGTTCTTCCAAATCTTTATGTATGTGTAGATACACACACACACCCTCATCTAATTTTTTTAATTTATCCAAAATTTCATAAAAGTATACATTTTAATTATTTTGTTTGTTTCTGTTATTAATGTGTTTATTTTATTATTGGGAAGAAGCATTCTCTGCCTTTATGCGTCCATGTCAATATTCAATATTCTTTTGTCTCCATAATGTCTATTCCAGATTCAAATTTCTCTAACCATCTTTAATAATTCATTTATTTGTTTATGAGCATCCAATACAGAACCAAGTATTATACCCAGTTTTTATGCCCTTTAAAACTCATGGAAAAATTCCCAGCTTTATTGAGATTTAATTGATATAACATATCATTCACCCATTTAGAATGTTCAGTGTTTTTTTTAGTATATTCATAGAATTGTACAACCATCACACCAATCTGATTTTGGAGCATATCATTACTTTAAAAATTAGCAGTCACTCCCCAGTCCCCACCTGCCCCTCCCCAGCCCTGGACTAGTTTCTATCTCTATATATTTGCCTGTTCTGGACGTTCATAGAAAAGAAACCATACAATTTATTGCCTTTTGTAATTGGCTTCTTTCAATTAGCATAATGTTTTCAAGGGTTACCCGTATTGGAGCACATGTCAGAACTTCACTCCATTTTATTGACACGTAATATTTCATGGTATAAATATAACAGGTTTTATTTATTCATTCATCAGCTTATGATTTGAATTGCTTCCACTTTTTAGGTATTTATGAATAATGTTGCTATGAAATTTATTGTTGAAGTTTTTGTGTGGATGTGTATTTCCCTTTCTCTTGGGAGGAACTTTTGGCAATATGGTCACCCTACACTTAGCATTTTGAGGAACTGTTAAACTGTACAATCTAAATGGGTGAAATATATGGTATGTGAATTATATTTCAATAAAGCTGTTAAAAATGTTGAATATTTTCCCTCCAGACTTATTTTTAATTTTTAAATTTTTTTAACTTTTATGATGTATTTTTATTACAGTATAATTTTTTTATTGAGTTAAGTCGATTTACAGTCTTGTGTCAATTTCTGGTGTACAGCACAATTTTTCAGTCATACATGAATATACGTATATTCATTTTTATATTCTTTTTCACTGTGTGCTACTACAAGATCTTGTATATATTTCCCTGTGCTATACAGTATAAACTTGTTTCAGGTTTGTTTTTAAATAGTTTTTCCCTTCTAGTGAGATTCTCTCCTGGATAACTTACTGAATGCTCCAGATGTTCAGCAAGGACTCTCCACTCTGGTTAGTTGGAGCTAGAAAGTTTCTTACCCCTGTGTGAGGTCTGACAATTGCTCCTTGGTCATTCTTCATTTGGCCTTGTAGGGGATCACTCTATACATGCACAAAGATTCAAATGGAAACTTATGAAAATTTCTGTTGCCTTTTCTTTTTGTGACTTCCTCCTCTATGGTATCTGCCCTGTAAATTTCAGCTTCCTTGGCCTCCATGAACTCTGATCTCTGGTCTCAAGGAAATGAGACCCCAGTTGTGTGTTTGGGCTCTCCTTCCCTCCCACTTAGACAGCTAGTCTCTGGAAAGTGGATCAGAAATCTAGGGTGATTAGACGGATGACCTCATTTTTTTTCTCTTCACTCTCCGCAATCATGTTCTACTCATATGAAACAGTTCTTTCATATATAGTTTGTTCAATTTTCTACTCGTTTATGGAAGGAGGGTAACCCAGTATTTACTCAATCTTAGTTAAATACACTCTTTTGCCTTTTAGCCACCTCTTTCCCAAATGGATTTCATGGATAATTTCACTAACAAAACTGTTCATTCTTTTTCTTCCATTTCCAAATTACCCATAAAATTTAATAAAGTTACTAGAACTTAGATCATTATAGTTCATAACCTTTTAACGAAAGAAGGAGCTTACTGTGTAGTGATTGGTTTTCATGTGGACATTGGGTTAAGAGGGCTGATCAAACACAGTGACAGATCTGCTCTGATTTTTAGATATCCATGTGGGTTTTAGAGTTCCCTGCTTTTACTTAGAAAATAAGGGCACACATTAGAATATGGTTCCATGAATTTACTGAGAAGACAGAAATGTATGTTGCTGAAATTGTTTAACCTGTCTTGCTAACAAAAGTCATGGTTGTGGGTTAACAGTTTATCACTTTTTTTTTTAGTGTGCATCCTTTCCCCACAATTACATAATAATAGAATATTTTGATCTGTAATTCAGTGTCTGCTGCCGGTGAGCTATGTGAGGGTAGGACCACACATTCTTCCTGGCTTTGTCCTGGCATAGGGTATGTGTGAAGTCACTGTAAGCACTGAATGAATGACTAAGTATAAAACATGATATATGTGTCTCAGACCTGCCTCCAAAATAGTCTCCCAGAGATCATTAGAATGTTAAAAGTCACATTTTAACAAACCCTGTATGAGAGGAGGAGGGAAAGGTAGAGGTAAGGCACAGAGGTATGTGCAGTCAAAACTAATATACAAGGAACTTCTATCTCAGTCAACAGTTGGGTTCCTTCTCCTGTGATCAGAGCTGTTGAGTTCCTATGAGGCCAGCACCATGAGACCTAACCAAGGTATATGGAAGATCAGAGGTTCCTTTTGCCTGGAAGTAAAAGGGATTTCTCTGGAAGTAACATACGCCACAATAATTAACACTCAACATTACTTTCTCCTCTACTCAAATTGGGCAGAAACACGGATCACACCATGGGCTATAAAAACAGTATCATGGTGGATTCAATAAAAATGGTGATTTAGGGAACTCTAAGACTCTGTCCATCTATAAAAGCAACTAATAAGTTGGCAAAAACTGCCAGAATTAACTTTTATAGACCTCTGGACTCTAGTCAAAAACTTACAGTAACCAAGGAAAAGTTTAATGGAGAAAGAAATCGTTTCATCACAGTAAGAGAGTTCTGTCGCATTTTATACCACCTGCTTACCATCCCTCACTCCCCGTGTCAGAAGCCGTGAGAAGAGCAGACTGAACACCTGGTTCATGCTGCAAGTACCTTTGGGAACAATAAATACCTTATTCTCAAAAACCGGGGTTTTAGGTGTCAACCTGGCTGGCAGCTCCCTCAAAGATGGGCACAGGGACTGGCATTGGTTTTGCCTGGCTTGGAGCATTTCCAGGGCTGGGTGGCTTCCCAGGCAGCTTTTAGTGAAAGGCAAAAAGTATTGACTGCAGCGTCTTGGGACAAGGGAAAACAGTCAGGGCAAGCAGTAGACAGACCAAAACTCCTGGTAGAGAAGAGGCTGGGAAATGAGATACGTGGGGAGAATAAGGGCTTGAAAAATCTCCTGTGTGTGCTGGAGAATCAAGAAGGCCACACCTCTTCCCAGGGATGGATGTATTCTTAGTAAAAGCCTGAAAAGGCTTTAAGCTTTCACCTCTGGCTGACCTTCAGGCTCTACACAAGCAGGAAGTGAAGGTGAAGGCAAAGTTGTAAATGTCCTGGCTAAGCATTGAAAAAGTGCCCCAACACAGAGCCTGTGTCTACAAAGCCTGGGAGAATTTTCCTTTCTTTTCTTGGCTCCAGGGATTTCAGGAAATTCTGTTAAAACATTAGTGACCACTAAGCTAATAAAACAGAGATTTCAGTGGCCACACGTGACAGAGAATATAGACTTCTGGTTTACAAGAGTCATTAACAAACAACCCCCATCCAGCAGGAACACAAACCCAGGGAGAGAGGAGTATGATTTCTAGAGTTGCCACAGTAAAATATTCAAAAGTAAAATATTCAGAAGAATATTTTCAGCAAGAAAGTGATAAGGCATTCAAGGAGACAAGGAAGTCTGTCCCAGTCACAAGGGAGAAGATGAATGAATAGAAACTGTCCCTGAGAAAGCAGGCATTGGACTTACTAGACAAAGATTATATTAACTATATTCAAAGAACTAAAGAATATCATATGTAAAGAACTAAAGGAAATCAGGAAAATGATGTCCCATCAAATAGGGAATATTAATAAGTAGGTAGAAATTGTACAAAGAAACTAAATAGAAATTCTGGAGTTGAAAAGTACAAAAACAAATTAAAAATTCACTAAAGTGGTTCATATCAAATTTGTCTATGAAGAAGAAAGAATTAGCAAACTTGAAGATAGGTAAATTGAGATCATCCAGTCTGAGGAGCAGAGAGAGAAAAAGAATGAGGAATCATGTACAGAACCTAAGAGACTTGTAGGACAACAGCAAGTAAATGAACAAATGCATAATGAGAGTCTCAGAGGGAGAAGAGAGAGAAAACGGGACAGAAAGACTCTTTGAAGAAATATTGACCAAAATATGATATTTATAAGAAATTCATGTTTTAGGGAGAGTGAAAGGATGGAAGAGATAACACATGCCGATAGTAAACAAAAGAAACCCGGAATAACTATACAAGTATCAGACAAAATAGACTCCAAAAATGTTTCAAGAGACAAAGAAAGGCATTGAGAAGATGTAATAGTTATAAATAGATGTGCCCCTAAAGACAGAAGCCCAAATATTTGAAACAAAAGTGACAGAATTAAAGGGAAGACTAGACAGTTCTACAATCACAGTTGCTGACTTCAATATCCCACTTTCAATATTGGATAGAACATCTAGACTGGAACTCAATAATTGTATCAAGAGCTTTTAATAACAGGATAAATCAACCAGACATAACTGACATATCTAGAACATTCAGCACAACAACAACAGAGTACACATTCTTTCAAGTACACATGGAATATTCCTCAGGACAGACTATATGCTAGGCCACAAAACATGCTTCAATAAAGTTTTAAGATATTGAACTCATACAAAGTATATTCATACATACTGAGATTATATAATATATCACCTTGTTAAGATAACAGTAGACCCCAAACTCATTGTGGGTTTTAAAACAATTCTTATCAAAACCTCGATGTCTTTCTTTTTTTTTCCCCAGGAGTGGAAAGTCCTAATTTTAAAAAATAAAAGCAAAGTTGAAACTCTTACTTTCCAGTTTCAAAATTTACTATAATTGTATGGAAATCCAAACAGTGTCTTACTGGAATTTGGATCAACACAGAGATTAACAGAATAGATTAAAATATGGATGAATTGTGAATTATGTAAGTGAAAGAAGCTGATCACAAAATGTCACATATATATGATTCTATTTATGTGAAATATTCCATATAGTTAAATCCATAGACATAGGACAAATTAGTGGTTGACAGGAGCTGGGAGGAGAGAGGAATGAGAAATGACTACTCATTGGGTATGGGGTTTCCTTTTGGTATGATGAAAATGTTTTGTAACTAGATAGAGGTGACATTTGCACAAACATTGTGAATGTACTAAATGTCACTGAATTGTGCACTTCAAAACAGTGACATTATATTAGGTGAAGTTTACTTGACTTAAAAGAAAAACATTATACTTTTCCCCAACTCATATAGGTTCTAACTTTAAATCTTGAATTTATTTATTTCTGCTTCCACTGGGCTAAAACATTTTGAAAAGCATCTGCACACATCATATAATTGCATATATATGACTATATATGTATATGACTATATGTATATATATATATATAAACACTGAGATATATACATAACACCAGTGAGTTGATATCGTTTCTTTAATCTTATTCATAAATAAATTACTTCATAGATACAGCAGCACTGATTTCCCCAGCATATAAAAGGCACAGATATTTTCATACACTATCTTCATTTTCTATGGTTCCTCAATGTGTAGAAGATACCATTTCCGCTTCTTACTATGCCCTTTAACATCTGGTCTGTGCCTTCCTTGGTTATTCCCTGTCATTGATTTATTCATGGTTCTGCTTCATCCCAGTGACACCACTGTAATTACCTAACCGTAACGGACCGTGGGCTTGCTCGTCTCTTCATCGTAAATGCCTATAACCCCTAGATCAGGATGGAAACAGCGACATAGCTGTCAAGGTTTGGTTCAAGCCTTGGATCCTTTGGGAAGACTATTCTATTCACATACCATTGGAGGATACACTTTCATTTCCTTGTTTCCAGCTCCTAGTTACTCAAAGAATGGTGCCTGGACTAGTGCATCAGCACCGTGGGAGAGCTCATCAGGGCTCATCAGAAATGCAGAATCTCAGGACCCCTCCCAGACCTACTGACTCAGACCCCGTACGTTATCAAGTATCCCACGTGATTTGAATGCACATCAAAGTGTGAGAAGCACGCAGGACAGACCTCTTTTTTTTTATACTTACACCATTACATTTTTCTCCTTACTGGTCTGCATGAATCTCCAGACTGTTAAGCAACTTAAGGATGGGAAATCTGTTTCATTTATCAGTGTATCCTCACATGCACAGTTGTGGGCTCATAACTCCTCCAAAAATATTTTCAGAATTGTTAGAGAAAGAGTGGTTTCTGCAATCCCCCAAGAAGTGCTTCTTTCTCCAGTTCATTAGTGGATCACCTTTGGGCTTTGGTGGAGAAAATGCTAGTGTTCAAGCTCAGCTATCTGTACGTTTTCATCATCAGAATCTACCCAGTATCAAGAAGCTAATAAAGCTGACAGCAATGAGAAGCACATGACAGCAGAAGCTAGGCTTCTCCTGCGATCCCAGAGCAGAGAATAATTTGACAGTTCAGTGCTGCCTGTTTGCCAAAATCTTTCCATGGCCCATTTCTCATTATGGAGAATAGCCCTGTGGGGGCCTGGGTGACAGGGGTCCATGTGGGAAGGTACAGCTCAGCGTGTTTGCTGCAGGCACTGAGTGACAAAAGGTGTTGGGAGGATTCCCCATTTAAAGGCTCCCTCCAACCCCACACGCTCTGCTCAAGCCTCAGTAATGAACATGGCTGGCAATAGTCTTCCGCTACTCTGGGCTCTGTTCTTTCTTCTCTCCTTTCCTCACTTCCTGGCTTTCCTAAAATGTCTATCATCTCAATGAAAAGGCACCCTACCTGCCTTCAAAAAGCCCCCATATGCAGAGCTAAAGAAGTTTGTAGCAAATAATTGAAATATACTAGGCACTATAGTGGAGGTATATATTGAAGGAGGCAGAGAGAGGGTAGTGAATCAGCTTTGCAGGGAATGCACTAGAGCTGGGAATTAACCTGGAGAAATGCACTAGGTGGGTGAGTTAGGGAAGGATGCTCACTTGCAAACACACAGGACTAAAAACTGCAAGTTGTTAAATACTGCAAAACAGAAAGATAAAAGAGGTGTGGGACAGGAGGTTCGTGGTGGCAGGGGGTTAGGCAGAGTCAGGGGTAAGGAGAGCCTCCTGTAACTTACAAAGGTGTCTGGACTCTATTCTCTGCAGTGTTCTTATACCTTTGTGATGTGAACCACAGCAAGAAATAGGATTTGTATCATGATTCAGTAGACATATACACAGAATTTGAACAAAAGATTCATTGAAACATTTTTTAAGCCTCGTTAAGTATCCAAATTCCTATTACTTCTATTTTATTCATTTCATATCTGACTATATGTGATGCTGGTTATGCTTTTATGTCAGTGTCTGCTCTCAAGAGGACTTGAGCTGTGATAGTGAGTATCTTTGTCTTGTTCTAGACCTCAAAAGAAAGCTTTCAACATTTCATCACTAAATGGGATGTTTGTTGTATGAGTTTGGTAGATTTCCTTGTCAAATTAAGGAAGTCCTTTTCACATTTTAGTGAGAGTTTTTAACATGAGTGTTAAATTCCATCAAACATTATTGGGAAGATGTGTTTTTTTTTCCCTCTATGAAGTTATTAATGTCTAAATTGTTTGATTTTTCTAATGTTAAAAATAACTTGTAAAAAATAACTTGTATTCAAAAGATACATTTAATCTGGGCATGATGTACTATCCTTTTTACATATTTCTGGATTTGATTTGCCACTATTTGTTTAGAACTCTTTAAAATTTACATCTAGGAAAGCTCACTCTACTTGGTGTACAGATTTATGAGAACTGACAAATGTACAGAGCCAAGCCACCATCATCCCAAGTCACAGAATGAGGCAATGGTCACATTTCCAACTGTCTCATAAATGCCATTTTAAAAGTTCCTTTGAATCAATATTCAAGTAAGTTCCCTACTTTAAATTCCTTTCTGTCTTCTTCCTTCCCCCTTACAGTGTATTTGTTGAAGAAACGGGTTTGTCTTGTAGCGCTTCCTACAAGCTGAATTTTGCTGATTACAGCCCTATGGTTGTTCTTTAACATCTGTTATTTAACAGAATATTTGTCATTCAACATACTGTTCTGTCTTTCATATTGTTGCTAGATTGAATCTGGCGGCTTGATCAGGTTCAGGATGGGTCTGGGTGAGGACAAGTCTAGTTTACACACAGACTTGTGAATTTCATCAGGGTACATGGAATGTTTGTTGGCCACTTTTTGTAAGGTTAGTAGTTAATGACCTGTGCTTAGATACAAAAATTCACCGTGTGTTACACAATAATGGTGCTCTAATTCTTTCATGTCTTCTTTATTCATTAGCTAGAATACTTCCATAAAGAGAAACTGCCTCATCTACTTGTTGGTGACTGAGCAGTGTGGGAAGACATGGCAAAATGCTGAATTCTTTCCCTTTATTTTCGAGTTTGCAGTGGTCATCAAGGTTATTTTTTTTCTTCTAGCACCATATTGCACCTTATAGTTTTATATATTTGATCTGTTTAAATTCATAGCAGAAATCAGTGTTAATGATGCTCAGATTGGACCACTTTTGGCCAATAACAGTTTACTCCGGTTGACTTCAAATTTGTTTAGAAACGACCCTACTAGTCTTTCTTGTTATCTGGTATAAAAAGATATTCCACGATCACCGTTTCCTGCCCCAGACTTAGGAGGAGCATTCATTTTGAAAAGAGCTCTGGTGACTTTTGGTATGAAATGTCATTTCAAGACTATAATCTGTGATGAGCTATGAGTGTTCCTTGCTACTGGTTTACTGAGTTTTCAAGGCATTTTCAGGGAACAGAGCTAGAAAATACACATATATACATATGTATGCACGTATTTATATAGGTATTCCTGTATACACATGTATGTGTGAGTATATATCTCTCTCTACCTATATATCTTATCTATTTTATATAATAGATATATAAGTTTATATAAATTATAGTTTGAATCCCAGTACTCCAGAACACAGAGGTGATTGAATTAGAATATCATATAATTACTTATTCATTGAATCCCAAAATATACCTACCCAACAGTCGCACAAACAAATACACATAAATAACAACAAAAGTGTGTTTACTATAAAAAGCTTCAGATTTTTGTTGCAGTTTTTCTTTGGGAGAGTACATCCCACTAGGACATTAGAGTTAAATGATTGAGGTTTTAGTCAGTTCTAACACTTCCCCTCTGAGTGATCAGTCGCCAGACAAACATTTAAGTTCATTTTTTCCAAATCACTTTTTAATTTTTCAAGTATCTGATTCCAAAATTAATCACATAAAACAAAGTACATTCAGAGTTGTCTAGTTGCTAACTCTTTGCCTCTGGTGATACTCCTGTTTCAACCCCAACTATATTTAAGTCTACAGACACACACGCTCTGTTTTCTTAGATGCATGATACCAAACTATGCACTTTTCTCCCCTTTATCTTCAGACAATAAGACATTCTAGAGATCTCTCTAAATTAAGATATAGAGATATTGCTTATTACTTTTCACAACTACTTAGTACTCCACTGTGGAGTACTACTTTATTCACCCAGTCTCCTATTTGTTTTTAGTCTATTGATATTTCAAATATTCCTGCAAAGAATGCCGAGAACATAGGACTTTTCATATTTTTGCCAGGGCATTTTTGGCATCAATTCCTAGAAGGGGAATTACTGAGTCGAAAGGTAAATGAACATATAATCTTCCTAGAAATTACCATCTATGCCTACACAGGTGATCACTAATCCACATTCTCACCAGGGATATGTGAGAATGCTTTCTTTCCCCCATAGCTTTGACAGCTGGGTATTGACAGGTATTTCACTGGAGCTTAATAAAAAAAAATCTGTAAGTACACCTAATTTCATATAGAAATTTAGTATATTTTACTATAAAAATCTCAGATCAGTAGAAGAGATGTACATTTAAATTGGTGGTTTTGGTATTTCTGGAAGAAGATGAAATCTCCTGGATTATAAACCAGGTTTCCAAATGGATCACAAAACTTAAAGGAAACCATACAAGTACCAGAATAAAACAGGGGTAAATCCTTCTATAATCTGCGAGTTGGGAAATATTTTTAATCTATTACTCAAAATCCAGAAGCAGCAAATAAGAAATAAAAATAGATGATTTGATTACATTTAAAAAACTTTCTGTGATAGAAATATACTGTATGCAAAGCAAAAGAGAAAATTACACACTGGGGGAAGAAAAGATGAGTACTAATGAGACAAACAAATTCTGGATTTTCCTAACATAGAGAGAAGTTTAAAAGTAGAAAAGAAAAAAGGTTCTAAAAAAACTTCAATTAAAAAAAAAGTCTTTTATAAAATGTTTTAGGAAAAGAGGCTAAAGAAAGAAAAAGAAATGAAAATGACGTGCAAACTCATGAACAAGCTTGAATGAAACAAGCTTATTTATATAGTAAGAGAAATGTAAATTTAAATTATAATGAGATATTATTTCTCATCCATCACAATGACAAAAAACCCCAAAGTTTGCCAATATACTGCATCATAAAGCTGTGAGGAGACAGGCACTCCCATAGATTGCTGAGAAAGCGTACGGGTACAATCTCTTTGGAAGAGAAATTGGCAATACTTAAGAAACTTACATACGCACATTTACCCTTGGACTCAGCAAGATAAACAGTCTAGAGATGGCAAATTTCATAAAATATCATTTATGCTTATCACTGCTTTGAAATTTTCATAGTTTTAAGACTCACCATTTGATCTTGTTACTGAGCGCTCAAGAAAAAATGCAAATATACTATCATTTCACCAATTAGCATCTTAAAAATATTTTGACACCCTTATTTAGTGTTATTTGAAATTCAAAATAAAATAAATGTCACTCCTAGGGGTACAGCGCTTGGACTGCTTAAGACCCCTTTCCCCTACCAACATACACACATACCCACACACATATTGAACGTTTTTAGACTGAACAAATTAATGTGTCATCACGGGGCAAGAGGAGGCGTGTCATGGGCTAAAATGTCAAAACAAAGTGCTGAAGCCAGTGGGCTGAGAACTGCAGATGTAATTTAATCATAAGGTGGCTGAGCTGTGTTCATATAGCCTTTCTGAGGTGGACAGCAAAGAAAATCCACCCTCCTGTTACAGAAAAAGGGTTACTCGGGATCTGAATTATTGAGCTTTGCTATTGACCAAACTCAATTCAATAATTCTGTGAGTCTTACTTTGGTTCTGTGTTGGCTTAAGCTCTAGGTTGGGACATGAAAATGTTAGCACTGGGAATGATTGGAAAGCCTTACACCTTGTGCAGTGAAATGTGAGTGAAATGTGAACAGCCTGGACTGGGACTGGGGGAGTGAGGCGCCTAGGGTGCAAAAATTGAAGGGCACTTGGGTCATGGTGACAGGATCTTATAGAGACAAGGCGTGTCATGAGAATGACTGCCTCCTGGATTTTTGTGCCCTGAGCACCTAACTCACCCCACCTTAGTTTGAACCTTGAAACTGATGCCGAGACAAAGTGCTTGGTCAGTTCTTATAGTTAGTTGGTGGCAGAGCTGGAACTAATACAGGTTCTCTGATGCAGGACTACAATCTTTCCCACTGCCCCACCCCCAAAACACATTAGGTTGCCTTTACTTTTTTTTTTTTTTTTTGGAGTGGGGAGGGAGGTAATTAGGTTTATTTATTTATTTATTTTTAGAGGAGGGATTGGGGATTGAACCCAGGACCTCATGCATGCTAAGCACGCACTCTACCACTGAGCTATACCCTCTCTCCTACCTTTACTTTTGCTACCGCTCCACTCCGGGGAAGCACTCTCAAGACAGAGTGGTCAGCCCCGTAGCCTAGATAAGACCTTGAGCTTCAATTTGGTCATGGCATGATGACCAAAAAGAGCACAGTGAGACCTCACCCAAAGTAAGATAATCCACTGTTCAAATGGGAAAATGATTACAAGGTGAATCAACAGGTAAACAAGGGAAATTATCCTTTATAATGAAAATCAAGTAACTTTATTTAAAGTGCTAATGAAAAGAGCTATTATTGGCAAACGATGACTTTGCTAATTTACAAACCACTCCTCCCATTGACTGAAACGCTTCTAAGACATGAAATCTTCCACGGAATGAAATAGTTTCACCTTTAAGACAGTATTTGTTAAGGATCTGAAAGAAATAGTTCTGCATTTCTTCAAGAATACTCTAAAACTTCCAGTTTTTAATTAAGCAAATAGACCCAGCAAGGATGACTTTCTCACCCTGGAATGCTTGATTAAAAAAAAAAAAAACAACTTGTCTGTTTATCCAAGAGAAGTGAAAACTTATGTACACACACACACACACACACACACACACACACACACACATACACACAAACTGTACTTATTGTGTAGAACATCTTTTTTCCTAATCACAAAAAGTCTGGAAAAACCAAAATGTCCTTTAAGGGGTGAGTGGATAAACAAATTATGGTACAAAAAATACCCCAGACTACTACTCAGGAACCAAAAAAAAGGAAACTTTTAATGTACACAGCTTAGGTGGATCTCAAATGCATTATACTGAGTGAAGAAACTAACTCAAAAGACTACGTTACAGGATTCCATTTATATGGCATTGCAGAAAAGGCAAAAATTATAAGGGGAGAAAATAAACCAGTGTTTGTCAGGGCTGCAGGTTGGTGGAGGGGTTGACAACAAAGAGACACGGTGGATTTTTGGAGGTGATAGAACTGTTTTATATCTTATTTGTCACCATGGTTACTAGACTATGCACTTGTCAAAAATCATATAATTACACATTAAAAAATACATTTTATTGTGAAACACATTTTGATAACCGTTTTTTCCCAAAGATTGGTTTCTTTGTAATCCGAAGTATTTCTCGACACGCATCTAGAAAGTTATTGTGAGAAGGGGTGTATAAGCTTCATCACACTGTCAAAGGGGTCTATGAGGAGAAAAAGAAAATGAAGAACACTCTTGGCTTCTTGCCTTTGGTGGATCTGAGTTCCCATCTGGTCATTCCCAAGTGTCAACCCATAGCTCTGCTTACCTCTCAGCTGTTTGTCAGGGGTGCCCAGACAGGGGACTGGATCCCTGTGTGTGTGTGTGTGTGTGTGTGTGTGGAATTTCTCTGATCCTTGTTGTGTAGAGCCCTGGCTCAGTACCACCCTACCTCCTGTCTGCCCGCAGAGCTCTGCCTCCCAGTTGCCTCCCTCCTGGCTCCTAGGAAGATGTCCATGAGCAGAGCATTCTGTTCTATACTTTCTGCTCCTATATTTCAGCCAGTGACTTGGTCCAGTAATCTTCAGTATCTTATTTGGTCTTTGACATTATTAAGACAAATCTTTCTACATTTTCCCTGCCTTTTTATTTGTTGTTAGTGGAAGAATTAGTTTGAAACACTCCATCTGTCATCGCATAACTGTGTTTTAAGGAATTGGAGCTATCTGGTATCTTTCTCTTGAGTTACTGAGTAATATTTTGTCTAAATGGACTCTTTTTAGGAGCAAGGCTGTGTCATCCTTGCTTTTAAAAGAATGGACACCACTGATGGAGAATGCAGTGACCTCCCTGATGGATTAAACCTCAGATTTGGTGATCTAGTTCTGAATATTCATCCAGTTTCATTTCTGTTTGATGTCTCAGTTCTATTTGACTAGATACCATGACCCTTCAGAATAAAAAAAATATTTAATAGGTCATGGTTACAAATTTAAGATTGGACTTTTATATTTTATCAATTATTTCTATGGTGACACCTAATTCTATTCATCTGCAGGGTTCTTAATTATACTTCCCATCCAATTAAGAAGGAAATAAAGGTAGTTCTCTGCCTCACAGGACTTCTGTAAGCTATAGAAATATGTCTCCATGTTGTACAGCGAGGTGGGGAGATTGAAGGAAGACACTTTATCCAAGCATTCCTAAAACACTTAGCATCATGACAATGAAGATTTAAATGCAAAGAAGAGTTTTCACATCGATGGTGTTACGCTGAGACTATCGCGAGGCAAAGGAAATCAGGAGAAAGGAAACCAGGGACTAGAGCCAGCCCAGAATCTTGAGGAGACAGATTTTCAAACACATGTTGAAGGAGATGTTTCTAGCAGTCACAGTTACCCAAAGATAACAGTGTCTCTGCTGCAGGTGCCGGAGCTCCTCCCCATCCCGGTGCCCTGTCATGGGCTGCACAGACACTTCCTAGAGAGGGTTAAGAGGATATGGAGCATCTCGTGGTCCACTGGACCAGTGGCCTCAAGGGATTTTCTTTATTTCTTTTAAAGCGCAGAGTTGAGTGCATAACACTACTTAGTTCTTGGTGTATTATTTCCTCTGGCCAGTGCAAAGCTCTCCTCTTATTTGTCTATTAAATTCAATTATTTAATCACTTCCTCTTATTTCCACAGTCTGCTCTCATTTCTCCCACCCACATTAGTCAAAATTCTCATAAATTTACTATATATCTTTCCATTCACATGAAAAAGTCTATCCTTGCAAAACAGGCATTTGTTTTGCAAAACGTATACTGCTGTTTTACATGCATGCATTTTCAATTTACACTAATGATATTGTGTAATATATCTCATTCTGTTTCTAACTTTTTTCAATCAGCACTTGGTCTTCACTATGCATCTGTTTGGCTATATTTGGCTCATTGCTCCCAACTGTGGTAAAACCCTCCATGATGTGAATTGTACCCTATCTGATCTAGCCACTCTCCACCTCCACAAATAAAATGAGCACTCATGTGGTTAAGTCCTCTTCTGGACTGGTCACTCACGGGTTTGGCAGGTGGATTAGTCAAGGTTCCCTGAAAAACAGACTCAATAGAATGTGTGTGCGTATTAATATATCAAGGAATTTGTTATACAGAATCGGTTCTCATGATTATGAAGGCTGAAAAGTCCCAAGATCTGCAGGGTGAGTCACAAACTGGAGACCCAGGAGAGCTGATGGTGCAGTTCCCAACTGTAAGGTCTCAAGACCCAGGATGAGCTGACCTTCGCTTCTAGTCCAAAGGAGGGACAAAGTTGCACTTCCAGTTTGAAGGCCATCAGACAAGAAGAATTCTCCCTTACTCAGGGAAGGGTTAGTCTTTTGTTCTACTCAGGCCTTCATCTGATTGGATGAGGCCTACACCCATTATGAATGGCAATCTGCTTTACTCAGTCTGTGAATTTAAATGTTAATTTCACCCCGAACACCCTCACGAACATAGCCAGAGTGTTGGACAAATATCTGAGCATCCCATAGCTCAGACAAGTTGACATGTAAGATAAACGATCGCAGCATGTCAAGCCAGGAGCGTGAATGCTGAATCTAGAAGCATGTGTAACCTTCATTTGATCAGGTACTGTCTGCTTACTCTCCTGGTTGGGAGACCTAAGTTATGCCCACTCACAGGATATCAGGGTTCTTATGCCCAGGGTTCTTAATCCCTGCTAATACTTGGCATCACCCAGCTTTCTCATTTTCCAGCCTACATGGCTTAAAGAGATATTCCATTGTTGTTTTAATTTGCATTTTCCATATTACTAATGAGTTTGAACAGCTTGTCATATGCATGCTATCTGGTTTCCTCCTCTCTAATTGTTGTTTTAATATGTTTAAATCTCGAATGTGTCTAAATTATCTCCCCATTTCATTTGGCATTTAGTTGTACTTCCTGATTTTTTTCTTGTTTAGTCTTGCCTGAGGTCTATCTTGTTAATCTTTTCAAAGAACAAATGTCAGGCTTTTAAAATCATCTCTGTTGCTTTTGTGGTTTTCCAAATTCTCCTCATCTAATATTCCTCTTTTTTTTTTTTTTCTTACCCTCTTTGGAGAGAGGGATGATGGTTTATTCTACTTGGGATCCCCCTAAAAGCACAGCAAAGAATGTGGCACATTTTATGCACACAATATAAGTTTGTCAAATGACTGAGTTATAGAGCGAATACATCATCTTTGAGATATATTGATTGATTTTCTTTTTTCAATTGAGTTTTCTGCAGAGAAACGAGGGTAGGATGATATAGGTATGACCAAAGGAGAGAAATAGGATAAGTTAAGGGGAGAAAGCTTATATTTAGCTTGCCTCTCTACCAGGGTTTGGTTCTATTGACTGCAAACATGCTTAGGAATGTGGGTGGTAAGGAGTGCAATTCTCTCTCCAAATAGAATACCAAAGGACCAGAATACAGCGTTTATTTTATAAAACTATTTTTAGAACAGTTTTAGGTTCACCGCAAACTTGACAGGAAGGTATACACATTTTCTATGTACCTCTTACCCAACACATGCTTAGCCTCCCCCATTGTCAGCATCCCCCACCAGAGTGATACATTTGTTACAATTACTGAGTCTATGTGGACGGATGCATCGTTATCACCGGAAGTCCGTAGTTCACATTAGATTTCACATTTGGTGTACATTTGTATGGGTTTGAACAGAAGTATAACATATATACGTCATTATAGTTGCATCTAGAAGAGTTTTGCTGCTCTAAAAATCCTCTTTGTTAGAGTACTCATCCTTCCCTCTCTGCAACCCCTGGCAAACATGGTTATTTTTACCATCTCTAATAGCATGCCTTTTCCAGAATGTCATATGATTGGAATCATAGAGCACGTGGCCTTTTCAGCTTGGTTTCTTTCAGCCAAGAGAGTTGCATTTAAGATTCATCCATACTTTTTGTGGCTTGATAGCTTCTTTGTTTTTAGCACTGAATAATATTCCATTGTGTGGATATACCACCGTTTATCCATTCCCTTAAATCATGAGGATCATAAATCTAATATATTAGAACTATAAAGAAAAATGTAGCATAAATGGGAAATATCAAGTATTGATAAGCTTACCTGTGCACTAATAATGCTTAGAGAAGTGGATATTTAACAGTAACTAACAATTTTGACCACAGACCCTCCTACTGAGGGACTAATGTGACAGGAGGAAAGATTTCCAGCAATCGTATTTTTTTAAATAAGGAAAAGAATTAACTTTCCCAAGAGCACAATGTCAGAAAGTAAATTTCTTTACATCAAAATACCACAAAGGAGAGTCAACGCACCAAAGAATATGAAAGTTGATATCACACATGAGGAAAAACTTTTGATTGTCTTTGTGACAAAAGGCTTCAACAAAAATACCTGAAGCACCCAAGGAAACAAGAATACTTAGTGTTTAGTTCATCTGGATGGCTTAAAGAACAAACATTTATATCTCACGGTTCTGGAGGCTGACAAGTCCAAGATCAAGACACTGATATATTTAGTGTCTGCCCTCTTCCTGGTCATAGACGGCCATATTTTCTTGCTATGTTCTCACATGAAGGAAGAGGCAAGAGGGTTCGAGGTCCCTTTTATAAGGGCACAAATTTTGTTTAAAAGAACGTCATCTTCTTGATCTAATCACCACCTGCGATATTTAATTTTACATGTCAACTTGCCTGGACTAACAGATGCCCAGCTATTTGGTAAAGCATTTCTCCCCGTATCTGTGAGGATGTTTCTGGAAGAGATTAGCATTTGAATCAGTAGACTGAGTAAAGCTCTGCCCTCACCAACTTGAGCAGGATCATCTAAGCCACTGAGGGCCAGGATAATGCCTTTTCCAGAATGTAATATGATTGGAAAAGGTAAAAGGTAGAAGTTAAAAAAGGTAGAAGAAGGATAAATTCCCTCTTTCTCTTGAGCTGGGACATCCATTTCTCCTACTCTCAGATATAGAAGCTCTTGGTTCTTGGTTCTTTGAACTCTAGAACTTACAGTCATGGCATACCCTTACCTCCTCCTGCCCTACTTCTCAGGCCTTTGGCCTTGGAATGGAAGTTACAGCATTGGCTCCCCTGGTTTCAGGCCTTCAGTCTTGGCCTGAATTTTACCACTTACTTTCCTAGTTTTCCAGATTATAGACAGCATATAGTGCATATCTTGGCCTCCATAATTGCATAAGCCAATTCCCATGATACACCTCCTCCTGTTTATTATCTATCATCTATCTATCTATCTATCTATCTATCATCTGATATCCTATTGGTTCTGTTTCTCTGAAGAACACTGACTATTACACACCCCAAAGCCCCACCTCCTAATACCATCACATTGCATGATAGGAGCGTGTTTGTCACATGTTATACGAAGAATACTGCAAAACTATCTTCCGATGGGACCATACCATTTTGCAGTCCCACCAGCAATGAATGAGAGTTCCTGTCGCTCCACCACTCACCAGTATTCAGTGTTGTCGTTGTTTAGGATTTTGACCATTCCAACACGGGTGTAGTGGTATCTCATTCTAATTTACAATTTCCTCATGACATATAATGTTGAACATCTTTTTGAGTGCTTATTTACCATCTTCTTTGGTGAGATCTTGTTCAAGTCTTTTGCCTATTTTAAAACTGGATTCTTCAGAGAGGTCAAGCCACTTGCTGAAGTCCATGAAGTCAGTACTTAACCGAGCCAGGGTTTAAAGTCAAACCTACGTCACTTCCAAACCCATTCTAGCAGCACCACAATCTCGTGGGTATGGGGTCCAATAGAAGTACATGTATACACACTATGTCAATTATGTATGTATACATTGTGATATGAATATATAAAAGTATCATACATATATATAAAAATATGTGTATATATATCATACACTGTACACTTCTTTATTGTGTCTTCTCCACTGAAGTGTAACTTCAATGAGGGCAGGATCTTGCCTTGTTAACTACTATACTCCCAGCACCTAGAGGACTGCCTAGCCCAGTGTGCACGACATTCTTTATTTTCTTCTAATAGTTCTAACAGTTTTTTTTTAAATGTTAGCCATAGCTCTTTTAAGCTTTTTTATAAATGCTTGTTGAGTAAAGAAACAAATACATGAATGTATAAATTGAAATAACATTTTGCAGGTTACAGTGGCATGGGTGCTATGTGTGCTTCAGAAAGAGATGGAAATACTATTTGCCCTTTAACAGTACCATGTTGACATTTCTTTCCTCCCAATGGTATTAAACTTTACTTTATTGACCGGGGAGTTTTCAAATAGGGCATGCAGGTAAGAGGCGTTCATTCATGAAGAAGAGTGACTTTCCAGGGTCTTGTGTATGGGAACAAGAGAAGGGGAGGGAAGGCATTATTATCATGCAAAATAACCACCAACTTTTTTCAGAGACTGGCTTAAAAATTCTGCCAGAATGATTGCTATTTTAGACTATATTAATGGATCTTCAATGACTATAATTAAGGGGTTTTTTTTCCCTCCCCAAGAAGAAACAAGTGATCAATGACATTTTTCTAAGGTTTCTTGTGATTGTGTAGCAGAATGTGTCTCTGAAATGCTGTAATTTGCTGTGAGGACTTCAATAGAAGACTGAAATGAGGATTTAGAGACATGCAAACTGAGTAATCATCATTTAGCTGACAAAAAAAGTGTTAACGTATCTAAAAAGGCCTAAGGTTAATTGAAATTTGGCAAAATGAAAGCCCTGTTTAGAATATTTTTCTTGCCACAAATTGGAGGACACCAGATTTACTTCTGACACCTCTGATCAGTGTAACTGTGGTCATTGCCTCCTCGATTCACACATCTTGGTTTGCGTTTTCAAAAAAATGCAGGAGCTAAAATGGAAGAGGAAGCCAGAAGGGTTCTCTTAAATAGTTATAGGACCTAGTGTCAATTTATAGTAAAAAATTATACACACTCCTAATAAAAAACTTGTAAGGCATGAAACTTTAGAGAAAAAAAAGTAGAGATCTATCTCTACACCAAAGCTACCAGGTGCAAACATTTTGATGTATTAATTTTTATATTTTATATATGCATACTCTTAGCATATTTTAGATTTCACTGTATGTACAATTCTGAATCTTTTTTTTTTTACTAACTCAAGGGACACTCATCATCCTTATGCATTTTGATGGTTAAATAATGCATCAAAAGCAGATTCTAATTTCAGTGATCATTTCCTTATGATCATTTCCAGAGAATTCAGAATTTAGTTATCTTTTGCACTGTAATTTATTTAATGCTTCATTGAACATTTTTGTGACTATTTGCTTCCAAATTCAGTATAATGTTCTCAATCTACAGCCCCACCAGCAGAATATATGGATCAAAGTCTCAGAGCAAATTTAAAACTTCCCTCTCAAATTTCCAAAATGTTTCTTTTCAAAAAGGTTGGGCCACATTGCTTTTACCTCCTTTACTAGAAATGTAAATAAATTCCTCTCAGGCTTGAGTCTTTTGTAGAATATATGTCACCACCCTGACCTTGAACTTAACCCTGTCCACAGCAGGTGGGACCTAGGCCAACCTAAGAAAAAGCTCTCTCTCTCTCTCCTTTTTTTTTTTTTTTTTTTTTGCATCATGTTTTGTTCTGAGAAACTCAAAGCGCATTAGGCTTTGTTCCGAAATATAAGTGGAGTTGGGACCGGAGGTGGTACCAGGATGGGCTGGAATCACATCACATGCAAGTCAAACTCACCGGGGCGGAGGGGGGGGGCAGCGAGTACACAGAAACAGTGATGGGAGAAAATGAGAAGCTTGCAGAAGTCGGTTTGCACTGAGACAAGAATTTGCGTGGCGCCTGAAGCAGGATGAGCCTGAGATAGAGGATCCTGTCAGACTAAAGGGTTTCCACTCCCATAAGGTCTGGCTGCACGTTCCCTTCTTCTTATAATTGACCTTCTATTTCCTTAAGCTTTCCTGGGTGTGTTTCTGCTCCTTGCAACAGAAAATCCCTTAACAAAGCACGTGTCAGTGCCAAAAGGGACAGCATTTTGTATATAACTGTTGCCAATTTCTCAAGAGCTTCCAGAGAAGCCAAATAGAATGGATACAGGTTTGCTGCTCTGGGGCTCACATCAACTTAAGAGCTACTTCTTTGATCTCTCTCTACATATAAACTAACGTACTCATACGTGTATTTTACATATATGTGTTGTGTGTATATATGTATGTGAGTGTATATATCTCTATAATACATATATAAGCATGTATATGTATATACCAACACACACACACACACACACACACTCCTGACTAGTTTGGGGATGGAAAGACTTAACAAAGATTTGAAGGACAATGTTGGTCACCTCCAGGCATGACTCAATACTATCCCCTAATGTCCTAAAACCTAAAGAGAGAAGAATATGGGAAGCAAATCTGTAGCTTCAGCTTGGGAAATATTGTAAGAGAAGGCAGAGGATGTTTGCAGCAAATCTATAACTTAACCTAGAGAAATTTATAACTAGTTTCCCAGGAAAGGGTCAGGGAGGGTGATGTCATGACATTGACATCATAAAGCATGTCAGAAACCATCAACATGCTACACGGTCGTATTTCTTCGTCTAAATTAGCAGACAAGTGATTACAGGGAGAGAGGAACTTACCTGTCACGATTCCTCAGTGCCCTTTGCACGTGTCAGGGATGGTACGTACAGCACCACAGCGGGGTCTCCAGTACAAGAGCCACAGCGATTCTTCATGGTGGAGATGAACCTACTTCTAACTGTGAGAGAACGTTACCTAGTTTGCCTCCAGTCCCTCTGTTAGCAGGGGATCGAAGGAGCTGGGACATGAGCCTGGGCCACTCTGACCCCAGGGGGCCACGGTGTTTCCCCTCCTCTATCTGACATACATGTTTCTTTTTCTACTCAACCTGGGAACGGAAAATGCTTCTGATCTTGGGGTCTTTTTTTTTGACTCATCCTTAGGGCAGACATATTTTGTGGGGCTTGTATTTCTATGGTCAAGGATTGAAGACTATTCCTCTCTCAACTTGTCACTGTTCCCTCAACTCAGCCCTTACTAGCCTTTGAAATGGCAGAATTTGGGACTAAGGTATGTAATCACTAAGTTGAAAGGCTGAAGGGACCATACATATTCTTAAAATATGAGTTTCAGAAGCCAGGTACATCTTAGGGCAACCTTATGCTGAAGTCTGAGAAGTAAAGCAGGAGGAGGAAGAAGGAAGTTTCCCCAGTGGTGCTGCCTCCTTCAGACCATCCCTCCCTGCCCCTTCTCCACCCCAGCTCTTCAAAACAAGCTTCTTCCAACCCCGCAGGTTCTGTGGAATGTTTTTTATTGTATCACTCCTTAGCCTCATCTATTCCTCTACCTCTGAGTTCAAGGGAAGATTCACATTACTGATTTTTCTTACCATTAAACTTTTATTTTCAAGCCCAGGTAAATTGACATTCATCTTCAATTCCCCGCATCATCTCCCGGGCGCACTCATTCTGTTCAATGCGCTCTACAAGACATTCAGCTCCACTGCGGGTGAGGCAGGATGTGGTTACTGAAGTGAAATGTAAAAACCAAGAAGAAGAAGAAGAAGAAAAAAAAAAATCACTGGAGCCCTCCCTCACCCCGTTTCCAAAGGATCAGACTGGAATTTCTCCTCCAAAGTATCCTCTTAGGGTTTCTCTCACCCTGGAGCAAGCCTTAGATGGTGCTGCTCAGAGATACCAGAATGAATTTTCTATCAATAAGAACATTCCCCTTTATTATATTTTATGTATTCATTCACTCGCTCATTGAACAAACATTTATTGAGTGACCTTTATGTACTGGGCACTGAGCAAGTTGCTAAAGGGAAAAGGTGCAGAATTTGTAAGGTGCAGATTCTGCCTGTGGTAGGAAGGAGGAGAGATAATAACGGAGCAGTGAGATGGGGCTTCTGAAACTCTGGGGCACCTAGAACGGTGCCCTCGCTCTGCCCAAAGGGTATGAGAAGAGATTCAGCCAGAGAGCATCCTTTAGACTTAGCACTTGCACAGTAAATGGAGAGGGCACGTGCAAAAGCCAGTGTGTCTATGGAAGCGGGGCAGATGGGAATGCTTGACTCCTTCAGTGACAGAGCCTGGTGCCAGAGGCTGTTGGGAGGCCCTGGGAGCAGGACAATGACCACGGGAGACCCAGCATGCCCAGGGGAGCCAGAGGCCAGGGCCACCTCCCGGAGGGCCCCCTAAGCAGTGGTGAGGGGTGAACTTTAACCCCTGGTAATTAACAGGGGTGGGGCAATACCAGCACAGCTGCCTCGCTGGTGGCTGTTAGGGCTCTATTTTCCCCTGGTCCAGAGCTCATTATGGGGAGCAGATGTTAAATTCCAGATCCTGCAAGCTCCAGGAGGGGGCTCTAAATTCCTGGTTTGAAGGAGACAATAAGAGGAGAAAAAGGAAGTCTTGTTTGGCTGTTTATTGACTGTGAGATTAGAAGAAATAAATGAACTCTCTGATAACTCTGTTTACTTATTTGCACACTGAGGGCGAACTGTGATGCCTTCGTAGGTAAATATCTTAGTGTATACAGTGCCTTGCTCACCATCTTCACGGAGATAAAGCTCGCTGTGATATTTACCAAGATCCCCTCACCGTGGCCCCCTTACCCGGGCACTCCACCTTCCCCACCTCGGTCAGTTCTGGGCTTTGGAGTTGAAGAAGCCACATATCTGGCAACAGGGTATTTAGTAGGAGTCAGAGTCTGAAGGGAAGGCAGGAGGTCCACGTTGGCGCACGTGGGTGTGGGTGAGACGTCTGTGTCCGTCTAGCCTACTCCCTGATTAGGGTCTTGATGAGAGGCACCCCAGGTAGTTTGGGGGAAGCCAGGGGTAGAAGGAGCTGGGCTCCTGATTCCTTCCCTGTGGCTGCTGTAATGAACTACCACAAAGTCAGTGGCTTCAAACAACATGCATTTATTCTCTTACGGTTCTTGGTGGGTCAAAGTCAAAGGGAGAGTGCTCCCTCTGAAGGCTCTGGGAGACAAGCTGCTCCCCCACCTCTGCCAGATCTGGGGGCAGTCCATGTTCTCGGCTGGCATCTTCTTTCATCTTCAAAGCCCGTAGCATCTTCAGTTCTCCCTCTCTCAGCTGAAGTCTCGGCCCTGCCTCCTCTCTTCTGTCTCAGCTGTCAAATGTCCCTCTACTTCTCTCTTATAGGGACACTGTGATCGCAGTTAGGGCCCACGTGGATAATCCAGGATAATTTCCCCCGTCTCAAGATGCTTAAACCAATCAATACCTACCAAGCCCTTTTTTGCAATTTGTGGTAACATAACAAGTTTCAAGGATTAAGACCTGGACACTTGTAGGGGTCACCTTTCAGCCCTCCAGAGTTCCTTTAATGGGTAAAGCCTGGAGCCGAGCAGGGACAAGGGTGAGGCGAATGAGGCCCGCAGGGTCTGTGATTTAAAGAGGCCCTCACTTTCAGGATTATCCCGAGGGAGGGATCAGCTCCTGAAAACGAGTGTGCCCTTAAATTTTGTGCACTCGGTGCCTTGTTCACCTTGCTCTAGTCTGGATCTGGTCTTAGGCAGAGCAGAGCTAGAGCAGAAATAGGTGGGGTTGTCCAGGCAGCAGGCCTGAGATGGTCCCAGTGGAGTTCCTGCTGGCTCCCGGAGCTGGGATGTGTTCACATAAGTGACTCTGTGCGTGTGTGTGTGCGTGTGCACGTGCGTGTGCGTGTGTGTGTGTGTGTGTGTGTGTTGCAGGCAGTTGAGAAACAGAGAGGAAGACAGAGAGCAGTAGAATGAATTCCCCTGAGCCCAAGAGTAACAGCCCCTCTAGTTAACACCCTAGAGAGGAGTGGGTTTCATGCAGATGGAGTGGGTCTTGGAGTGGCCGTGCCTCTAGCTGGGGATGGGACTGCAGGCCAGGTGGGGCATGCACTTGTCTGAGTTCACCAGCATCGACACCACCACCGAGGACCAGATGCACACCCCCTGCAAGGTACATGCAGCAGGGAAAAGCGATGAGAAGATCACGAATTGACATCTATTAAAGCAATTCCCAGGGAACAAGGCCTCCAAGAAGAAATGGGATGCAGACGTTACACCTCTGAGATGTGCGTCCCGCTGAGCAGTGGTGATCCTTCCCTCCTGGCTGCCCTGCTAGGACCCAATGCTTTCTGTGCACCACTGGTCCTGGAGCTCCGGTCTCCAGGAAACTCAAGGAAGAACAGCGCCTTCCCCAGCCCCAGGCCTGGCTGTCTTCGTCCACACCTCCTCCTCCTCTCCCTCACACGCTCCCAGCTGGGAGGACAGTGACTCATGCTAATTATACAGTAACAGGAGAAGAAAAAAACACACACACATTTTTTTTTTTCACCCAACAGCAGCTGGGACTTTCTATTTATTCGTCCGCTATTTATAACTCACTCAGACAAGAAGGTCTTATCTCCTCCCACCACCATTTCCCCAAATGCAATTTCTCTAGGGTGGATCCAGTTTTATCTAAATTGGTTGGACGGAGGAGCACAGCATATATAATCCATACTGAAGGAGATAAGGTTTTCTCCTTGTACGTGATGTAAAAATAACCAACAAGCAAAATGAGCATGGATAGGGAAAAATTAATTTACTTCCTTGCCTAATTAGTAGATGCAGGATAAATGTATCTGCTTAGCTCCCTCATTATAATAATACTTAGCAGTTACATGAAGCTCTTCATCATCAGAAATATCTCCCTCCTCTGACACTAAATAATTAATCTGCAGCCCTCTTCAGTGAGCATCTTATCTGAGCAAGAGAAGTACCACGAGGTTGGAGGAGAGCAGGTCGGGGTGAGGTGCTGGGGCCACCCCTCATCATTAAAGCAGAAGCTGTTTCATGTGTCGCGATACCCTGGCATCAGGACCTGGGACCTCAGGGACCATCCATCCATCTCGGCCCAGCTCAGGGCTCTGCCAGCTGCAGCAGGAAGTTCACCGCCAAGTCCCAGAGCCTGCGGATTCCAGCCTGCCTGGCTGTGTCGCTCGAATCCTCTTCGCTCCGTGAACGAGGCCCATGGGGGACCTGAGAGGAGGGAGCTCCTGGGTGCTGTGCTGGAGCGAAGGGTCAACCACCCGATGAGCCCCGCTGGCTGCCTTCAGTCTGTTAATGGGTTTTCTGCGCAGGTCCTGGTTTGATGTGCATTTGCTCAGCCCTAGTTTTTCCTATTTGCAGTGGTGGGCTCCAACTCCTGGCACCTCGTGTATCAGTTCAGAATTCCTGATGAGGCCTGTGACTCTTACCCTCACCAGGTAACAGAAACTTCTTTGCCTCCAAACCCTATGGCCTCACTGTCCCTGAACCTTAAGCAGATATAATTTCAGCCTCCAGTAGAGTCGGCTCTGCCGCTCCATCCACCTGAGTAATGAGGGTGTTGCCTACTTGCGATCCTAGGATAGGGAAGGGGGCATACAATCTTCTCCCGACTCCCACCACACGCCATCCTCAGCCTGCTCCTCCTCCAGCTGACAGCGTTCAGCATGCCCCTGACCCTGGACCACGCCAGTAGGGCAGGAGCCTTCGTCCAAGGCCACGACTCAGGTCAGAGACGAGGCAGTGTGTCCTGTCTCCCTGCCCCGTGCTCTTTATACTTGCCAGCAGCTGCAGAAGCCCCTCTTGTCTCCAGACACCGGAAACACATTAACATTATGAAAAGAAGAAAAAAAAAATCCAATACAATCATCATTGTATTCGGTGCTTAATAGACCTTCAATGGAAGTTTGTATAAAAAATTAAATTTCAAATGATTTGCTAAGGCCTTTTTTTTTTGTGACTGTTAAGAAAGAAAGGAAACACAGAGCCAAGCTGTGAGGAGTGTCTCCAGCCATGAGATCTTGACTTTATCTTGTAGACAGGGGTGGGGCAAGGGAGGGCAATCAAAACAATCGTTACTTAAATTACAGCTTTATCATATTTCTTTTTTTTCCCTTACTTTTAGAAACATGATAGGGCATACAAATATTGCTTAAATTTAAATTTTGTTAACGCTCCAAGCTACTATAATGAGATAAGAATGATAAGTTCTAATTATATGCTTTGAGGCAATGTAATTATGCAACAGTTTGGGGGAAAAATGAACGCACCACAACAGCTCTCACTCTCACTTTCTTAATTTGGGGCTTCATCCTTAACGAAAGAAGGAGATCTAAATCTTACCAATTATTCCCCCACAGTTCAGCTGTGTATTTCCGGTTAAAGCATATGGTTTCAGAAAAGAGAAGAGGCAAAGAAATGAGCAGGTTTGCTACATCTCCTCATCATATGCCTGTGAAGCGGTGACTCCTAATGCCCGTTCACAGATGGGAAATCTGACCCCACAGGTTCTGTCTGATGCCAAATCCCACTACCTACTTCTGTTCACCACACACCAGGCTGGTTCAGGGCTTCAGTCAGGATGGGGAAGGTGACAGTAAAAGGCTGTGACAAAGGCAAGATTCAGCAGGGTATGGTGCTGCCGAGAAATCACTGAGGGACCGACACGTGGGAGGATCATCCTCGTTCTTCACGGAGCCCAGGTCTGGAATGAGCATGAAAGCTTCAGGAGGTCAGGTTTCCATCTGATACTGAAAGGAAATTGCTGGACCATCCGAGCTCCCAGCCCTCCGGATGAGGGAGTTTTCTGGAGACGGATCAACACAGGAAAGGAGCAGACTTGTCAGGGATGTTGGGGGAGAAATACAATCCCCAGCCAGACAACTGCTTCTCTTGAGGTCATCTGCAACTCCGAGGAGCTCCAACTCTGTATTTGAACTCTCCGTGTCTCAATGTCCGCATCCCCAAAGTGAGAGATGTTGAACTACAGCCTAAACAAATGCCTCCGGTTTTACAGATGTGTGTGTGTGTGTGTGTCCTTAAATGAAACCTACCCTTAAGTCTAACTCGTGAAGACTTCACATTGCACAGCTGTATCCAGCTTGCCAACCACATTTTATTGGAAGAAAGAACAGATTTTATATTTTTTGGCTCACGATTGGTTGATTAATAAAAACGATGGGGAGAAGAGAAATGTTATCCTGCTTAGACTGATAGCAAATGACAGTCAGGAATGATGATCACAGCTGGGTGGCCAGAATTTTTCTCAGAGGATGCCTGTCTTATTTTCATAATAAAAATAGCCAACACTTTCCATGCTACCCAGACAGGAGTCCATATGGCATTGTTCTGGGTTCCCATCATGACTTAAAGGGAAATTTTCACAATGTCCAGAGCCCTTGATGTCCTGCAAATGAAGGAGGAGGGGGTCCTCAAATTCCTTGCAGCAGGAACCCACTTAGGTGGTACTAAACTTGGCTTCTAAATGGAGCAGCGCATCTACAAAAGGAAAATTTTTGGCATCTACATCATAAATCTGAAGAGGAGAAGTTGGGAGAAGCTTCTGCTGGCAGCTCGTGCCATTGCTGCCATTGAAAACCCAGCTGACATCAGTGTCATATCCTCCAGGAATACTGGCCGGTGAACTGTGCTGAAGTTTGCTGTGGCCACTGGAGCCACTCCCACGGCTCGTCACTTCACTCCTGGAACCTTCACTAACCAGATCCAGGCAGCCTTCCAGGAGCCTGGTGGTTACTGATCCCAGGGCTGACCACCAGCCTCTCACAGAGGCATCTTACGTTAACCTGCCTACCTTCGCTCTGTGTAACACAGACTCCCCTCTGCTCTATGTGGACATTGCCATCCTGTACAACAACAAGGGAGCTCACTCAGTGGGTCTGATGCATGGATGCTCCCCCAGCAGGCTCTACGCATGCACGTCATCATCTTCTGTGAACACCCACAGGAGGTCAAGCCTGACCACTACTTCTACAGGGATCCTGAAGAGATTGAAAAGGAAGAGTAGGCTGCAGCTGAAAAGGCTGTGACCAAGGCGGGATTTCAGGGTGAATGGACTGCTCCAGCTCCTGAGTTCATGGGTACCCAACCTGAGGTCGCAGACTGGTCCAAAGGCGTGCGGGTGCCCTAGATTGCCTATCAGCAGTTCCCTACTGAAGACTGGAGCGCTCAGCCCGCCATGGAAGGCTGGTCGGCAGCTCCCACTGCTCAGGCCACTGAGCGGGCAGGAACAACCACTGAGTGGTCTTTAGCTGTTCGTCCATAAATAGGAAATAGGTCAACAGAAAATAAGCAGTTTTTACCAAAAAAAAAAAAAAAAAAGAAACATAAAATCCATGTATTCTGCACCTTTTGCTCTCCAAGTGTATTCTGTGTGTTTCCCATATGTAATCTGCACAACGAATTACTATTACTGATTATCATTCCAGTTACATAGAAGAAGGGCATGAAACTCAGTGAAGGCAGAGGATGCCCCCCAAATTCCCAGTCTGGTTCTGAAGCCCTTGCATTCTCCACTGCACCCTCCGTCCAAGGATAATCAGAGGAACCAGAACCCAGAAAGTTAAAACATGATCCATGATCATCATTTCATGAGAAATTGTTTGGAAGTAATGCAGGCCAGTAAAGGAGGTGGCACCATTGTCAGTGGTGGAAGCCCTCTGTCCATCTTTGTGGCCGTGGCATCCTGTCTGTCTTGGACACGGGAGCCCATCACTTTATAGGCTGCCTTCGCTAGTGAAAGTACCACAGAACACCGACTGGAAGCTCTGCCCATTCCCACTTCACACCCAGACCCCCTGGAAAGGCACGTCCACCTGGGCTCTCCCCGCACACCCTCCTCACTCATCCTCAGAAGCAGCTTCTCTGAGATTCCCGGTGCTGCTTTCCGTCCTCAGCTACAACACCTTAAAAGGTTAAAGATGAACATGTTCTCTTTTTCAGAAAATTAATTCTGCTTCATGCTGACATATGCTGTATTGACGAAGGGCCGCGGGCCTTTCTCTCCTTGAAACTTTCAAAACAGAAGGTCTCTGTCCAAAATAGAAGTGAATGTTACGCTGTTCTCATAAAAGACGGAGACCAGAGGAGCCTCAGAGCCGCAAACATTCTATTTCCAAGTTCAGAGCAAACAAAAAAATTTGTCAGCCCAGAGGGGATGGATTTGGAGGGAAGAGGGGAGCGAGACATGCAAACTTTATTCTATGTTTAAATCCCAACATATGGGCCATTCCTATTTTGGGATGACAAATACTGACTTCCACATTTTGTAATTAATAATATAAAAAGCGGAGCTAAACCACATTTGAAAGTCCCAGTAGGCTATCCCCTTATCAGTAGAGTGGAGACCCTGTGCCCACTTTGCAGGTTAGATTTGAAGAAGTCAGTTGGCACTGCCCTCTTTGAAAGCAGAGTACAGATGAGAATCTGGGCCAGTGTACTTATTTCTCTGGATAAAGCTGATTTTCTGGAATCAACTTTTAACAATTTATTGTCTCCCCCTAAGATGAAACCTAACAAGATCCAGGGGTGGTGGGAGGCCCCCCACAGGTGCTGGGCTGATGGACAGATGTTTCTGAAGGCTAGTGATGGGGACATGGGGACCCAAGCCCTGGTAAGAGGAGCAGTGCTCTGTATGGGCCAAACTTAGGTCTCAGTAGATCTCTGGGCCACTCTCATTTGTCAGGCTAATTGGAAAAGCATTTGAGAAGTCAAAATAAATAAATAAATAAAAATAAAGCCCCTACCTCTTTCCTATGAATGAAACTAGGCTAGTTCTCACAGTCCAGTATGGTGCTGCTAGCATCAGGACGCCTGTCCCCGCACCTTAGAGAGTAGCCCATCTTTGTGTCTAAGCTGCATCCTTACTCCTCACCTTGGCTAGTCTTTGACCTAGATTACGTTCCTAACTACGGCTGCAGACTGTAGTTCCATGGTGATTCCCGGCTGCTCCAAAATTTCACAGCTGCATCTTCCATCCCAGAATGCTCATTTAGCAGTTCACCAACTGAGGTGCATGACACGTGTAGATTTCTTTTTAATTTTTTTTTCTCTAATAAGATATGACCTATCAGTAGTTTGGAGGTGAAAGCATAGTGGTCCAGTCAGGGCGACCCATCATCCTTGCTCGTAGCTCCGTCTGGGTTTCCAAAGTTTTGCGTAGGTCAAGATTTCCGGGTGGCGTGGGAAGCAATTTGTTTTGGTCATTGTTTGCTGCGCTCCGGATGCCCAGACTGCATGACTCACATTTGGTTTGGGGCTGGACACATCGTCCTGGACTTGAGAGACCACCCCTTTCCCAGGGCCATGTTACTCCTGGTGCAGAGGGAAGTTTTCCTTCCCTGGAAGCCTTCTGTGCTAGAAAGACGCTGAGACCCTTTCATGCCTGAAGCTGTTTCTGTCTTGAATGTTGATCACTTCCCTGGGCTCCATCTCAGGAAACAGGCATAGATTCACTCAGAAATTTCTTTTTCATCCTATTCAAAGTAGCAGTTTAGCCAAAAGTTTAGCTAAATACCTTCTCCTCCATTAGCATCTACTCTGCTCTGGCAAGTGGATTCTCGTTACTGCTGCATCTTTGAAATCATTATTCCCAAAGGCATTCCAACAAATTTTAGGATCTAAGGTTTCTTCCTGCTAGGACTTTGACAATCCGCATGAAATAAAGAATTAGTGAGTGAAATGTGTGTGTGTGTGTGTGTACTCATGGGTGTGTATGTTTTATAATTTACTGATTAAATATTTTCTCTACCTTAACCAATCTTTATTTTATTACTGTGGTAAATTACAGTCATTGATTTTCAAATGTTTAATCAAACTTTAATTCCTGGAATTGAAAAAAAAAACCCAACTTAGTTAAAAAGAGTACATTTGCTTTTATATAACTCTGGACTTGGTTGAATAATGAGTATTTAGGAATTTTGCACCTATGTCCAGCAAAAGGTTGCCCATCTTTGCAAACTCAGTGTCAGCCTTTGATGTCAAGTTATGCTGATCTCATAAAATGAATTGGGGGAGGATTCCCTCTTATTCTGTTATCCGTACAAGTTCACTAACATCTGTGTCACTTCTTTCACTGGTCAAAGCCCGTCAGCCTGCAGATGCTCTTGTGGTTCGGTGAGAAGCTTACCTCCTAGGGTGCTAGTATGTTTTGTAGATCTAGGACTAGGCAGATTATTTATGCCTTTTGGCATCAGGTTTGGTTAAATTGTGTTCTCTAGGAACTTATTTTACCAACATTTTCAACATTATTGAGTGCATAATACTAGCTTTTACAAGTATAAACATGCATGCTCTTCTTATCCTTTAAAAGTGGTTATGGATTCTTTTGGGATGGTTTCATTTTTACAGTGGAGTTTATGCCATTCGTCCCTTTTTGCTTGTTTCTTGCCTCCAGAAGTTTATCAGTTACATTAGTCTTTTCAAATAACTTTGTGCCTTTGTTTATTCTCTGCAAAATGGACTGTTTTTTGATTTTGGTATGTTCGTTCTAGCCCTCGTTGTGTCCTTCCCCCTACCTTTTTGCTGTTTAACTTGATACTTGCTTTTAACTTCTTGAGATAAAGACCTTACCTATATCCTATGTGTTTAAGGTTACAAATTTATCTGGAATCACAGATCTAGGCAGGTACCACAAATTTAAATACATCGTATCTTATTATCATTCAGTTCATTGTTTTGGTTTTGTTCCAAATTCCATTTTACGTTTTATATTCTCTCTCTCTTTTGTATTTGTATGTGTATTCTCTTTTCTACTGCATCTTTTAAATAATTGTTTCCAAAGACATTCCAATGAATGGTAGCATCTAAACTGTCTTTCCACACAGTTTTGAAAATTTCAAACATTTGGAATTTTTATTTAGCCCAGCCATTGGTCAGTTTTGGTTAGTGGTCCATGTGCTTTTAAAAATAATGTATATTTTATTGCTGTTGGATGCATGGTTTTAATCAAGATTCTTGCTGATTTTTTTGGTCTTCTTATTCTTATCAGTGATGAATGGTGTATTAGTATCATTCACACTGAGCTTTGTTTCATCTTTTTGTGTGTTTTGTTTGTTTAAGTCCCCTCAATATTCATTTTATATATTTTGAGATTATTGTGGGTTGTTGAGGCTACTGCGGGTTGAATGGAGTCCCCCAGAAACATATGTTGAATTTCTAACCCCTGAAACCTGTGAATGTAAACTTATTTGGAAACAGGGTCTTTGCAGTTAGGATGAAGTCACACTGGGTTAAGGTAGTCTCTAACTGAAAACGACTGTTCTCTTAAGAACAGTGGAGACATAGGGAAGAAAACGCCCTGTGAAGAGACAAAGACAACATCGTGTGATGATGTAGCAGAGATCGGAGGGACGCAGCTGGAAGCCAAGGAATTCCAGAGATTGACAGTCACCACTAGATGCTAGGATCCCAAAGGCAAGGAATGATGCTACCCAGAGTCTCAGAGGCAACACAGCCCTTGATTTCAGACTTCTAGCCTCCAGGACTGTGAGAGAACAAACTTCTGTTGTCCTAAGTCACTTTACTTTGTTACAGCAGCACTTGGAAATCAACGGAGAGGGTATATGACTAGATACATACAAATTTAACGTTTGTAGAATTTCCTGGTGAATTGAAACTTCTATTATGATTATGTATTCCTGTTTTTCTGTGCTTTTACGCCTTAAAGTTTACTTTGATATTAATGTGACTACTTCTTTCTTTTTAGTATTTGCATGGTGCATCTTTTTTGTATCTTTTAATTTTCAAACTTTGTATATTCGTCTCCTATATCTTATAAAATTTAAAAATAAACCATAGTAATCTGTCATTTGATGGAATTATTTAGTTTTCTTACACCCAGTGCCAGTTTTTGTGTTTAAATCTACCATTTTCTTATTTGCTACTTAGTCACCTCCCCTTTCTCCTTTTTTTTTTAATTTTTTTTTAGGAATTATTATTATTACTACTACTTATCATTGCCTCCAACCATTTGTTATTAGTTTGTTATCCTAGAAAACTGAACATGCATCTTTGAGTAATTAAAGTCCAATATAAATCAGTACTTTTATCATTTATTAGACGAAGCGAAGACATTATAACACAGTATCTATTTTTAATCGCCTCCTACCATATATACTCTTATTTTAGTTGTTTGAATTCTGTATTTTTATCCCCCCAATACATTATTATTGTTTTAATACACTTAGCATTCATTTACCTACATTTTTATCATTTATATTGCTTTTTATTCCTTTATGCGCTCTTGAGTGCCTATCTAGGATTATTTTTTCCTTCCTCCTGATAAATCTGCTTTAACATTAGATTTAGTGTGGGCTTGTTGTTGCTAAAGTCTCTAGGTTTTGTGTGTTTGTGTTTGAAGATATCTTTATGTTTGCTCTTATCTGAAGGCTATTTTATTGGGTTTAGAATTCTAAATTGACAGATTTTTTTTTTTCCAGCACACTGAACATATAATTGTCTTCCCTCTTCCATTATTTATGTTGAGAAATCATCTGCTGGTCTGATTGTTGCTACTTTAATATGTTTCTCTATCCCTGCCACCAGGTTGCTTTTAAGATATCCCTCCCTGTCTTTGGATTGTAGTTTTATTGTCACGTCTATGCATGGTTTTCAAAGTGAAGTTCCTATTTAATATTCAGCTTCTTGAATATGTGGTTTTATACTTCTTGCCAGTTTTTGAAAAACTCTAAGCCATTATCTGTTAAAATACCGATCTTCCACATTTTCTGTTTCTCCTCTCTTCCTGGGAGTTGAATTACACATCTGTTACATTGTTTTCCCATATTTCGTATGCCTTTTAATCTATTTCTTTTTTTGCATTTTCCTTGCTTTTACCTTTCCATTCCTCAGCATGAATATTTTCTTCTGATTTATATTTCATTCACTAATCCTCCTTTCACTGTGATCAGTTTGCTGATAAACCCTAACGTGAGTTTTTAAAATTCAGTTATGTAAGTTCTAGGTCTTGCATTTCCCCCATTGCCTCTAAAGATTAAAAGCCAGATTTTTTTTGCCCTGAGAGTAGATCACATGTTGCTTAGGGGCACTGATGGGCATCCACTACGGTTGGGTAAAGTGGACAGAAAAAACAACATGAAAACAAACAAAAAAACCCTAACTCTTTGCGAAGGGCCAGAATACGTTGCTAGGCACAGCCTCAAAGCTGGAGGGGGTACCAGATGGCTAGGAAGGGATGTAATGTCTACCTAAGACTGAACATCAGAGGACAATCCGCCCCTCACCCCCCCCACCCACACACCTGTTGCCCTCCAACAGGCTAATAAGTATAAAATGGAAAATAACAGTGGAGTCCTGACTGTGGAACTGCAGGAGACTAACTCCTTCTAGAGCACAGAGTAAAGAGAAGATACAAAGCCAAGAAAGAAGCAGACCTTGAGGAATAACTTCTGGAAAACAGCCCACTATCTAAACCCAAGGAATCACCACAAAGGGAGGAGAGACTGTTTGGGTGCAAACCTGTTCCGTTTCCTTATTATGTTAGTGGTTCTGTGAATTTATACATTGAAATATACACCAGAAAAGGTCAGTCTTGCTATATAATAACTAAAAAAGTATTTAAAGGAAAAGGAAATAAATATGTTCACTCACAAACAAACTCTGAGATAAACACTGCTAACCGACCTACTCAACAAGAAATATCAATGGAAATTCTTGAGGCAAAAAGAACATGATATTGTTTAGAAATTTGGATCTAGAAAAAGAAATAAGGATCACTGGAAATGGAATAGTGGTGAAATAAATTTCATAACTTTTACTTATTTTTTATTTGCTGTAGCAGATAATTGATGTCCAAAGCTAAAATTGAATATAAATGTGTTAGCCATTTACAACAAGTTTAAAAATAAAATATATGGCAACAATCATCACAAAGGATGGGAGATTGAGAATATATATATTCTTACATAATTCTTACACTTGGTATGAAGCAGTGTACTGCTATTTGAAGGTGGACTCAGATTAATTAAAAACATATATTGTAAACTCTTTACACCCCTAAAATGTTTTAAATGGTGTAAATAATGTTAATAGAGGAAATAAAATTCTCAGATACACCAACGGAAGTTAGAAAAAAAGAACAGAAAACCAGAAGAAATAGAAGACAGTTAACAAGGTGGTAGATAGTCTACCACTAGTATCTATAATCACATTGAAAGTAAATGTCATAAACAAATTATTTAAAAGATTGAGACGGTCAAATTGAACACAGAGCAAGACCCGATGAATGCTATCGACAAGAAATCACATTAAATGAAAAAATAGATGCGAGAAGTAAAAGGATTATAAAATACATCATGTAAATGCTAACCAAAATAAACTGGAGTAGCCATATTACTTCCACACAAAGTAGATTTCAAAACAACAGACATTTTCAGGGACAAAGATGGACATTAATTAATGATGAAAGAGTTTATCTGAAAAGATACATTAATCTCAGAAGTAATGCCCTTAACAAGGAGCTTCATAACACGTGAGGAAAAACTGGTGGAACTAACACGAGAGCTAGAGCCATGATTAGAATCAGAAACTTCAACACTTCTCTCTCAGTTGATAACATAAGCAGGCAGAAAATAACGAGGTCCCAGCAATCCAAAATGTAACCCAAATTGACAAATGAATCTAAGTGTGTTACAATGTAAAACATAACCACAAGCTGGGATGTGGGAAATAAAAGCTCTGACCTAATTATCTTTGCAAAGCAATGACTTCAACCAGATTTCCCATCACGAGGCAAAAGACAAAAGGAACTATACATAAACACTACATTCTGATTGGTAAATGTGTTTCTCACAGGAGCACACGTTAGTTATTCTGAAACTGCTTTATTTGTACACTACATCTGGACAAAATCATATATATTTAGACAGCGAAAGCCAGATGTAACAAATAAGCAAAGAGGTAATACTAAAATGAAACCATGACATTGGTGTCAAATATATCAGAATAAACTTGGATTTTTTAATGCATATACAAATACATAGATACAAAAATAAGAATATCTTGATCTCCAAGTACCACTGTTGCCTCTGTGGAGAAATAGACCATTCTAGGGCAGGGACAGGATGAATCTAAGATAAGCCTAGAGTACCTTTGGGTGCCAGAATTAAAGAAATGCTTGCAAAAGAAGAAACATAAAAGCATGGGGGCGTGTCAAAATCACAGGAACCAATCTGAAAGAGCTCCTGGTGACCAGTGTGGGACTCAATTGAGCAACAAAAGGAAAAATAATAGTTGGGCTATTACCACAAGAATAAATATGTAAATGCATAATTGAGTAAATAAATAGATGAGGTATAAAGGGCATTTTTTTCTTACAGAAAAATCCCAATTAATAAACAGAGAACAAGAAAAGAAATGGGAGATCACCACCAGAATGCCACAGTAAAAACTGCTCAAACAAAATCCACTGATTTTGGAGTTTTGTGGAAGAAATATTAAAGAGAAATAGGATGCTTGCATGTCTTCAAAGTTTCTCTCCTGAAATATTTATTAACTATTATGGTGATTTTAATACATGTCCACAAATTCCTTGATACTTTCTCCAGGTCATGAAGCATAATTCCTCTCTCCTTAGACATGGGTTGCATTTCGTGAGTCACATCTAACAAATAAAGTAATGAAAGAGATATATTAACTTTACAAAAACCTGGCAGATGTTAATAGAGGAAATAAAATTCTCAAATACACCAACAGAAGTTAGGAAAAAAAACAGAAAGCCAGAAGAAATAGAAGACAGTTAACAAGGTGGTAGACAGTCTACCACTAGTATCTATAAGCACATTGAAAGTAAATGTCATAAACAAATTATTTAAAAGATTGAGACGGTCAACAAGTGATCAAGGTTAACATCACCTGTCACACTGATATCACATGCCCCTGATAATGATGCAATACAAAAGGGTCATCACCCCTCAGATGTTCTTTCCAAAAATGTATAACCTCAGTCCAATCATGAAAAAATATACAAATATAAATCAGGGAACATTTTTTAAAACAATTGATCAGCACAGTTCAGAACTGTCAAGGTCACCAAGACAAGGAATGATTGACAAATTATTACCAATTAGATTAAGGGCACATGACAACTAAATGCAATGTACAAAGCAGGAATGAATCCTAGAATTTTTAAAAAGAAAGGACATTAGTGGAGAAACTGAGGAAATCTGAGTAAAGTCTCTAGTTTAGTTATTAATATTGTTCTGACATCAATTTTTTAGTTTTGATCATTAAATCACGGTTATGTGAGATGTTAACACTAGGAGAAGCTGTGTGCAGGGTATATAGAAACTATCTTTGTAACTCTTCTCTAGGTCTGAAATTATTTCAAAACATTAAAGAAAAAGTGATATGGGGTTTAATAATATTTCTACCTTGGAAGAAAAAAAGATTCCCCTGGGATGATGGCCTATTGCATTGTCCTATTTTAAATTATCACCAACCTCCAGCCAATCCTAGTGGTTTCTATGTCCTAAGAGCATAGAAATTCTCTCCTCACTATGAGTCCTTCTTTGGTGTCATCTAAGTAGGAGTAGATTGAATTTGTTATACCACTTACCCAGCTGGGTAAGGTTTTGTTTCCTGCAAATGTGAATCATAAGTCTCACAAATTTAAAAATAAAAAGTTAGACTTGCAATCAGGTTTTTACATAGTTCATGCCATTTTGCTGACTGTCTCACAAAAAAGTAAGTTTTCTTTTCTCCTAAATTGTGTGATAGTTACACTCTATGTAATATATCACACATGGGCTCAGTCTCATTAAAACAATTGTGTTTTATAATAGTACAGGGCACTATAGTATTTGTATTTTAAATAGTATCTATATTTACATACTGTTTATACATTTCATTGTGTGTGTACCTTTTGTTTTACTTGTGATTTGTTTATCTTACAATTAAGATTCTCAGTCATGTAGATAAATTCAATGGCTTTTCTATATCTCCTTCTCTTGAGGCTGGCAGAATCATAAACCCAGTATATTCATGGTAGTATAAAATAGCTCTTCCCAAAGTCTGTCGCAAAGAACATTGTTCTCTCAAGGAAGGTCCCATATCAAAGAAGCTCATGATAAAATTAATATGACAAGTTCTGGATGTTGTATTTTTTTCTCAGAGATTTCAAAGCATATTAAAGTCTCTAAAATTTAGAGAAAATATAATTCTTTGACTTACAGCTTTCCCAACTTTTTTTTTTCATAAAATATTTATCATTTTTGGAAGCCAACATGGGAAACATCATGTTGTAATAAACAGAATACATACAATCAGGGTCCAACTGGAATGCTGCTATTTCAGTCTGGCTTATAGTTCATGGTGTCCGGTCTATGCATGAAAGAGATTTCTAAGCCTGCAACTGCATAGATGGACAGATTAGACAGATAAATAATAGGTAGGTAGGTAGGTATGTAGATAGATAGATAGATAGATAGATAGATAGATAGATAGAAAGATAGAAAGATAGAAAGAATGAACCACTATTTGGATATATCCCAGTAGAGTAATATCCTATCAAATGATGAGAGAAGGGTGGCAGAAGGAATACACTAGAGAAGAGTCAAGTATTTTGGGTAATGCCTTAAAGATGACACGGACAAAAAAGCAAAATAAAAGCAATATTTAATGTTTGTAAAGCATTTTATGGTACTTCTCATACATGCTCCCTTTTCTGTGTTTCTGTGGGACCCTGTGGTTATTATTTTAATGCTTACCATGATGTTTTATAAATCCTTATTTCCAAATCTCTTTTTTACCCACGTAAGCTCCAAGTAGTAAGAAAATGATCATGGTCATAACTATATCATGAATGCCTAGTAATCGCTTAGCACAGAGTTAGAGATAAGTATGGCTTCGATGAATAAAATTTATAAACGCACCTTATCTAGAGTTTTATGCTGTAGCAAATTGTGCAAAAATAGGTGATTTAAAGATGTAAAATTTTAATAATAATGATAATAATTAAATAAGAATATATTATGTACTGGAAATTTAGAAAAGGAATTAACTGATTTTTTGGTAAAATAATGAGTACAAAACCGATTATATTCTGTGTTTTGGAAAATAAATAAAAATAAAGCAAATAAAAAAGAAAAAAACATTTGCAAGTAAAGTGAGAAAGAAAAAAAGGAGATGTAACAGGAATTTCAGAAGAGTTGTTTAATTTATAATAAAATACAACAGATAACACATTGATTGATTTGAAATTTTTGTAGCAGATAATTTTCAATAGAATATTAACAATTCAAATCACAAAAATTATTGCTAAATGAAATAGAAAAACTGAATAAATTACATAACATAAAAAGTGGCTCACAAATTTGTCAAAAAGTCACCCAGCTGAAGCCTCAGGCCTTGTTGATCATTAAAGCTAATTTTTATAAATATTCAGCAGCAGAAAATTTCTACACAACAGAAAATGATCTAAAACCCAGAAGAAATAAAGCAAAACAATTTGATTTACAAGGGAAATATGTCCCTGATATAAAAAAGGAAACCAGGATGATACAACTGAAGACCATAGATTAATGAATATAGAACTGGAAATCCTCAATTCTTTCCTAATGGAAGTTAGTAGCTCACTAAAACGATTCTACCATGACCAAGTAAGTTTTCATCTTTTAAACACAAAAATTGGTTAAATACCATTTATTATTGTAACAAAACACAAAATCAATTGGCCAAATCAGAAAAAAAAGGAAAATAAAATTCATCATAATAGAAACCAAAAAACCTTGTTAAAGTGTAAACATATTTCTAACAAGTGGTATATATCAAGAACCAATATTCAAGATGATAATCAACAATGTGAAAAATAATAAAAGTGATTTCATAAATATTAGGGCTCAAATAAGGACAATTCCTGCCATCGTTGCTCTTTAATACTCTCTGGATAATCAGTTACTTATGTGACAACCACAACAAAAATAAAGATATTACTATCAAGAATCACTTCTTGAATTTCCTCTACTTTCCAGTTTTGGTTCTTATGTTTATTAAAATGCTTTATATCTCTGAGGTTTGTCGATGAAAAAGAGATGCTATGTCCTGCCCAGGGCCTGACAATTCTGGCTTCAAATCTAGACTTTACAGGGAACTAGTTCTACAACTTGGCAAAGGTAAATGAGAAAAAAAAAAAAAACAAACAATTCATAAGAGAAATAGAAGCTAGTAAATATTATAAGCAAGGACATGAAAAAAAAGTTCATCTTTGCCAACAATCAAAGAAATGTGCATTAAGGCAACTATTTTTTTTTTAATTTATGAAACTGGTAAAATGTGAATAAGGTAAGTATCTGATACTAGCAAACGTAAGGAAAATGTTTTCTCTTATATAATGAAGGTGACCGTGGAAATGAGAACAGAAAACATTGAGGAATAAAACAGACAATATGTGTTAGGAAGCATAGATTTTTAGTTATTTACAGGATTAAATAAATTGTCCACTATTTGGAGGGAAAAAACTATTGTATTAAATAAGTTTCCATGCATGTAGTATTTATTGTAGTGAAAGACAAGAAGCAATCTACAGCGTCTGTAATAGTGGGATGGTTGAGTAAGTCACAGTTGATCCACTAACTTGACTACTATATACAACTGTTAAAATCACATTTTCAAAAACCACATGGGAACTACGATATACACTAAATTTAACTGAAAAAGAGTGAGAAATAGAACTAATACTTTGATATAACATAGATATTTGCACATGAAACCTACCATGACCCTGGGTATAAAACAATTAACCAGCGATGCCCTTGAGCTGTGGCTTCTGTTTGGTTGTTTAATGGTAGAATGCAAAAGACACCAGTGTTCTGCACAGTGGGAATCTGTTTTCATAACAGCGTCTCTCTACTAATGTTACTGTAAAGCACTACTTTTATTCCAAGGCTGCCGCAGAATGACTACGATGCCAGAGACCATAGAGAGAGGATGCTCTCACTTTAAGGAGAGTTGCAGTTTCAACTAGCCTTTAACAGGAAGAGCAAGATGCCAGCTCGTTGCAATGCACGTGGTAGGAAAACCAAGTATAGTGGGCATGGCTTGGGAAAAAAAAAAAAAGCTAAGTTTGAACAAAGATTAAGAACTGAAGAATAGAGACTTGAAAAAAGGGTGAAAAAAAGTAAGGCAACACTCATAAAGGTTTATTTCCTCGATAAATGTGTCATACTCATTATATGCTGATCTAGAATGGTTATCTAGAAACATGAAACATTTTCTCGTTGAAAGAATTTCATGGCTCTTTGGCCCTTAAGAAAGGATTTGTTAAATTTGGAGAACCACGTTGCTTACAAAAATCTTTGATTTCTTAGATGTAAAGCAGGAATTTTCAATTCAGTAAGAGTGTTTAACATAAGCACATAAAGAACCTCACACTTCTGAAAAAAAGAAAAGACTTAAAGCAAAGCTGAGCGGTCCAATGAAAAAATTCCAACTCAGGGCCCCAGAGGAGATTTCCATTACATAGAAGAAGATGAATCCGGATGAAACAGTATTTTTCATTAGTTACTCTGAGTAACAGTTAACGCCTGCTTCGTAGTGAAGCTGAGGCTGGTACCCGAGGATGGTACCTATAGGAAGATGCAAGTAAAGATGCATCTCTGGAGAGTAAGTTCCCTAAGTGGAAGGACTTGTGTTTTGGATAAAGGCGTTTTGAATTGTACAGACAGGGGCGAACTTGTGTGTGTGTGTGTGTGTGTGTGTGTGTGCGCGTGCACGCGTGTGCACACGCGCACACCTGAACACTTGTCTTCTTTTTAGGCAATAGAGTACTGAAGACCAAGATGTAGGTTTGAAGAAGAATGAGCTTATGCTTGAACAGATTGGGAATTAGATCCACTACGTTTTGGCATAAAGGAACATATGACCCTAGTTTTTAGCCATAATTGGTAAAATTGGGGCCTATTAATTTCAAAGGTTTAGAATGTAAACACCGCAACATACATAGCTTTGGTTTCAGTTACTTAGTGCCTCACAGCAAATATCCCTTAAAGCAATAACATTTATTTTGCCCATAAATCTACAATTGGAGTAGAGCTTGAGAAGGCTTGGCTCCTGCAAGCATGACCTGCAGGGGCCCCGAGGCTGAGGGCTATAAACGTCTGAAAGTTCCTTTATTCATATGTTCGATGGTTGGTGAGGGCTTCAGCTCAGTTTCCTCTCTTCATGGCTTCCCCATGGGGTCTCTCAACAGGCTGGTTTGGATTTTGTCACAGAACAGTGTCTGACTTGCCCAGAGAGAAAGAGAGAGAGAGAGAGAGACAGAAAACAGAAAAGAGACCAACTTGAAGTCACATTGCTTTTTGTGACCTAGCCTGTGCAGTCATACTGTTCCTTTTGCTGCATTCTATTAAGGCAGTTGTGAAACTCTTCTCCTGATAGAGGAGTGCCAGTGCCATACTCTAAGACAAATGTGTGGTTTCCACATATGATATTTGATACACGATATGAAAATACATATGGTATTTTTCTTTCTGTTTCTGGCTTACTTCACTTAGAATGATAGATCTCCAGGTCTGTCCATGTTGCTGCAGATGGCATTATTTCATTCTTTTTTTATGGCTGAGCAATATTCCATTGTATAAATATACCACAACCTCTTTATTCAGTCATCTGTTGATGGACATTAGGCTGCTTCCATGTCTTGGCTATTGTATATAGTGCTGCTATGAACATTGGGGTGCAAGTATCTTTTCAAATTAGAGCTCCTCCAGAAATATGTCCAGGAGTGGGATTGCTGGATTATATGGTAAGTCTATTTTTAGTTTTTGAGGAATCGCCATACTGTTTTCTATAATGGCCACACCAAACTACATTCTCACCAATAGTGTAGAAAGTTTCCCTTTTAAGAGTTGTATTTTCAAACCCAGTAAGCCCTGGTCCCTTTGTATTTAATAGTTATTTCTTCAACTTGCCTCTCTCTTTTCCATATTATTATAGGCAGATAAAAGAGGCCAGATAACACCTTTAACCCTTTGCCTGAGAATCTCTCTAGTAAGACCATCCAGTTCAGGTACATTTTCTACTTTCTGCATTATAACATATAACAGTGTTGCTAAACTTCCTGAAACTACGTAAAAGTTCCCCTTTCCTTCAGTTTTCAAAAATATTTTCTTTACTTTTAAGCCCTCACCAATAGCCTCCAAAAAGGCCATTATGTTTCTTCTAGGTTCTTCCAAATGCTGTCTATCACTTAGTCACAAAGCTACTATCACAGTTTTAGGTTTTGTTTATGGCAGCATACAATATCCAGGTACCAATATCTATACCAATTAGCTAGTGCTGTGTAACAAACCAAACCGAACCAAAACTTAGAGACTTAGAACAGTAACATTTAATTGGGTCATGAATCTGCAATCTGCACAGTCTCAGTAAAGCCTGTCTCTACTCTCAGCTGGGCAGCTCAAGGTCTGCAGACTAGGATCTACCACGGGCTTGCTCATTCTTAAGTCTGGCATATGATTCTGGCTGTCAGCTGGAATCTTAGGTCCAGGTAGTTTCTCAACATGGGCTAGTCTTGAGTTTTCTCATAGCGTGGTGACTGGATTCCCATAGAACAAGCATCCTGAGAGAGAGAGGGCTAGGCAGAAACTGTTTTACCTTTGACGACCTGTCCTTGATTGTCATGCAATGTTACATCTGTCTGCAATTCCAGCAGTTGTAGCAGTTACAAAGTTCTACCCAGGTTCAGTGGAAAGGATCATAGGCTAAACCAGCTAATGCAAGGCTGTCAATACTTCACATTAAGAGTAGTGGGATGGGATATAAATTGATGTAGTCATCTTTGGGAAATGCAAAATGGGCAGTTGTTACTACAGATTATGGGTTTAGTCATTCTGAACACATCATTTTCTTTTCTTCATACACTGTGTCCTTATTATTACAATCATCCTTAAACGAGGTGGGCCCAACGAAGTAGAATCAAAATTCCAGTTTGGTCAAAATCCTTACTGATTGCTTAATCAGGCTTAACTTTTCTGAATGTGTAATGTATCAGGGATGTAAAAATAAAGAATGCTTTCATCCAAAGTCTTAGAAAGGGATATATCATCCAGGTTTGTGAGTCTTCTCTTCTCTGGTAACTACTCCTGAAACAGTGGGAAATCTCTCCCACCCCCATCAACCATGTCCACATTATGTGACTTTGCACCACCAGGCATCTCTGATTGGTCCAGAACTGGGCATCACACCCATGATGAGCTGATCAGATTGTGAGCTGAATCACATTTATATGACTCACTGCTTTTCTTGATTCCATGAGACAGTGGAGTATAATTCCAAAAGTTTCCATTCGTACTTAAGCTAGTTACAATGGCTTAATGTTATTTGAAACAAAATAATCTTTATATATATGTATGTATATATGACATATGTATATAAATATGTATGTGTACACCTATTTATATAAATACATCTATATTTAATAACAGGTAGAAACCAAATGTATAATTAAAATTGAGTAGTCCAAATCTTATGACAGCCAGGAAAAAATTACATGTGCATAAAGCTTTATCATTACTTGGAGGCTGTGGAGTTAGGAAATTCATCAATATCCTAGAGAATGAGATTGCTATAACTTTGGATATCAAATCAGATCTAGAAATGCCTTAAGTTGATTCATATTCCAAATGCTACTGAGTGACAACCCGTTGAACTGGCGGTTTTCCTTGAGAACTTCATTCATCCCCAGAAAATCTTTCCCTATCTTTTCGCAGCCATGTTTCAAAATCAGGCCTGTTTTACTTCTACTTAAATAAACACCATCATCAAAGGTACCATAACACCTGCTCTGATTTTTCTCATGGTCATTGGCAATTGAAACGTTTATTGTACATTTTAGGGTTTCATCTCTTGTAGGGAATGACAATATTGCAGGCAACTTATTTTGCTTTTAAATTTGACATTATTATATGGTAGTTTGCTACCAAAGAGCATGCACTTTGGAATTAGATGAAGGGTATAACATTAACCAGCTTTGTGACCTTTGCCAAAGTCCTTAAATTTTGTAGACTTCATATACGTTCCATCTGATGTTATCCGTGTCAGTGTACCCCAGTTGCTGTGTGAATGAAATACAATAAAAGGTTAAATGGTCTAGATTATACCTTTTATAGTATCATCACTCACTAAAATTTAGTAACATGACCCCTCTCCCTCCTTCCTTTGTTCTCTTCCTCCCTGATCCTAGAAACAAAAACAAGATTTGATTTTTCACCTTTGGGAGCACACAGTGACTTTTGGTTTGCTTCCTCGAGGTGGGTTGATAAAGAGACAATAGAATCTAGAAAATGACATAAAACAGAAATGAACAAAAAGTTTATGAACCCAGAAGTGGAGAATATTTTAACTACCCAGAAAACTACCAAAAAATGCCCATTTACATTAAAACTTAAAGAATGAATATGAGGTTTCTGGTTAAACGTGAGGCTGGATGGGGGGAGGGGAACCCCTGGTGAAGGATCCAGCTTTAATCCAACTCTTGATCTCTGTGTAAATCAAAGATCTAGGAAGGCTTCACTGCATTGCTCTCTGCTTCATTAGAAATTTTTTAAAAAATGCTTAGCAAGCTTTTTTTTTGATTAAAAAAAAAGTGAAAGGAAGAGGTCCAGTAGTAGTTAAAGCTAGTTCTACTTCAGCATATATTTCAGAAGTAAAGCATATTTAATTTATACATCTTTATTTTTGTTCCAAGAAGACAGATTTTCAGAGCATCTTTTACTCAAAGGGCACTCAAATGATTCTGTTTATAAAAATCAATAAGCCTAAAGCTCTTTGATTTTTTTTTAAGTCAGTCTATTTCATCTTTCTCTGTCTGCTGAAGGAAACCATGTATCTTTCAGGAAGCAGTTGGATTGTGTCAATTCTCTGTGGTCCATTATCAGCAAGCCAAGATTCAAGGTCACTGTTTCAGAGTGTCTGCTTCCTGGCGGAGCTCCTGGGAGCTGACCAGGGCCCCGCAAGTTGTAAATGGGCACAGACTATTCTGGGCTGTATGAAAGGCAATTCATCACCCTGCCCAATGCTTCCCCTCTAGTCTAGCCTTGCATCTGATCATTTGGCGTTTTCAGCAGGTGAGTGGAGCTCCTCACTTTCTCTGGTCTTCTCTGAAGGTAAGATGGGTCTGATGGTTGGGATTATCTACTATAAAACTTCTGCCAAGGATTATGTAACACAGTCACTTCCCTGAACATCAGGACACTAAGAAATAACCCACACTGATTTCCCAGTTCAAACACATTGATATAAATTTCACAAATATTATTATTTATTAATATTATGAATACTAATATAAATAATTAAAACTGGGTTTTTTGGTTCACTTCATGTTTTACCTTTTTATGTCATTTTTGACTGCTTATTAATTTATTATTTCTGCTTTTATTTTTAATCACTGGATTGGGCTAGTCTAGTTTTTAAATGAAAAGCTCAGTTCATGTATTTATTTCTAAAATTTCTTATTTTTCTAATACTTTATTTTCAGGTCATACATTATTCAATGTTTACTATTTTTTTAAAATACCTAGGTGTTGTCTTTGATATAAGTTGTGGATAGTAACTTCTACTTTTATGTTTAACTCAATAGTTCTCTACAATTGAATGGGTTTTATATGTGCATATGTTTTATTTTTCAGTGAGTGTAATCATTTGCATCTACTTTGCTGTTAATTCTTAATTGTATTGTGTTTTGTTTAATGGATATAGATTACATTACATCAACTTTTTGTAATTCGTTGAGATTTCTTTTGGGTCCTAATTCATAATCAGTATTTGAAAATTTCCTATGTGTTTTTTTTAAAAAGTACTGTTTTGTGAAATTCAAAGTAATACATATTTATTTGCCCAAATAAATTTATTTTATCATTGAAATTCACAAAACAATGTGCAGTTTCTATTGAATTTAAATTGTTTGTTCAAACATTTTATTATTCAATGACCTTACACTTATTGTAGTCTACTTATCTGTTCTGTCAGTTTTGGGAGAGGTGTAATAAACTCTTCCACTAGGTTTGTAGCTTTGTCAATTTGTCCTCCATGGCTAACCATTTTTCTTTTATATATTTCAAGCTATTTTGCTGGATACATAAATTTTATTGACTGTAATGTGTTCATGGTGCATTGTTCCTTTCGTCAAAATGAAAAAAAATGTTTTTTGGTTTTAAAAATCTTTGCATCTTGAATTCTTCTTGATCCTGCTTGCTTTATTTCATTTGCATTTACATGAATTTTATTCATTCATATTGATAATGATTACTCACATCTTGGGGCATTCTCTGTCATTTTAGTGATTTATATTTATCCTGAGTTCTAATTACCCCCTCCTCCCACTCTTTGGATTTTTGTATATGTTTTTTATCGCATTTCTTCCAAGGATTTTTTGTTGTTTTTCTCCCACCAATGATCTGCAAGTTAGTCATTCTATTTCCATTTTTCAAGTGTTTGCTCTAAGGTGTTAACACATGTACTTAAAGTTGTATTTGTCAAACAAAATCTTGCTAGCATTAATCGGTATCTGTATCACCCTCCTCCCACAAACCCTTTCAATTCCTTACTGAAAAAGAAAAATAACCCCACGTATCCTTTTACTTTCTCTATGGCATGTAAGGTTTTGCATTGGTTGAGTGTGGTTTCTGTCTGTCATGGTGCAGATTTTTCTTAAATAGTTGGTGATTTTATTTCTGAGTGTATTTTTGTATTTGAGTTACTCGGCTTGACGGGAAGCAGCCTGTGAGTCTCTGTAGGGTACCTAGGGGAGAGCCGGGGGCTACCGCATCTTCTTGCTGATTTCTGGGATGGTCCCACCATGTTCACGTTGGTGCCCACACTCACTGCCCCTGCCCTGAGCGAGGCTGCTTTGTGGCTTTGCATGTGCTGCACAGGACAGATGAACTGCACAAATGTCAAACTGACACCTTATTGACGAGAAGTATTATTTTAATTAGCTTCAATGTGTGTTCGGCCATAGTAAAGAATTTTGCACCCATGTCAGAGGCTGAACTAGCACCTTCCTCCCCACCCCTGATTCTTTTCCTGTAAGACTCGGTCATGTCACTATCCAATTTACCTCCCATCCAGAAATTTTCCATTCCTTCTTTTCCTTTACTTGCAACATTTAATTCTCTGCTAAATACTCTTGAGTCTACCTCCAAAATATCTCAGTGGTCCTCAACATCTGTTGTCAGGACAACAGACAACAGCACCTGGGCACCTGCTCAGTACCCTTGTAAGCACCCCAAGGGCAGAAAACATTTCCATTTTCTTCATTACTGTATCTCCAGGGTCTTCCATAGTGCCTAGCACAGGCTAGGCTTCAAGTTATCTTACTTTTAGACAAAGAGAACACATCTGATTATGGAGACTACCTTAAACGGACTCCTGTATTCTACAGGATAAAAGCTGCATCATTCATGAATAAACCCCAGCCTGTCCATCTTCACCTTCTACAGCTAGCTCCAGTTACTCTGAACTAACTTTTCCATGCATGATCTTCTCTTTCACAATCCAGTGTCTTTTAACACCTACTACGTTGAATGCCAAGTTCGCGTGAGGGAAAAAAATTCATCTTGAGGATGCAGTTGAAATACAGTCTCCTTTATGAAGACCTTCTTGAATATAGTAACAGTATTACCATGTCTCTAGACATGATAGCACCTACAATACTGTGTATTGTCATTATCATCCTGCAGTGCTCTCTTACATTACTGTGAGTGGCTCGAGACAAGACTTTTGATTTCTCCCATTGCTAGCTGCCCAATATTTATAACAGTGCTAGGCACAAAAGTAGCTGCCCAGTAAATGCAAACTGAAAAGAGAACATGGGCTTCTGCTGCTTTATTTCTAAAAATGAAGGTCAGAGACATTGATCCAATGGATCTGTGCCTTCAGTTAACCACTAGCTAGAGAAACACTAATTATTAACAGCTAATAGAAATCAAAATAATCAATCACATAGTACACCCAGAGGTGCCTTGAATGTCTTCATCTGTATGGTGCTTCTATGTAGAGTGATGGTATTTTTTCCATCACCGTTTGAGATCAAAGAAAAGTGTCTCAGTGCATATCCTAATTAGTTGTGTTTTAGTACACACACACACGCACACACACACACACCAGCTGGCCTTAATTTATTTTGGATTTATTTTTTAATATTGAAGACCAAATAATTCCTATACTACATAAACCATTTTAAAAATAGATCTAACAGATTAGAGTTAATTTGCTCACTTGTTATGAAGCAAATGTGACTTTGATTGTCAAATACGATATTAAGGGCAAAAAAAATGTTGTATTCTAATCTAACTTATGACAATCTATGCAAAACTATTTTTTCAAGCCTATCTTAACCAACCTAATACCTTACTTATCTACCATGACCAAAATGACTTATTCTAAATAGAAGGCTGCTTTAACACAAGCATACTGTAATAATACAGTTTAACTCCCTGTATGCCACTTTGTTCATTTCTAAAGCTGGACTAATAGTCACGCATATCCACTTTGTTTTTTTAAAATGAGGATCATGTGAGTTAACACGTGTATGACCTATGTTAAAATAGTGCCTAGAGCTTATTATTAAAAATGCTGTATAAATATTAGCAATAATTAATGCTAGCAGTTGTAAGCACTAGTATGTCTCATCACTATTCAAGTTAATTTACATATGTTAATTATAAATGTTAATTGTTTTACAAAAATTATTTAATCCTTTCAACAACTTATTGAGGTAGGTATTAACACATGCTCCTTTTTATAAAAAAAAAGGTAAATTGAGGCTAGAAGTCATGGATTAAACATACTTTCTGAATTAAAGACATGACAAGGCATTTTTCTCATAGCTAGAAAGTGCTAAAACTGGATCTCAATGCATGCAAGTCTCTCTGAAATTTCATGCTTGGCCATCCAGTTGCATTGTCATTCGGAAGAGAAGGGTGCAAGCTTTTAGAACTGAGCCTCCCATTCATTAAAACCTCACTATACACATTTGGTTTACTCTCCAAATAATTAACATTACATAATCATAATTCCTACAGTTAGTAATAGGTACAGGTTATGTTTCATGTGTATTTTTATACTATATATATATATCACTATGTAAACATAATTATTATAATAAATAATATATAACAGAATAAGTTGCAATTGTAAACTGTATAAGTAGATATTAAATATACATTATAGATGGTATAAAAATTATAAAATTAAAACAATGAGATAAAGATGAAATAACCAATGTTTACATTTTAAAAGTTATTTTACACGTTAAATATACATAAAATCTTTTCACACAGTAAATATTCTCATTGATAATAAAATTTTAATAATGATAATGTATTTGGATATGTATCATTATTTCTGGATAATATTTGTTTCACCCTTGGTGATTTAGAAATTCAAAAGTCTAGTTCTAAGTTTAGTTTCTTTTGATTCTTTGTTTAATGCCTATAGTATCTGAAAAAGAAGGCTCACAAAGATTCATGAATCTAAATGAAAAAGTCATCATTTGCTATGCGTAATTAATCACAGTATCATTTTTCATTCCAATTAGGGGTTGGTTTTTGCAGAAATTGCACTTGTGTATTTCCACAATTCCTGAAGTCAATCAGCAGTTCCTACACACGAATGAGAAGATATTTCATTTTGATATTTTAACACAAGTGCTCTACACCCAGTGAAATTCTGTATTTGGAAAATTTCTAAACACGTAAAAACTCCAATTCTGAGTTTTGTTTGTGTGTGCCAATGTTCAGACATAATAGATTTTGATTTTATTTCATTTCTTTAATTAGCCTATTAGCTGTACATATTAATTTTGTGGTGTTAGTGGTTGCTCTTGGGTTTACAGTATGCGTCTTTAACAGCACAATCTGTCTGCAAGTAATATTATAGCTCTTCATGCATTGTGTAGGAACCTTATCACAGAACACTTCCATTTTCCCTCTCCTGGCCTTTCTGCCAATGTCATCATACAGTTTTCTTCTACATGTTATAAACTACGTAACACATTTGATTTGCTTGAATAGTCAATTATCTTACAAACAGATATTTATAAAACAAGAAAACTTTAATATTTATCCACATATTTGATCATTCCCAGTGATACTCATTATTTTAAGTAGATTGAATTTCCATCTCAAGTAATTTCTCCCTTCTGTCAGAAGGACTTCCTTTAATATTCCTTGTAGTGTAGGTCTACTGCTCATAAATTCTTTCAGCTTCTTTATGCCTGAAAAAAAATCTTTATTTCACCTTCATCATTGCAGAATATCTTATTGGGCACAGAATTCCGGGATGACAAGGTTTTTTCTTGCAGTACTTTAAAGATATTTCTCCACTGTCTTTGCCTTATATTATTTATAAAGAGAAGTCTATTGCATTTTGTTCTTTCTTTTAAGGTTCTTGCTTTTGTGTCTTACCTAAGAAATTGTTGCCTAATCTAGGTAACTGAGATCTAAACGTAAACTTATACCTAAAACCATCTAGAAGAAAATAGAGGAGAAAATTTTGTGCCCTGGATTTCCTTTGCCTTTCAAGCCACTACTAGCTAGATAAATTAGGAGAAAATATTAGTAACACATATTTTTATCCAGAATATACAAAGAACATCTAAATCAAAAGAAAATAATCAAAGATGAAAAGAGGAATTTTAAAAATCAGGCAAAAGATTTTAATAGCAATTTTACCAAAGAGGATATATCTATAGTAAATAAGTAAAAGAAGTGATTAACAATATCATTAAATATTAAGGAAATTCAAATGATGACCATGATGAATAACTGCTACTACAAGGTCACTAGAAATGCTGCACTTAAAGATTCCCATTACCAAGTGTTGGCAATGGTCTAGAGTAACTGGCATTCTCTTATGCTGCTAGTGATAGTGCAAGTTGATAATTTCTTATAAAGTTCAGTATGCACCTGTGATAGGAGACTCAGGAATCCTACTCCCCTATATTTATTCAAAATAAATGAAAACGTACGTCTACACAAAGGTTTGCATGCAAAGTTTATCAAAAAGAACCCAAATCTGGAAATAACTCAAATTTCCATTCAAATGGTAGTTGAGTAGACATACTGTCGCATATCCACAAAATAAAAAGGAATGGATGAATGACTTGCAACCACATGACTATCTCTCAAAAGCATCATTTTAAATGAAAGCCAATAGGAAGAAATAATTAAATAGAAAATGGTAAAAATTAATTTGTTGATATCAAACTCAAATTAGAGAAGAGAGAGAGAAAGAAAGAGAGGGTGGGGGAGAGACCAGAGTGAGAAAACAAATGAAGATCTAATTTCTGAAATGTTTTCCAGTTTTGGTCATATTTAATAAAGAGTCTGACTCCATTTTTGATGTTTGATTGCTGATGGCTTTTAAGCACCACCTCTCCTCTTTTCTTTCTTCCTCACATCTGGGCGAGCAGATAAGAAAGCCCAGGTGTATCCTCCGTTGGAACCAGTAGGAAGTTAACACCATGCAGCTCTGACTTATATGCAGGAACACTCATCCTGGTCTTAATACCCAGCCACCATAAAAACCCTAAGCCAATCTCATTTCCCTGCTCTTTCAATCTATTTTGGATCCACTTGGGAAGTGCTTTCCCCATAAATCTTCATTGTGTGAGTAATAAATCTTTACATATTCTCTCAGTGTGTGTGTTTGGTGTTATCAGGTTTGACATTTTGTACCAATGTTTTTTTTTTTTGGCTGAAGAGACTCCAGCCCACATCTGTGGATTTACCAAAACATGACATCACAAATTTACAAATTAAAAAGGTCACTGAATTCCAAGCAGGTTTAAAACACAACACACACACACACACACAAACACACACACACAAACACACACACACACACACACACACACACCCTTAAGAACATCAGTTAACATGCTGAAATAAGAAAAAAAAAGAGAAAGAGAGAAAGAGAAAATCTTAAAGGCAACAAGAAAAAAACAAAACACAGCATTCAGAGGTATAAGGATTTGAATTACCCTATTTTCTCATCAAAAACTAGAGTTCAGAAGACAGTGAAAACACACCTTCAAATTAATAAGAGAAAAATACAGAATTCTGTAACAGTGAGTATGAAATAAATACATTTTTTAGGTAAAGGAAAATTAAGAAAATCCCTTGGCCCCAAATTATAAGAAATGCCACAACTAGGAGGAGGGTGCTGTCAGCATTTAGCGTTCAGAACACAGAGGTGCACCTGAGCATTCCACAGTGCCTGGCACAGCCCAACACGACACGCCGAGTGAGCACGAACAGCGGCAGATTGCACGTGAGGAGGACATAGTACACTTTCCTCAAGTGCAGTGAAGTCAAGCTCTGAGAATGAGTTCCAGAGGAAGGAAAAAAATAACCCAGACACAATATTCAATTCAGGTAATCGAAATCCAATGGCTTTCAAAGCTGAGACCTACCAATTTCCGTTCTGTTTGGCTTTATGAAAATTGTGTTTACTAGGTGGGGAATCCTCGACTTGCATTTTATCCAGAGAAGTCAGCAGTTTCCAGGCACAGCTCATAAGAAAGGAGTATCCTGGTCAACAGGCCATGGCTTCCTGGTCCCCCTGGAGGCGCTGACTAGCAGGGGAGCCGGTACGACGTGCCCCCCACAGCTGCAGGATACAGGCCATTAAGAATTTGCAAGCTTGTTTCATCGCTCTGTTTTTCAAGTGGATGAAATCATTTCATTTTACATGCAGTGAGCATGCAGGAGAAAATGTTTTATGGATTTAACATAATGTCCCTTTGACGGTGCTGTTTTTCATTGTAAATCCTTCCAGCCATTGGTGTGTCAGTCTCTGTGAGTTTGGTGAATGTAAGTGTGATTATATTTTGGGTTTTGGTAGGGGAGGCGGCGCGGAATTATTATTTATCCATCATCTATTTCCTCTTCCTAATCGTTCTTTTTTTATTCGTGTGTTCTCCTTTTCCTGACAGCTTATCCCAAACCTTGCTCCTGGGGGTCGAGCCTAATTGGCTACTCACTGCCCATCGGCCCCTTGCAGGGATGTCCGCGAGAAGTACAGGAATGCAAGCCTGAGATAATGCCCACGTTTATTGCTGGCACATAGTAATTAGTTCAGAAATAAGCAAGAGACCCACTTCAGTCCAGTGAGACACAAGGGGATCTATCTGGGAGGCCAGAGGCGTTATTTTTGAAAAACTTCCTCCATTGCAAAAAGAGTCACTAGACATTAAGTTTCATTCCTTGGCTGGGTGTTGTCACAGGCAGAAGTGAGGCCTGGGACTGCTTGGGCAGGTTTCCTTCCAACAGCAAGTGGACACAAGAGGAAAGCAAAGCTAAGAGGATGGGAGAGATACGGAGCCACGGTCCGGATGAGCAGAGCAGTTACCTGACTCTGCAGATCTGCTTTATGATATTAGCCAGCGTGAATAGTTTGTTTCTGTTTCCTGTTGCTTAACACGTTCCAAAAGATACAGGGTCTGATTAAAATCACGTTTCTAGGACTGAGGAAGTGAGTGCTTCACTCTGGAACATAGTGACTCTACGGTGTGATTTTTCCCTTGTGCAGTTTCCTAGGGGCGCCTCCCAACATACCTATGTTAGCAAAACAAGGTACAAGTGATAAAAATGTTTAAAGTCATTGTTGACAAGACTGTGGGGAAACAGGCACAGTTGTACTTTGCTTTGGCATAGAAAATTGGTTCAATCTTTCTAAGGAGAAATCTGTTGCTATGTAATAGGACCTTCAAAATTGTTCACAGTTTTGACCCAGAAATTCTACTTCTGTGTTTATATCCCAGAGAAATTCTCCAAGATAAAATAAACAAAAAATTTAGGAACCTATAGAAGTACAATTGAAAATAGAAGAAAAAAATCTGGTAGATAATTGAATTACCAAGCAAATGGAGAGCATGATAAATCAACATAAAGAAATACTATGTTGCTTTTCCAAATAAAAAATATTAGGACTATATCCGACTTGGAATGAATATGAAATAAAGTGGAATGTAAAGAGTAAAAGACAAAATGATAAGAACATGTTATTTTCTAGGACATAAGCCTCTCTTCCTATGCTCATAAACTCTCAGATCAAATCATCTCTAAATGTGCAGAAGTTACTCCTCTACACACACACACACTCACACACACTTGCAACGGAGTGTGGAGCACAGCTGATGAACAAGAGAACACAGGGATGAAGAAGATATTCTCTGGTCGTACGCGTGGTAGAAATAAACATGGTGATGGCTAGTGTGCAACTGGGTGAATGGGGTGGGGTTCATTTGGATTGGGGAGCAAGAGCGTAACTTGTCTGAGGAAGAGATATTCAAGCTGAGACTTAAAGAATGAAAGAAGCCTTTAAAAGAACTGGGAGAAGAGATTGTAAGTAGGGCCGTCAGCAAACGTGATGGCCTGAGGTGAGGAAGGTTTAGCATGCTCCAGGAACAGAAAAAGGACCAGTGCCACTCCAGGATGAGACATGACAACTTTCGAGAAGAGGTCGGGGACAGATTGTGCAAGGCCTTCCATGCCAATGGAAAGAATTGGATTTATATCAAGTGTAATGGAAGCCACTAAATCGTTTTGAGAAGGGAAGGGGAATGATCACATTTATTTTTTTTTTAAGGGATCAATTGGTCCTACTACTGTGAAAGGAGTGTTATGGGGGCCCACATTTGGAAGCCAGGAGAGGGTGAGAAAATATGGTCCCAGTGGAATGCGACGGTAACGTAGACCAGAGTGGTAGCAATGGTGCCTAGAGAAGTAGAGGCATGTTTTGGAAGTAGTATCAGTAAGACATACAAATGGATGCAAGACCCGCCAGACAACTGGAAATTCACCAAGGCCAGATCCCAGGAATGTGGGCTGGACTTCCTGCTGCTTTGCAACAGGTGCATAGCACGGAGTCCAGGGCATGTTCAAAATGAATGATCCCATGTGACTGCCACATGGATAGGATGAGAAGCATAAACCAAGACACAAAGCCAACAGAGCCTGGAATTGGGGAGTCAAAGACCAGATGAACAGGAGAACCATGGACCCCTGAAGCCATGAGCAAGGACCTGCAGTCACTTTGTCTGAGGCAAGTTGTTTGTCCTTGGATTGAGGTCCTTCTTATGACCCAACTGCCATCTATGTGCTGAAAGCTTCCACATCTACACTTTCAGCCCAGAATTCTCTTTGAAGACCTGGATTGAAAATAGATTGCACTTTCCTGGGCATCTTTACCTGGCTACCCTACTGGCATCTGACCACCTACAAGTACAAAAGAGAAAGAGCATCTTCTCTACCCGACCCCCACTGCTCCTTCTAGGCAGCCTACTTCATTTGACAGGGTTGTCCTGCACTGCTGGATTTTTCTTTTGTTTCAAAGAATGTGAATGCCTGATGAGATTGTCACGTAAGGCCCAGCATTGCTTCCCTCTCTGAGAAGTCCTCCCTGATGTCAGGTCTTCTCTAGGAAGTAACAGTCATTCTCTCTCCCACTTTGATCATGAAAACTTGTATCTCTTTGTTACCTTCCCACCAGGTTTTATCAGTTGTCTGTAGACTACCCCTACCTGCATCATTTATCTCTGTATTCCCAGAATCTGATAAATGGCTGAGATACGTTTAGTTTTTTGATGTTCAGCACCTATCTGGTGAATTAACAGACGTATGCAAATCTATTCACTAGCAGATAAGAGCACGAGTCAGAAATAAAACATCATGGGAGGAACATCACATTCAGCAGGAATAGAACATCCTGGGGATTGAGCTGCCCAAGATGGATTAGAAAAGGCACTTACTGCAGCCATGCCGTGCGGATTCCTTATCCTGTGTGCTGTGGCTCAAATCCCAGGACACGTTTCAATAAGAGAAATTGAACTGCCGAGGTGCGATGTCCTGCTGAAGCCAGGGCCCTGGGTGACAGAACTAGACACACACCTGGCCCAGGAGTCAGAGAAGCAGCAGGAGGCTCTGGGGGAAGGTGGAGCAGTTGCAGGCCCAGCTGCAGCCTCCTGCCCACAAGCTGAGTCAGCTGATCAGCAGCCATGTCTGCTTCCTTTCTGCCCCTATATATCTCCCAAGCATCTCCCCGCGGCTTACTCTCCCCAGACACACAGAGGAAAAGAGGGTCTGGGGAAGTGTAGTTGAACCCAGCTGAGGTGATACCTTATTACAAAGCCACCACACCCAGAAATGTCAATGTTGGCGTCAAAGAAGAGGATTCCAGAAGTTCTGAGGTTTGATTACTCTTATTGGAGCTGGATACCTGATGCATCAAATGATGTTGGGTTTCCTGGGACAATTCCACGGTTAACTCATCACTCTTAATAAGAGACACCCAAATCCTGGGTCTCTGCTGTAACAGCCTCTATTAATCCTTTTAAACCGAGATGCAGGCTCAAGGTCAAGTTGGAGAGAGCCCTTCTTCCTAAAATGGAAAAGCTGAAGGCCGGCCAGCCTTGGCTCGGAGAACAATCTAGTTCTCCAAATACTGTGGAACAGGAACAGCCACATCTGACCCTACCACTAGGTTTTGCTTTACTATATATACACTGAGTAGTGCTTCCTTGATTAATGACGGGTTGGCAGGTGGATGGATAGATGGACGTCTAAATATTGGTATAGCTCATAGTGTCTGTGATATAAAAACAAAGTAATTGCTCAACATTTTGACCGTTCTTGGTCCAGAATTTCTCGTGGGTATCTTCACACAGACAACCATATGTGATAAAATAAACAGTCCTTGCAACATTCTGACAGAGCTCACAGTAATAAATTTCACAGGGCTATTCCTTATGGTGTCCTCTGACTTAATCAAATGGTACCACACAAAAGCACAGTTTAGTAAAGTGGTTTACAGATGCCCAGTATGATGTACCTGTGCTGGAACAACATTTTAATGTAATAAATGGTGTGTTACTGGTTTCCTGGATGCTGTTTGGTATTCCCTGGCCTTCCCCAGTTAAACTTCAGAGAAGGGTTATTAGAACTTTTTTTTTTTAAGTTTCAAAAGCCTAATCCTGAGAGGATATAGGGCATCAGAAGAAGAAAAAAAAAAAAAACATGTTGGGGCAGAGCACGGCTCCACCCTCAGCCGCATGCCAGACAGAGCTCCCCAGGTCACGGAGAGGGAAGAGGCTGAGAGGGACGTTGCATGGCGCAGAGGCTGATGGAGTTGGGTTTGAGGTGACTGAACCTCAGGAGAACAAGGGAAGAGTCATGCAGTCAGAACAGGCTAGGACATGCTGTAGTAACAACCTCCCAAATCTCAAAGGCATCAAATAACAAAGGTTTATATCTTATTTTTTGTACATGCCTATCAAGGGTCATTGGAGAACTCTGCTAATTTCAGTTATTCAGAGACCTGGGCAGACAGAGCAGCTGCCGTCTTAAATGTGGCCAGACGTTTGCCAAAGGAGGAGAAATCAGTTCTCAAACTGAAGATTAAATGCTCCGGCCAAGAGGACGTATAGCACATCGACTCAAAACTCACCGGCCAGAGCTGATCCTAGAGCCTCGCCCAACCTCAGGGGTCCAGGGGTGCCGTTCTCCATGTGCCTGGGAAGAGAAGAGGCTGTCTGCGAGCAGCACCGATGACAAACCAGGCATCCAGAAGTGGCCTGCGTGTATCTGGAGAAAACTCTGATTCAAAAAGATTCATGCACCCCAGTGTTCACAGCAGCACTAATTATAATAGCCCAGACATAGAAGCAACCTAAATGTCCAACAACAGATGACTGGATAAAGAAGATGTGAGATATGTATATAGAAAGACAGACATGGAAACTTGATACCACTGCATCCGCACGCCTACAAGGGGGCCTGCACAAAGGAGGTGTTAATATGCACTTTATGAATGAGCGATTAATTCACACTAAAAATCAGGTTTCTAAAGAGTTCCATTCCTTTATTATTTTTTTTTGAATTTCTGTAACCATTCCTTTATAATGGTCAAACGAAGTACAAAGTGAGTATTATGCATGTGTGTGTGTGTGGGGGGGGCAAGGGGTATAAAAATATTGGAAAGATTTAACCCAAAATCTCAAAATTTGTATTGCTGAGTAAGGTATGTGGGTGATTTAAGTATTTTTCTATTTCCCAAAGATCCTACCATGCATATATTTTCTGAATAATAAGAAAACATGTTATTTTTTTTTTAAAGACATCAAATTTCAGTGAAGGTTTTCAGTGGGCACGGGTGACCTAGCCTATCTCTGGAGGTCGCTGGTAAACGCTCTAGTCCGTGAGAATTCCTGTCTCCAGCAGATATAATGAGCACATCCCTGAGTTTGGCCGATTTGTTGATTTTAATTTGCTCAGGAGTGAATCCCCTTCCCCCCACATTTCCTTCTTACTAAGGTGAAGAGGGGCTGGCCTCCTCCTGCCTCTCTCTCATTTGGTCTTTCTCTTATCTCTTGCAGTAATTGAGCAAAGTTAACCCAGGATCAGAGGACAGAAAGGAGATAATGCCTTGAGCCTCATTCAACCTGCATTTTAACAAGCTGGATGCACCCCAGCTGGGTGATGGCAGAAGCTGGTGGTCCTGCCTGGCTTTCTCCCGCTGAGTTCCTCATCTCTCTACCTGCAGGGGCTGCTCTGTTCCAGTTCCCCGGACAGTCAGATGGCAGGGGACAGAGTCTCCCTCCCCGAGGACTGACCTAGAACACGGAGATTCAATGCTGATGGTCAGAATCCTCTTTCAACTGGAAGCAGGGGAGGCCCTGAGAAGGGCCAGCTCAGCCCCAGATTCAGATTTCGAGTTTCATCCAGGGGCAGCATTTACCCCCTTGTTGATTATACCAGTAATGTTTGAAGACCTCTGCAAGCTAGCTAAGGTTGCCTCCTGTAACAGTGTTACTCTTTTGAAGGCTTCTTTCTTCCTGTAATATATATAACTTTTCCCTGCTATCAACCAAATTAAAATTCTTTTCAACCTTAGGGCTCATCTCAAGAACCAGCCCCATGGGAAGTTTCCTGGGTGCTCTCTTAGGTGTCCTCCCTGTCCTTGTATCCCCAACCCACTTTGTCCTGGACCACTGGGGACAGCGGGCTTGTCCTCAGACATACGAGCACGTGCACAGAAAAGTCAGCCTCCAACTAATAAAGAAACATCACACCCACCCAGCCCTGCGCAAGATCGCTCTGCCATGCACAGCTCCCCTCCGTCATCTCCCTGACCTTCCACTCCCTGACTCTCCACCCTCTTTCCAGTATCATGTTCCCAAAGTCATGCTCTGGCCCGTCACATTTGGGGGACTGTTTGGACTTGGTGGATATGATCGCAGTCAGACACTCAGTATTGCTTGCTCTCCAGAGTTTGGAATTATACACTGGGTGACAGAAGCTCTCTGCCAAAACCAGCACATTCTCCCCTTCTTCTTCTTGGCTGGAGGATGGAAGTTTGGCATCCGGTGAATTGTGTCTGTTTACATTTTTGACTCTTTCAGCATACTGAGTTCCTCAAGGGCAAAGACCTATCCCCATGGCTTGTGTGTCCCGTGCGTGGCAGAGGACTTTGCAGCTGGCAGCAGAAGCCTGGGGAGTATATGGCTACACTAAGGAGCAAAAGGGAGTGGACAGTCCGAGTCCTTGAACGCAGAGGCTGGCCCTGAGTCTCTGTATTGGACTTTGGGCTCTGCCTTCCCTGGAGCAAGAGATCATCTGCTTCGTCACCACGTTTCTGCGCAGAATGGAGCCTCTGTGCAGAGTCCTGCAGGTCCCTGTGCCTGGCCTCGCAGAAGTGGACTTCTGTCTTGGTCCCAGTGCTAAGATACCATCCAGAACCACAGTGTATGCGTGTGCATGTGTGTGTGTGTGCGCGCGGATGCCATGTGCATAAGGAGGGGGCTACCTGAGGAGTGAACCCCAGGTTTTCTGCCTAGACCCTAGTTACTGGATGCTGCATTTTAACCTCTACGCAGCCATGGCTCTCCCCTCACCTTCTCCCTTTCAATCCTCAACATTAACTGTTTTCCTGGAGCTAAAGATCATCATGCACTGACTTTGTTTTTAGCATCCTCATCCTTTTTATGATTGTTATTTTTAGTATTAATCATATAATAATAATGGCCAGACATTTAAAAAATATATAGATGATGACAATTTTGTATTGAATGTCCATTGATTATGAATTTCTGGAGCTCAGAATACTCTTTTGTTTTGCTATTTTAAAATTTAAACACAAACTCCAACTGAAGTAACTTGAATTTTGTTTGTCTTTAACATTACCCTTAATTTTTAATCAATCACTTACACACAGGTGTATGGAGTAAACCTGGTTGGAGCCATGAACTCTACCAGATATGAGCTTGAATGATTCCAAACTTTTAAGACCTTACTCTTGAGATGACCCCTTTTAGTTGTGTTATCCTGTGCTGGGGCCATGTGTAGAACCTGTGTGTTTGTGTAAACTAATTTCAATGTTAAATACAATGTTTATTAATGTAGAAGCAATACAAATTCAATCACTAGAGCAATTGCTCAGAACTTAATCACAAAAATATTTTTGTTGGGGGAAGAAAATGTTATTACTGAAGTTGTTCAGAATTGCTGGAACATGAGAATACTATTGTTACGTGCTGAACTGCATCGTCTCAAAATTCATATGTTGACGTCCTAACCCCCAGTACTTTGGACTGTGTCTGTATTTGGAGATAGGACCATTAAAGAGGAAATTAGGTTAAAAGGAAAAATTAAGAGTGGGGCCCTCATTCAATCGTACTGGTGTCCTTATAAGAAGAGGAAATGTGGACCCACAAAGGAGACACCAGGGATGCCCGCACCCAGTGGGAACGCCATGTGAGGACCCAGCAGGGAGACACCATACAAGCCAAGGAGAGAGCTCAGACCAGCCGACCCTGTCAGCCCTCGATCTTGGACTTTCAGCCTCTCGAACAGCGAGAAAGTAACTTTCTGTTGTTTCAGCCAACCAACCTGTGGTATTTGTTATGGATGCTCTCACAGACTAATACAGATACAAAGCAGGTTAATAATGAGGAAGTTTCAGTACTGTTTTTAAAACTTTCTACAGGCATGGCGGCCCCTGATTGCTGGACTAGCGTCCCCGGCTGACTAGTGTGGTCCCTGCAGAGTTTGCCCAGAGTCCTTTCAGACTGAGCTGCCAGCTCTAGTGCCAGACAGTGCTCCTCCCTACACCATGATCCCCGTGATACATCCTAAAAGATGACTGGCAGGGGCAGGTGTTGCCTGGAAGAAATCCACCACAGCCACAGAGGCAGGGAGAGACCTGTCCCAGGAGAGACCATTCCAAGGATCACAGTGGCTCTGGAGGCGGTTCTGTGGGAGATGCCCATTGCAGGGACCCCGGGACCATAAGCAGGCATTTGCCAGATCCACAGAAGGGCACAGAAGCAAAAGCAGAGTTGTCTACTGAGATGTGTCATGTCTACAGCTTTAGAGGCATGGACAGATGTTGCCAAGAAAATGCCCCTCTCTGCAGTCACAGAATCACCTAGGGATTTCTCTCAGATCCATCCCCGGACAGGGACCATGACAGAAGTGATGTCTAAAGACGCAGGTGGATATTTGTAAAAATACATTCTGGCCTGGAGAGCAAAGAGGCCCAATGAATGTTTCTAAAGATGTCCTGCAGAGATGACCCCCCCAAGCACAGGACAATGACATCCCAATGTCAGATAAAGGAGCAGGGAGGCCCCAGATAGCAAACCTCATCGAGCCTCAGCCTAGATGCCTGTTGCTGTATCTCCCCTCTGAGCCTCGTACCCAACTCCGTACCTGCCAAGAGATGGGGTGTGAGGCCTTGCAGGTTTCCTCATCCTCCACTGAAGGAACTCAGGATGCAGACATAATTTCCGGGTCTATTTGAGGATGCTGTCCTCATGCCCCTGGGCAGATGTTGGAAGTGATCTTTCTCGTTCCCAGTGAGATAGCCTTCCACATCCACACTTACCCACCTGCTCTCTGCCACTGACCCAGTGCCCCCATGCACGCCCCTGTCCCCAACTCAGAGTCCCTCTCTCATTCTCACTGTTGCTCTCTCTTCCTCCCTTTCCTGTGCTGCGGTAGCAATAACCACATTTACAGTCTGGGTCATTATCCTGCCCCTGGGGACCCCACTGCTGAGCTCTTTCTGGCTGGCAGGTTGCTTGGGAGAGGCAATGAGCCCAAAGGGAGCTCAGACCGTTTTCAGTTATAGATCAGTAGAAATCTCCCTGCTGAGTGTGCTCCTTCAGAACATCTGTGGGCCAGCTCAGGGAGGGGCCGGCGGGAGAGGAAGGCTTTAGCTTCAGTAAATGCGAAGCATTGGAAATTTCTATCCCCCAACCCCTGGCCTTTACACCTATTCTGACCCACTGCAGGGGTATATAAAGGGTGGGGCGGTGGTGGGAGGAGTTATGTCTCTGGAGAGAAGGGTTGTGTCACTGATGTTGAGTTTGGGAACATAGTGGTAATAAAAAGCAGATCAATGAGAGGAGGGTATAGCTCAGTGGTAGAGCACATGCTTAGCATGCAGGAGATCCTGGGTTCAATCCCCAGTACCTCCACTGAAAAAAGAAAGAGACCAAGTTTTAGTTGATTTTAGTATTGTTTTTAAATTCCCTGAAGACAGCTTCCATCTTATGTATATATAGCAAGGGCAGACTTCCGCACTGCTCCACCTCTGACAGACTGCCATCCACCGGGCCTTCTGTGACCTTGCTCGCTAGTAAACATAGCCAGTCCCTGCCTTAGGATCAGACCATTTCGACTGGCATATCCTCCCACCAAGGTGTGGACAAATGGGGGAGCCGCAAAAAGAGAGGTGTCCTATGGGCCAGAGAGGAAGCTAAGAGCGAGCCTTCCTCATAGTATTATAGAAACCCTTCAGAGAAACAAAAGCACATTAGAGCCAATGGAAATCTCTGGTGGGGCCGAAGTTCCCACTGTGATAGCAAATGTGTTTTTTGGGGTAATGTTGGTGTTAAAACCCTCATAATTTTGTTTGCTATGTCTATGGGTCTGTTTCTGTTTTATAAAGAAGTTCACTTGTGTCTTTTTTTCAGATTCCACCTATCATCGATATCAAATGGTAAGTATGGGTATGACAGAAACATTAGGCTGTACACCAGGATCTGACACACTGTAAACTGACTATACCTAAATTTAAAAAAAAAAGTTGAAAATATATGTGTTCAAAAAAACCTTCAAGGATGTTCATCTACTCACTTCTAGACCATTTCACTTGGCTTTTTGCATCAGGACCAAAAATAATTCTGCTACGTGGATCCTTAAGAGTCCCGTCCTGCTCCTCAGGGGAACTGTACTCAGCAAAAGAAAAGAAATCATAAAAACAGGGAGTTAGAGGTGGTTAAAAAGGACTCTGAAATAAAAGAAAGGAGACCCGGTTTCTAATCCTGGCTCTATCCCTCACTAACTGGGTGACCATGGAAACTGTCAACATTCCTCTTAGCTTCAAAGAAATGGGGGCATAAATACTTGCTTCAATCAAAAAGTGAGAGAATAATTGATGACACATGTTTAGAAATTTATATTATAATACCAATGAACAAAATCACCATCACCATTGCTATGATCATCACCTAAGATTCAGAATATTAAACTTAGTACACTTTTGAGAAACCAAACTTCAAATTCTCTGAGTCCAATCTCCACAATGTAGCCATGAGGAAACTTGAACAAGAAAATTTAGTATCCAGACCATGGAATATGGAGTCAGAAAGACAAGGATTCAAATCATGATCTATTAATTGTATAGTACTGTAACACGACTACACTGGCATCAGTTGCCAAATTGGCATAAGGAAAATAACTCCTTTTTTTTCTCACAGTAGTGAAATAAAAAAGTGAAATTGGACTAATCGTATCTCTTGCTGTAGCACCCAGATTTTCCTCTTCCATGTAGTTCAGGTGGGATCGTTCCCAGTCCATCTACCAGAGATTGTCAGAGGGACCAAGGCTAAAGTAATCACTGCTCCTTATGGCCTCAGTCACACTGATTGGACCACGTATGGACATATAACCTGAAATTTGGTTGCAGTGGAAAGTTGCCTCTCAGAATAAGCAAGTAGAGCTACTTAGAATCCTGGACTTCGGCCGCTTACCACTGTCCATGTGATTTGGGAGTCTCATTACCACCCATTCTCCCCCAGTGGAGTTTCTGCTTCCACTCTGAGATGGTGTGTAACAGATCGCACGGCAGGCATCTTCTTTGCCCAACACCAGGACTGGTCAACAGAGAGGATCAAGGTGGAGTATTAGCTGTTGGGCTCTGGTCATTGGAGGTGTGAGCATAATCTCTGCTTAGCTTTTTCAGAGAATGGGGGGCAAGATTTGCACAGAGAGCTGTGCAGTTCCTTTCTTTCCTCCTTGCTTCACACATCCAAGGCCACACCATGGGATGGGTCAGAGGTCTGTGTTTCTCCCCTTGTGCTTTGAGCAGGGTCATACCCTAAGTTTTTTGTTTGTTTGTTTCCAAAATTGTTTTGCTGCACCTTTATTTGTTTTTCATCCATTTCTCTTTGAGGGAAAAAAGTAACCTTAGACACATGTGCTTTTAGTGCCAACAGGATCGAGGAAAATCATCCAGTGCAGATTCACCTTCCTTTCTGTTTTGTTTAGCTTTGGAGGGGTAAACCAGCTCTGTCCAAGGCTGCAGAGCCAGGCCTGGACTCCAGGTGCTCCTGACACGAGCTCAGTGTAGTTTGCACGGTGCTGTCATGAGCTCCTGCTATGACTGTCTTTAACAATGACGCTTAGGTGGGGTCGTGCTGTCTCCCCATGAGGAAGAAGGGTCCGCTCATGCTCTTCAGGCAAGGAGGAGCCTGGGCTTGGGACTTGTGCTCAGGTCAGGAGAGGGGACCGGACATCAGGCCAGTCAGATCATGTCTCTGAAGATAAGGGAAGCAATCTGAGTGGACTCCACGGCGGAAATCAACCCCAGACCCTAGTCCTGAAGGGCTGATCAAGAAAAGGGAAGTCTTGCTGCCATTAGTAGTTTCTAGAGAAATCCAATCACTCTCATCAGTGCCGTGAAGGTGGATCAGCAATGAGGGGGAGATGCTTCTAGACCAGCGGAAGCAGACACTCCAGCCCAGCCAGCCATCAGGAGACCCCTTTGGTTACCATGGAAATAACCGTGCGAAGCCACGGAGAAGATAGCACACTCTAACTCAGTTTAAATGCAAATTCTGTGAGTAATTAAGAGGCAAACCACAGTAAGAAATTACAGGAGATATACAGTCACTGGAAAGGTAATAAATGCCTGCCTTGAAATGGATATAATGAAAAATTTGACAGTTTGTCTCAGCAAGAGATTCCGTCTTGGAAAAACCTCCGCCGCATCCATCTTCCCCTCCAGTTTTGGAAATTGTCATTCTAGGGATTTTTTTATTTTTAATAATAAGAAACTCCGGCTTGCAATGGTTTAAAAACTCTTCTCATTAGCAGGTGTCTCCTATCTTCCCCAGAGCCCTCACTCTGAGCCTTTCATGAGCTGGAGTTCCAGCGACATTTCTGCTTCAATTTTCTTGTTGCTGCTGAAGAATCAATCGGTTTGAAGGGGAAATTTTCTCCTCTGTTCGTCTTCCCTCCGACTTGTTCCTTGGCGTGAACATGCATGTGGGCTCCTCAATTAGAAAGCCCTGGGTGTTGAGCCCAGCCGCCCCACATGCCTCCTCCACAGGCCCCTGGGACTTGCCTGAGTGAGTACTGGAAGGCTCCTCTCAAAAAGCTCAAGTGAGAGAGGAGGAGAGGGTCCAGTCAGGGTACATTTGGGCTGGGAATTCAGACTTTCACGACTTGTGCCCCTCCAGATGAAGGGTCTGAATTAGGTCCGCAGTGGCAGCAGGCTTGGTCTGCGTGGCTCTCCTTGAAAAAGGCAGCAGCTCCTTAATTAGGGTTTCATTGCCTTTTGACGCCTACGCATCTAATGAGGGGCACTTGACTGTGAGTGGAAGGGACTGTGGTTGCCGAGAGACCGGCTTTCAGCACAGTGGCTCCCACCCACACCCTGCTCTGCACAGGTGTGATTCTTGCATCCTCTTAGTCCTTTCCCAGGGGAGGCCTTGGCCTCTTCCTGCCTTGCATTGTTCAATCCACATTTTCGATTTCACGTCTTGGAGCTGGCCACTTTTAGAGTCCCATTGAAGAAGTTGGGGTTTTAGAGTCGACTATGAGAGTGGGGATGGGGAGGAATGCTTTAAAAAAACAAAACAAAACAAAACAAACAAAAAGCCCTCCCTGCTTAGCAATCTCATTATTTATATCTGTATAATTAACATTAAAAAGAAATCATAGGAACTAAGAACTGTAAGAGACACTGGATTTTATCGAGGCTCTGGTTTCTTACTTTGGGACCCATTTATTAGTGTCAAGGAAATCATAAACACCTTGCAGAGAAAGGTGCTGCCCACTGCTGATAGGAGGACCTAAAATAAATAAGTAACATTTTAAAAAATGAAAATGATGAAGAACTAATGCTGTATTAAGATATTTAGAGGAAATAGGTGGTCCCTGTTTATGAACTCTTGGAAAAGGCGGGATTAAGGTTTCATTAGTGCTGAAAGGGTTCATTAGTTCTCCAAAGACACTTTTTGTCTGGTGCCATTTTATCCCTCCTCACCCTTATCAGGTGGAAGAATGGATAAATGCATTAGTAAATGAAAAGAGAAAAAGAAATCAGAAGGGCAAATAAACAAGAAAGCTGGAAATACGGATTTTGTTTTGTCATATCAAGGATGCCTTTCTTTTTATTGAAGTATAGTCAATTTACAATGTTGGGTTAGTTTCTGGTGTACAGCATAGTGATTTAGTTATACATATAAATATGTATTCTTTTTCTTATTCTTTTTCATTATAGGTTACTACAAGATATTTAATATAGTTCCCTGTGCTACATGGTAGGACCTTGTTGTTTATCTATTTTATACATAGTAGTTTGTATCTGTAAATCTTGAGCTCCTAATTTATCCTTCCCGGACCTTTCCACCCTAGTAGCCAAAAGTTTGTTTTTTATGTCTGTGAATCTGTTTCTGTTTTGTAAATAAGTTCATTCATGTCTTTTTTTTTTTAAGATTCCACATATAAGTGATATCATATGACATTTGTCTTTCTCTAACTTACTTCACTTAGTATGATAAACTCTACATCCATCCATATTACTAGAAGTGACTTTATTTCATTCTTTTTTTATGGCTGAGTAGTACCCCTATACATATACGACATCTTCCTTATCCAGTCATCTGTCGATGGACATTTAGGTTGCTTCAGTGTCTTGGCTATTGTAAATAGTGCTCTTGTGAACACTGGGGTGCACATATCTTTTCGAATTAGAGTATCCTCCAAATATATGGCCAAGAGAGGTATTGGATTGCTGGATCATTTGGTAAGTCTATTTTTAGTTGTTTTAAGGAATCTCTATTCTGTTTTCCATTGTGGCTGCACCAATTTACATTCCCACCATCAGTGTAGAAGGGTTCCTTTAATGCACATCTCTCCAGCATTTACATGAATGCCTTCCTCTGATCATGACAGTTTGGGACAAAAATCCGCTTATCCACAGGGCACACTGTGACTGGGAGAGTCCACGTGGCAAACCTGTGGAGGAAAGACTCTTAAGTGCAATATTCAGAGCTGGCCCCAGCAGAGATGTTTCCTTCCCCCAAATTCCTGAACAATGTCTTGAATTCACAGATCGCACAACCATGGGCACAGTAACTTTTCCCTTGTTAGGCCACAGCACATGCTATTATTGGGCAAAGAAGCAGCCTCTGACAGAAGTGCAAATGTGTCCCAACCTAGGGAATCAGAGCATCCCTGCCTGAGTCTCCAGCCTGCCTCCAACAACGGGAGAGCCTGCTCACCACTTCTAAGCACCCGAGAGCCTGGCTTTGAAATTTTTTTCAACCCTTTTTGGCCTTTCATCCTAATAGGACCCCAAATATTTTGGTCACCCTTGAAACAAATCAATAGTTCCCTATTTCCATGACCTCTGTGTAATCCAAGAGGCAAGAGGACGTACAGAGTCTCCTGCTTTCTAGAGCTGGTCCCCTCTAGGGCATGGATACACAGTCCAACCACTATGACCAGTGCAAGTGTGGGGTGCCTGGGGGAGAGATCTTTTTAGGAGGAAAAAGTGGACTGGTCATGCATCTGAAAGTGATCTACTTAAAAACAGTTCCAGGTAAGTCATTAAAATGGAATTTAATGACTAATGACAACTCATGGCAAGCCTAATGACAAAGAGGGACATCCCAAACCCGATCTGCCTCCAGTCCAGTGCCAGGACAGGATGGGATTGCCAGTGGAGGAGCTCTGAGGTTGGGGGTGAGGATAAGGACGTGTGAAGGCTCTTACCTGCCCCTAAATGACTTATCAAGCCTTGGTGATAAAGGACCTTGACCCCAAACCAGGAGAGCAAATGGAGAGAAGTTCTGGGGGGGGGGGGGGACACTGTGTCACCTGTGCAGGTGAGAGGTAAGTCAACCTTTGAGAGATGCGCATGTTTCCAGGTACTGTGGATTAGAAACCAATGAAACTCCTAAACCTCGTTCAAGCATAGATCTCTTAGCCTCACCTCTACTTCAGCTTCATCATCTGCCAGACTGGGGGAGGGGGGCAGGTACTATCACTTAATTTGTCAGTTTGTTTGGGAGACCAAGTTAAATAACCCAGGTAGAGACGATCTGAGTACCTAGTACTCACTTTAGTTCTCAGCAGAGAGCAGTTTACCTCTTTCTCTACCTAGATCTCCCGAAATAACCCCCCTAAAGAACACGGGAAAGCAGTAAGTGGGAAAGATTGCTTTTTGGACTAAGAAGACCCTCTCTGGTGGCTCCAGTTATGTTAAAGGGTTTTCATTTTTTATGACAAAAATTAATTTTCAATTACCTCTATTTGAAGATAAACTGGTGAAAGAATTCCGAAGAGACGGCAGAATAAGATGAATAACAAGGAATCTTTTTCCCTAATGCGCATCATTGTTACTACTAAATCATCTGATTCAAGGAGTTTTCAACAGCAACAGAAGTAGCAGCAGTAATTACAGGGAATAACAAGGGCTCCCAGGAATGGAAGACACATAGTATTTTTCCTTTCAGCCACGCTGCTCCCACAGCACTGGAGGGCTGTCTGTGGATCCAGCCATGACTGGTCACTATAGTAGAGATCTGTTCCCACACCTGCTCCGTGCCACCACTGAGGGTCTAGGAGACCACCTAAAAGTACTTGGGCCCCGAGGCAAGTGTCCAGAGCAGCTCCCACCCCTCATCCATCTGCGATCTGGCTGGAGGCCCCTAGTGCAGCCAGACAGTGATGATGTCTCTAAGGCTTTGTCACTGAAGTGTCCAGAGCCATCTCTCCAGCCCCAGGAAGTACTCTGTGCTTCTGGCCACGCTTAGATGACAGACAGCACTCACGCTTGCTTCCACCTGCATCTGTATGAGGGTGAGGGCATTGTCAGTGCCACGGTGTAGGAGACAGAGAAAAATGTGTCCTCTCCCACTGACTTGTCTTTTAGGACTGGACCCAGATGGACTGGGAAGGAGCTTTAGAGCAGCTCCTTAAGACAACTAGGAGAGAATGAAGATCAACACATCACACAAAGTACAAAATTCTGACCCTTGTGAGCAAAGTGCAAACACACGGACTGCACAACCAGCCAAATAAAAATGGTATTGAAGTAAGTAGAATGTGGGTTTGCAGAGAACCAAATGCTGGCATGGACAATAAACTTAAGAAAAATAGTTCATAAACAAGCCCCTCATCACTCTAAGGCCCCTCATCCTTTGTGTTCCTTGGTATGGTGAGTGGGTCTCCATCAAAGCCCGGATGTTCTGGGGATTTGTGCACATGTATGTTCACTCTTGCGATCCTAAATGCCAATAGTATTACCTTAGTTACTGTCATGGACCAATTGTTTGTGTTTGACCAAAATTCCTACGTGGAAACTCTAAATCAAATGTGATGGTATTTGAAAGTGGCACCTTGGGGAGGTAATGAGATCATGAGGGTGGGACCCTCGTGAATGAAATTAGTGCCAGTATAAGAGGAGACCAGAGAGCTAGCTGGCTCTGCTCTCCACCATGTGAGGTTACAAGGAGAAGATGGCCATCTGCAAACCAGGAAGCGGGCCCTCATCAGGCACAGGAACTGGTGACTTCTTAATCTCACATGTTTCAACCTCCAGAACTGGGAGAAATAACCTTTGTTGTGTCAGCCACCCAGTCTGCGGTAATTTGTTATAGCAGCCCCACTATCCTTGACTCTTCAGCATCTGGTGGCGCCCCCCGTGGGTGTGGATGTTTGGGGCTGCTTATTGAGTGAATGTACCAATTCCTGACTAAATAAATGAATGGGTTCAAACATGAATGACAAGACAGAACACGGGAATCCAGTCCCCAGATGGTCAGTATCACCAAGGATGAACGTCAATAATTCCAGATCTAATAGAAGAAAATTTGGTGGCATTGGAAAGAAAATGTTAAAAAGATCTGACGTGAGAAACTGAGAGGAAGCATCACATGCCAGACAGTTAATAATAAGGAAATATGCCAAGGCCTATCCTGGTGGGGGGGGGGAAGCTTTCAGTTTCAAAGATGAAGAAAGACTCCTGCGAGCTTTCAAACCAAAAAGAAAAAAAAAATTTTACACGCCATCCTTCAAAAAGATCCTTTGACTTACAAGAATAAAACTCTGAGTGTTCCTAATTCAAAGAAGAAGAAAATGGAGCAGCTGATCTTACAGAAAGAGAAGGTTTTGAGAAGAGATTGTCTTTATTTTGGCAGCACCTGTTATCCCTGGGAATCGTGGTCCTCTCCCACAGGACCCGTGCATCTTCAAAGGCTCCAGGCAGCATGGCTGAGAACCAGCTGTCTCTGCCTCTGTGGGAGAAATGGGGGCCCCAAGGCACCTTGTCACGTCTCTGGAGCCCTGGACTCCCACTGAGTTGTCAAGTGCCCCAGGGAGGACAGCACGAGGAACCAGCACAGGATCCACGGCTACGCAGAAACGGTTAACACCCCAGGTCTCAACCGTGACCCTCGAAACGGCCTGTGTGATGTCTGGGAACTTAGATTTCAGGAGGGTTCCCAACATAACCTGGTAAAAACAGCTCACTGTGCCTAAGCCCTTTGTGTGAACAATGTGGTGTATGACGAGCACCTGCTTTCCTTCTGGGAGTCTGGAATTCGGGTACATTCCAGGCGGAGGCTGCCTATGTGATCAGGTCACAGTAAAAAAGGAAAAAAACAAAGAAAGAAGCAGACCTCTTCACTGAGTCTCTAATGAGCTTCCTCCGTTGGCAACACTTCACACACATTGCTTGGGGGATGAAGCGGATCCCGTTTGATGTCAATGGGCAAGGACTCTAGAAGCTTGAGGCTGGTCTCCTCCACACTTTGCCTTGTGTGCCTCTTCCCTTCACTAACTGTGCTTAGCATCCTTTTCTTATAATAAAGTACAGCCATGGGTAGAACAATGTGCTAGTCCTATTAGTCCCCTTAGCATATTCGGTCCCAGATCCTTGATCTCTATTCTGCCATATGAACTGACCTAATTGTCTCCATCCGGGCAAATGTAAGAAGCTTTCAGAGTAACTACATGAAATTCTACAGACGGGCAGACAAGCTGGAGAGCAGCATTGTAAATGACGGAGGAACCAGGAAATGGCAACCTCCGGGTCCCAGGCAGCGCTATCATGCAGACACCTTTGGCGAGAGAGAGGTCTGGAGATAATTGTTAAAAACTCACCAACAAGTCAAACAAATGCTCAACATTCTTCCTGACTTCCCGGGTGTCCTCCCAGGTCCTTGCTCATTCCTGCTGGGATGATAGAGCTTTACTGACCCTTGAAAATGCAGACATCTTTTTCTTCCCCCAGCTGTGCCATCTGGTTGTCTTTCTTTTTACAGGCAGTGAGCAAAGACTCATCTGTTGAGACATAGATGGGGTAGTGTGTGTGTGTTGGGTGGAGCATGTGTGTGTGTGTTTATCTGTTCATGTGATGGGTGGAGGACTTGCAGGGTGGGTATGGCAGGGGACGAACATAGGAAAAGCATTGAGACACTTGGAAAGATTAAGCCTTAGGCGCTCCCAGAAGTGCACACGCACCAGTGCCAAGAGTGGTTAGCCTCAGCCTGCTTCTGTCCCACCACCCTAGGACCTCCCTACTGGATTAGCTTTGCTCCTGTTCCAAGAGCAAACCAAAGGAAGCCCACGAAATCACCAAACGTGGCATTCTGCTGCACCCACGCTTTTGCAAGTCAAAGCTGGGTACCACTGAGATGGGAAAACGCTGTTGCCATTGGGATAGTCAAAGACACAGTACCTAACTCTCTCCACCAACTGGCCATTATACTTTGTGATTCCAAGAGAACAGCTGCTGTCAATATCTTCCCAACAATGGGGACTGAAGCACCGTTTTTTTCCCTTAGAAATCTAAAATGACAGTTTCAAGAGACAGTCTGTGGCCCGGGTCTGCCTGTGTAATCTGAAGCATTTCTGGAATATTAAAAATATTTATCTAGCTATAAATAATAGTACTCAATAATGGTAATTGCTTTTCTATAGGTCCCCAAGGAAGACAGTTCTTTGGCCTTCTTTCAATTGATAGCAAGCGCTATTGAACATTTACTGCATATCCAGGCATTCTGCTAATCCTAGTTATGTAGTTCTCCAAAGAACTGAGATTCAGAGAATATTTTAAGGGTTACCACAATTAAGTGGAACAGTCATGGATGCACCCCAGGTAAGCCAGACTGCAAATCTGTGCTCTTTCCCTTAGAGCAGAATCCCTGAACCTCAGTACTATTGACATTTGGGGCCAGATAATGCTTTGTTCAGGGACTGTCCTGGGTTTTGTAAGATGTTTAGCAGCATCCCTGGCCTCCACCACTATATGACAGTAGCCTCCTTCTAGTTATGACAATCAAAAAATCCCCAGACATCACCAAGCATCCTCAACGAGGGGAGGTAAGCCCTCCCCCTTCCCTCCTCCATCCCTGCCCTACTGAGAGTCCTATAGCAAGCTGCCTCTAAAGCCTTGCTACTCAAAGTGTGGTCTGTGGACCAGCGGCTTCAGCATCACCATCACCTAAGAGCTTATTAAAAGTGCAGAATCTCACACTGCTTTTTGGTCCTAGTGAATCAGAATGTGCATTTCAACAAGATCTCCAAGGTGATCCCAGTGCACATTAAAGTTTGAGAAGTGCTGTTCCAAGGCATCTTGTGGTCAGTTGCTCCTCCAGCTTTTCCTGGACAAATTCAGTCTCTGAAAGTGAGGTTCCTAGCAGAATGCTCATAGATTAAATTATATTGTTTCAAAGATAGAGAAATTTTTGCAGAAGATCATAAATGTTTTAACTACTGTTGGTTACCACAGTATTCACCTAAAAGTAATCACCCTGGGATAGGGTAAACAGGGCCGTAAGCTTTAATCAATGTATCCATTCATTCATTTATTAAGTCTTGTCCAAAAGTCTACTGTGCAGGGCACTGGAGATAAAGGGTGTGCATCAGCCTGGGCCGCCATCTAGAAGCCCCACCATGCTCCGAGATGTTCAGCATGATCTCAGTTGCTGGATGCAGCTATGTCTCTACTTTCCTTTGGCATCAGCCCATTGTTCATAGTCCATACATTTCTGAGAGCTTAGTCTGGGTTCATCGTACCTGCCAGAACTCTCAGTGCAGGAATCTAGACTTTAGTCTGTCTATTAATTTGCTTGAAATGCACAACAAGGACCAGCCGATGACCTTAAAGTTAATGACTGTCTGATTCACAAAGAGAAAGGCTCGGTCCCACCACCCACTGCTCTAGAAAGAGGGCTGGGGAGGGTTTGGGCTTGAAAATCAGAGTTGTTCTCTTTCCCCTACCGATAATTCAACAGAAACATCTTGAGCGTGGTACCTTCACTGTCTATTAATGTCAGATGGTTTTAAAATGAAACTTAGAGTAAGAAAAGGGGAACTGTGCCCTTAGCATCATAAGGCCACTGTTATCATTTCTAAAGCATGAAGGACAAAGATGAATCTAGATGGTCTTCAGAATGCAATTGATTCTCATAAAAATTAATATTTTCAGGCACAGCCTAGGTTGGAAGTCCCCCTGACCACTACCAATTTTCCTGTCCAGAGCTCATTTAGAGTCAACAGAACTGAGACAAAAGACGATTCTCTCCCTGCCATGAACAGAAACTGAGCAGAGAATAAAGTCTGAGGTTCTGGAACTTAAAGGACATAAGGGGACCTGAAGACTGGAAAGATTACTGTCACGAACCTGGAGGGACAGCGTATCAGGTCACTGGGAGGCAGAGTACCAGACGGGGAGGATGGCAAGGAAGAGAAATACAAGAAGAGAAGAGAAAAGAGGGAGACCCAGGGATGGAGGGGGCACTTCACAGGGAGTGGCAGTGAAGCCCCGCCTCTTGGGAAGTTCAAGGCAGAACACCGACACAACGCGCACCGTGCGTGGCCTTGAAAACATTCCAAGACGTGAACCTGTCAGTAACGACTGGCTTAAAATCCCTTCTGGGTTACGCATATTTTCACTTCAGGCTAGGTGGAAGAGGTATTTTTTTCTCAGAATGGGAGAGGAACAAACCCACGCCATGCTCACCCAGCAGAGAGCTCGCACACTGTACCATGTAGGGATGGGAAGTCTCCACTCGCTGACATCTACCAGCTGGAGAAACAGTAAAAAGCCTGTCCTTTGTAGTGTTGTGTCTACAAACAGGTACTGATACGCACAGTGAGCCATGATTGTATATATCAGTATATAGACATCTATCATGTCTCCATTTTCCCATTGCTGATTCAAGCTGGCTTTTCATTGCCTTTCTTCAAAATTCATGGAAGAAGAAATTGTTTTAAAATTTTATTAGTAGAACCAATTTAATCTGTGCATGTACAATTTAGCAAGATCAAATTTCATGCAGATTTAAGACAATTAATTAGCTAAAGACATTCAGTCAGGAAAATGTATTGGGTGCCTATGTAGAGGGTTCTTTGGTTTGCATTAGGAATGCAAAGGTGAGGTCACACCTCCATCCTGAGGGGATGCAATACCCCAAGGAAAATAGAAATGGGAACCAGCATCTCCATCCCATGCGTGACATGGGCTGGAATCAAGGTGCTAGAGATGTCACTGGTGGCACAAGACGCCCACCATCCTCATCTCCCACCTTTTGGTGGATAAGGCCCTCGAGAGTCTTTGGTTGTGCAGAGACGTAAAGACTAGTCTATCTTTTGGTCTTTGGAAGTTTTATTTGTTTTGTGTCTTCTTTGTTTTCATCTCATGATGCTTATTGTCATCATGGGAGCAGGCTGGGTCATGGCTCAAGTCTATCTCAGAGTACTCTGTTTCAGTGAAGTGTGTGTGTTTATATATGTGTATACACACATACATATATGGTTTATATATGCACACATATACACTTTGTGTATATATACACATAGATTTATACATAGCCATCATGGAATGCGGGCATTAAAATAATGGGAGAAACTTGACGTATCTTTCCACGTTGTATGATACCCTCCTAGTACAGGTTTAATCCCCTCCTGGTGCACCAATATTTTGGTGCCCACATCCCATTATGTATTGCTGGGCCATCACTGACAGAGTTGGGAGAGGTGGCCTGAAGCATAAACCCCACCCCGCCCCTTGACAAGATATCCGTACTCAGGAGCCCCATCTGGGATCCAGTTGGCCAACTTGAGGGCTTTAGGCAATTTGTCATGTAGCATATGGCTAAAATAATTAAGTTTTTTGTTGTTGTTGTCATTCCGTTAAATAATGGCTCTCTACTTTCTTGGTATCGAGAACAGAAACTCCTCCAAATTGAACATCAGTGGATGAGAGGGGAAAACATCTAGTACGTTGCCTAAAACCTAGGTTTTGCCTACATCTCTCTAGAGCAGAGAGGCTCTGATGTCCAGAGGGTAGCAGTCCTTAATGGTCAGGCAAATGAAGACTGACAGAGGGTTAGGGTCAAAGGCAGATGAATGCCAGGCACTCAGAGCTTTAGCACAGAGATTGGCAGAGCAATGGGATCAGAGGGAAGAATGTATCCACTGAGGAGTCCTCGAATTATCTCAAAAGAAGTGATTATTACAGCTGACTGCTGGAGCAGATTACCCAACACAAGCAAAGGCAGATTACAAGTTGCCTAGGCCTAAAAATTACAACAGTAGATGGTGTACCTGGTATTACTAACCTTTTTCCTTGCAATCCACCTCTACTGTTCTCAGACAGCCCGTAGACTATATTGGAGGTGTCCTTTCTCCAATATTCCCCAGTTTCCCGTCACCCTCGCATCCACACCATCCTTCCTTGCCAGGCCCCCTGCTCACCTATTACAGTGTGACTCATAGTGAGTTCCTGGATTTGTCCTCATCCCCCTGCTGGCGCCAGGCAGTTAGTTCTTCTACATATCAGTCCATCACCCCCCTCAGGACTGCCCTTCTTATCTGTTCTCTTTGCCTAAAACTCCTGGTACTTTCGCATAACGACTGAAATTCTAATGCAAATCTTGAGTTCTGTTGATAACTGGTGGGCCCAGGAGGAGGCTAGATCATATTTTGTGGCCAAATTTTTCTGAGATCCGATACCTTTAGCATTTGAACCGGACTCTAACAGGTAGGTAGGAATGTATTGAGTGGAGGAAAGGAAAAAGGGCCCTGGGCAGTGGAAGCAACATGGACAAAGACACAGAGGTGTGAGAAGAGGATGGGGGCTGAGGAAGCAGTGCGTGGCCATGAGGAGTATAGAGCAGGGTTTAGGGGAAACAGTGGGTGACATCTCTCTAAAGTACACTTAGTTATGACATCCTAAATAAGAAGTCCCTCAGGGAGCAATGTGAAGGATGAACTAGATGCAGGGAGACAAATAGGATGCTATTCAAATAATCCTGGGGGCCCTGGGAAAACACAGTGGCAAAGCAAGCTAGGGCTTCAGGAGACACTTCTGAGATTTGAGCAGTAGTATCTATGGCAGAAAGGTGATCAGTGGTTAAGGAGAGAGAGGACTTGAGTATGCCCCATGAGACTATTAAGTTGATTTAACTGAAATTTGACAAAAAAGAGGACTACACTCCATCCCCCATTGTTTTCTTTTTTTTTTAAAGGGAAGTACTGGAGATTGAACCCAGGACCTCATGCATGCTAAACACACACTCTACCACTGAGCTATTACTCACCCTCTCATCCCCAAAGAATATGCCACGATTTTGGAGAAACCAGCCAAGGAGTGATCTATCTCCCCACAGGAATGTCTTGGGTTCTGATAAACTATATGCTGTTCCACCAGATCTGGGGACAATTGTCATAAAATAACTTTTTTTTTTTTTGAGAATTGCCATGGACTATTTAATACCAACTCAGTCCCCTCTTTCTGCTCAGGAGAACGACTGGGCCTGACATGGACCTCTCGGATGGTCAATATTTATGAAGTCAGGCCAGCTGCAGTGGTGAGAGCAAGCTGAGCGGGGCACTGGGCTGGATTTCATCCCATGTGGGTCTTTCGTGCCAGGGCTGTTGTCCTGTCCAAGGGGAGGCTGCCAGCAAGAAGCAGTCCCAAACACTTAGTTGCAAGGTTGTAAATTTCAGCGAGGCTATTCAGTATTCATGTAATTACCCTGGAAAGCACATTTGACATTTCATAAATACAGCAGAATATTTAGCATTTGTCTCTCCCTCTCTGTTACCTAAGCATACATGGAAAAATAATCCCCAGGGATGCCCGCTGTCTGAAATGGCAACAATTATTGAATCCATAAATTTGATGGATCAAAGTCTTCTTTCTTCATCCCTTTCATAATTTACAAATGGAAGTGAAGCCATATACATGAGGCGGCCTGATGTCCTTCTGCACGGAGCTCTGCCTGTATCTCCAGTCCCCTAGGCTTGGGTGTCTTCCCCAGAGTGAGCCGTACAAACCCACAGATCCCAAGCAGAGCTGGGGCCGGGGCGTGAAGCCCCCAGATGCCCAGGCAGCAGTAGGCAGCGCTGATTACAGCCTGTGCTCCAGCCTCAGAGCCACTGAACACGAATTCAATTTCCCAAGGACTCTGGGACTCTGGGACTCTGCAGACAGACTGAGAGGACGCTGGCACCTTGCACACAGCGCTCCCAACTGCGCACACACGCTCAAGAATACAAACTGCCGGCAGCTCTCCGGCAGTTCACCTTACAGCATGTCACCACGGGAAGACAAACACCTTGTACTAACCGCGCCCAGCCTTCTGTGAGCCAGCACTGGAGACAGGGCTTCTGTGCAAGCAAAGCCCATCTCACGGTTGGCTGGTGGTGCTCCAAATGCAGACTGGCTCCTTATGCCAGGCGGCGGGGAGACCTGGCTCCTCTCCCCAGGCTGGAACGTGGGTGTCTCTGCTCCACGCCTGACGTGGAGTGATGACCTTCCCCAGCACCAACAGGCTAATGAAGATCACAGAGTGCATGTCCGCAATCTGGGTGTTTTTCCCCCAAAGCAGCAGCGAAAGTACTTTGTCATATGTGAGGCAATAAAATCAGCAGACCAGAGGGATATTTTGAGAGCTATGAATTAGCTTGACTTGTTTTAGTATCAAAGGCAAATTCTTACTATATAAAATGTGTTTATTTATACCTATACACACACACAATACACAATACGTATATATGTGTGTGATGTGTATTTATTAGATGTCTAATGTGGGTGTGTCTAAGAATAAGTTGACGTATGCTTATGTATGTGTATATATTTACATATATACAAGTATATATGTATATATTTACATATATGCACAAACATATGTATATGAATGGTTGTAAATGTTAATACTGTCCTTGGGTGTGTACAGAATCATTGTGTACACTGGTATTTCTGGTTGTATATGTGCCTGCATGTATGCAAATAAGTATGTGTACAGAAATGTGAATGCGTGAATGACCGTGTGTGCATGTGTGTGTGCATGTGGGTCTAGGTACAGATAGTTAAATAATAGTTTATATTTTGTTTAAATTTATACACAGCTAAGTATGTAGTGGGCTCTTAAGTTGTTTTAGATATGATCTTAGTTTATTTTCACATCACTATTGAAAGTCTATAATTATTTTCACTTTATTGATGTAGAAAGTGAACTTCAGAGAGAGAAAGATTTGTTCAGGATCACACAGGGAGCAAGAGGAAAAGTTGGGATTACATCTTAAATCCGTGGCCTGACACATTATGGATCCAGTGCACCCAGTGTGTGTGTGTGTGTGTGTGTGTATGTATATACAGTCTCCGTGCATGTTGTATAGGGATGTGTGTATTAAAAGGGTCCCCTGCACAGGGGTCTCTGTGCACAGACAGCCCTTGACAACTGCATGCAGACGGGATTCCCCTACATGCTCACGTACACAAAACCACCTCCACTAACTGATCCATTTCTTTTTCTCAAAGCCCTCCCTTCACCAAACAGAATTCTAGGATGGCTGCCTGGCTGTGGTCCCTCAGCCCTTTTAAGTGCTTCTGTTGCAGCAGCAAAAGCAGTAACCAGGTGCAGGACCAGCTCCTTTGGCAAAGCCACCCTGACTCCTCCAGCACATTCCACAGGACTGCAGAGCCAGGGGTCAGGAGGACCTGGGGTGCCACGAAATGAGCTCTGGTGACAGTGCAGCCTTGTCCTATTGCTCCTATTCATGTAACCTTCAGGTTAAACTGTGATTCCCTCCCTACAGCGGTTATGAGGTTCCAGGCGAGTCACTAGCCATAAAGTGGGCACCATCATGTCTCCTCCCCAGAGTGGCTGATAGAAGAAAGTGAGAAAAGGGAAGCGTGTCTGCCATGAGGCCGGGCGGACGTGATGCTCTAAAAGCCAGGGTCCTCTCCTTGCCGAGGAGACACTCTAAACTGAGCGGTTCTGCCCAACACGCAGGAGGGTATTTCCCTGTTAATTGTACTTCTTTGAAACGAGTTCATTTCATAGGCAAGAATCCCCTTCCATGCCACCTGCCTCCACTCCCAGGCACAGTTGATTGGAGGGAGGGGAGCTTCCTGAGCCGGCAGCCCATCCACAGGGACAAACCAGTGAGATTCGGGCTCCCGGGAATCTGGGCTGAGGTGGAGAGGTACCAGCCTCCTCCAGGAGCATTTGATGGTTGAGCCCAACCCAAGCTTCTCTAGAGCAAGGCTGGGGACCCCGTGCACGCTGGGGTGAGGGAACTTGTCTGAAAGAGAGACAAAGATGCAGCTGGAAGAAACAGAATCAAGAGACCACGTGGCCTCTGGAGAGCAGGCAGTGGCCTTGATTCGCAGCTTCCGATTCTGCGCTTGTCCCTCCCACATCTGGCTCCACGCCTCGCCTTCAGTTCCTTGAGGACCCTGCAGTTCCCTTCCAAAAGGGCCTCCCTTTTGCTCCTTATATTCAGAGTGGGTTTCTGTCCCTGCTACTCAGTGATGCCTGAATAAAAAAAAAACAAAAACACTCAATCATTTCTGAGGCACTAAGACCTTTCGAACACTCCTTGCATTGTCTTCTGCCTCTGGTGGAGACACACCAAGTCCGGCACCTGTGTTCTGGTAACCATCTATTTCATGGGCTTTAGTGGGTAAGAGGATGTAGATAAATTTGAAAGGTCAACGTGTCCTGCTGCCACTGAGCAGGAAAAATGGCTATGAAAATTCAATATACAGTTAAGGACGCTAAATTTAAAATATTCTCAGAATCTGCCAACTTCATTTCTCCTGACCACACAATAGCTGTCTGCCATGTTCAGAAAAGAATTCGTGCCTGCAAAGATTGGGGGTGACCGTGTGACATATACGCGAAGGCAAGAGGGACAGCTGGGTGTCTCTCTGTTCTGTAATATGTAAACAAAATTGGTTCAGAAGTTCTGAAGTTGATACTCCCTTCATATTTGGGGGACTTCCCAGAGGTACTGTGTTGGTGTCACCGAATTTCTACTCCGTTTTGATAGCTTCTCTCTTCTTTCTACCTTGAGCTGACTTCAGCTTGGAACTCAGCCCCTGCCCCTTAATTTCTCAAACACCATTTGTGCAGGCTGTTTGGTTGTGCAGCCGTTTTTTCCTGAAGAGGCAAGACAGCACTGCACAGCCAGGAGCCTAAAGCCAAGTGACTGACAGACAGCTCAAGTAACAGACAGCTCGTCCTCTTCTCAGCAGCCTCCAGGGCTTTCTGCCCACCCTCCAGCTCTCTCCCTGGCAGCGCTTCTGGTCAGCAGAGTTCCTGGTGCTCCCCTCCCTCTCCCTGACCCCTGCATCTCCCCTCCACCTTCCTGCTCACCTCCTCCGCCCACATTTCCTGTAATTCCTCTACTACACGGTTCCCTCTCCTTGATGCACCCCAACCCATTCCAACAACCCCCACCAAGGCCTCCAATCCTCTTCCAAAAGGCCCATTAAAGCTCGTTTTGAAACAAGCAAAATGTGCTCCCTGAGTGGAACTCTGCTCCCAGCATCCAAAACATTGTCATTTACCTCCCCCTTGCACAGGCAGCTGAAGGGAACCAGGGCCTCTCCAGGAGTCCTGGGACCTCTTTCTGTCCCTGTTCTCCTTTATAGCTCCGTCCCCCTGGCACTTCCCTCCCGACAGCCTCCATGTGAACCTCTCCACATTCTCCAGAACAGAACACAGGCCTCGCGTGGCCCAATTCCGTCCCACAGGCCTTTCCCTCTGCCTGGAATAACTGACCTTTTCAACTGTCAAATCCCCTCTCATCCTTCTAAATTCAACTCAAATAATCGTCTCCTCTGCGGCTTCTCCCCAGCCCCCTGAACGGAGGAGGAATCAGATACTTCTTCCCCTGAGCTCTGCCAGACCCGGGTTTTCATCTGCATAACAACTGTCCCTGTCCCCTCGCAGATCACGATGCACCTGTCTACCCTCAGCTCCCCCTTACAGCCAGGAGAGCCTCTCATGAAGGAGCCAGGTCTCCTCCATCCCTGGATCTCTGCATATGATGCAGCCAGCAAATCACGGCTGCTCTGAGAGTGATTTGAATGGAAGTATAAATGGAGAGTAGGTGATATGTACCCAGTGCTTACTCTACGCCAGGCAGTGTTACAAGCATCCTACCTGTGCCTTCTTATTTAACCACCTGTGTGTACTTCCTCACCAGGGCACTATAAATATTATGGGGTATTTCACATACATGCGAGCATCCTGAGGCCCACCAGTGTTAAAGGACTGAGGCTAGATCGCTCAGGTGGCAAGGGCTGGAGCCGAAATCTCAACCCACGCTTGGCTCCTAACAATCATGATGGACTCTGAGAAATGAACGTTTTGCTTGAGGAGGCAGAGGGAAGGGTGATGGAGGAGTTGTCCGTGGACCAGGATTTCAGGCTCACTCAATCAAGCAGTGGACATTTACTAGGGGGCTGTGTTGACACTGTGTTAGGACCAAAGTACACAAGGCAACTGTGTTCTACTAAAGCTGGGGCTGTTTGGTTCCCTGGGGTCCGGCAGCTTTGGTGGGAATTCCTGATCCATCTTTTAACTGGGGTAGGAAATGTCTACCATAAATACCATAAGACAGCCATCTTACCTGTCACCGCTGTGTGATATAACACACACAAGCATACACGTACATGCACATACTCACACACAAAATAATTACATCAGACCTGATCAATGTCACAAGCCCTGCAGGCTCATGTGAGGCCACCAGTCATTATAGGAACTTGGGTTGTGCCCTGGCCATCCAGGCAAGTACCCTAGTGCTTTGGCAACAGACAAAGAATAGAAGGCACAAGGACCCAGAGCCATGACTGTGGCCCCCAGACCCTGCTGGATGGGTCAGTTTGGGAGAAAGTGGACTCTTTCCCTAAAACTTTAGTGTCATTTGAATTGTGCTCTCTTTGCCAAAAGAAGTGTCAGTCTCTTTGCTAAAATCAAGCTCTAAAGCCCTCATAAAAAGATCCCAGTTCCGTATGTCAGTTTTGACACAAGGACAATGAGAAGCAGTTTATTGGAGCCCATGGAGACAAATGTTTACTGCTCTCATTTGTTAGAATCATAATTCAGTAGCCTATGTAGATCTTCTCGTATGAACACATGGGGAGAATATGAGTGTGTCCATGAGAGCACACACAAGAGAGGGGATGCTTCTCTGGGTAAATATGAGCATGTTTCTGAGCTTTTTCTAGATAGTACTGATACTATTACTATCTGGCTGTATCAGTTAGCTATGGCTGCATAACACATTATGCCAAAATGAATAACTTGACTGCCAACTGTGTCTTATTTCCCAGGAGTCAACAGGATGGCTGTGTGTTTAGCTGACCTCAGCTGGGCTTGCTCATGCATCTGTGGTCACCTGGCCAGTTGGCTGGGGCTTGCTGGTCTAGAATGGCCTCAGCTGCCATGACTCTGTCCTGCACCATGTGGTTCTTGACTTTCCAGCAGGGTTAGCCCAGGCTTTTTCTTATGGTGGCCCAAGAGTCCATGTGACAAATTGGACGCATGCAAGGCTTCCTGGGACTTGTAACGGACACACTTTCGCTTCCATCACTTTCTTTTGGCCAAACCAAACCCCGAGGTCAGCCCAGACTCCAGGGTTGGAAAGTGTTATCTCTTGATGGGGAGAAATGCAGAGCTACATTGCAGTCCACTTACCACGCTGCTCAGTGGGAACAGGGGTGTGGATTAACTGCCTGCTAAACATTTCATTCCCACGATTACCTACTTCTTATTATCCCTGCTTTTAGGACGAGGAGACTGAGACTCAGAGAAGTAACTTGGCCAAGACTGCAGAGCTGGAAATTAAGAGAGGTGAGGTTTGAAACAAGATGGACTTGACTCTAAAGCCAGGGCTTTGTCCATTTCCCCAAACAGACCTGATGGCTACACTCTGCAGTACTGATGTGGTGAAGCGACTATGTGTGGCTCTGAGAATTCCTGAGGGACGTGTGGCAGGAGGAAGGATCGGCCTGGGCTCTGGGGAACAGGCAGTGTCCAAGCAAACAGGCTGGCACAAGGGAAAGAAAAATGGTTTCCGAATTAGACACCCCTGGGTCTAAACAGCAATAGATCTCTTCCCTCATTTGCAAGTCAGTGGAAGCCAATACTCCCTTGCAAGGCTGTGTGAAGAATAAATATGCTCTGGACTACCGGGCTCCACCTCTGGCTGGGTGTCAGGTTGCTCTGCTCCCTGGAGCCTCAGTTTCTTCAACTATAAAATGGGCACAATGAAGATCCTTGTTTCCTAGGGTGGTTGTGATGATTAAACGAATTAACATCTGCAAAACACTTAGTATATCTGGCACCAGGTAAGTGGTAGCTAATAATCAACATGCAAATATGCATATATACCTATGGTGCTGGAGAGTTAGAAGGGGTCAGTTGGTGTCAACGGGCTAAGCCCTCTAAAGGGCCCGAGTGAGTACTTCATCAGCTGTGCGTGCATCTTCAGGGTCTGAGCGGATGAAGGGCTGACAGTCACACTCAGATCCCCAGATGGATCCTGATCTCAGGCCCTCTTTACGGAGTCAGCGCTTCTGTCCAGGGGTCAGCAATGGAAGTGGGCCTCAAAGCTGTATTATGTGCGTGTGCTTAGAGATACCTTGCCCCTCTGAGGGACAGAGCGTCATGCTCCTTGGAGGTGCACAGCTCAGCGGGCTGGCAAGGTGTAACTGTTGAAAACTAGAGGAAGCGAAGTATTATCAGAAAAACAATCATGTCACATTCCTAAATACATGCACACAAACCAGCACAGACATTTCTAACTGGGTGCTTGGTTTTATCTGAAGGGAGAAAATAGAAGAAATCAATGTTATGGGCTGAATGGTTCCCCTCACCCAACATTCAGATGTTGCAGTCCTAAACCCTGGCACCTCAGGATGTGACTGTATTTGGAGACAGGCGGGGCCTTTCAAGAGGTAATTAAGTTAAAAGGAGGCCAGATGGGTTAGCCCTGTTCCAGTATGAAGAGTGTCCTTATAAGAAGAGGATATTAGGACACAGCCACACACAGAGGGAGGACCATGAGAGGACACAGGGAGAAGACTGCTATCCACAAACCAGAGAGAGAAGCCTCAGAAGAAACGAACCCAGCTGACACACTGATTGTGAACTTCCAGCCTCCAGACCTGGGAGAAAATTAACTTCTGTTTTATAAGCCACTCCGTCTGTGGTACTTGTTACGGCAGCCCGAGCAAACTCATACAGTCAATTACTGGCCATGAACTCTATACCACATTTCAGGAAAGAACCGGGGCTCGCAGGTGTGGCCTGCTTGTCCCGGGTCAGGAGAGCTGGGGACCCTTGAAAAAGGGGTGGAGGTTCTGGGCTATAGGCATACTTCCATCCTCCTCATCCTGCTCAGTCCTTCTGATGCAACCACCTGGTTCCTGCCAGTAGAAACTTGTTTCTGGGCCCCTCCCCTGGTCTGTGCTCCTGCTCAGCCCTTGGCTTCAGCCTATCCCGTGGATTTTTCACTCATGTATCTGTCCTGCCCCTCCCAACCCTGCCTTCCTGCTCTTCTCCCACTGGACCCAGCAGATCCGACAGGGACAGACTCCGGGGGTTACTCCCTGCTCCCTGCCCATCTCCGGCTTCTAGCCCAACTATGCATGAAGACAGAATGCTACGTGCATGTCTATGATCCCTGCCAGTTCTGCAGGGTCCCTTGGCTTGTAACTCACTTCACATTAACATGAACAAGTTGACATTTTTAAGGTTAATGATCCAGTTGCTTATAAGACAGGTGGGGTTTGAAGTCAAACAGCTCCTATGAAGTGGAAACCTGAGAAACAGCCTTTATTATGCTACTCAGGGGCCTCCGAGAAAATGAACTTGTCCTTTGGCACCAATGCCACCAGCTAGGACCAATGTCCTCGTCTAATTTGCACTTTGAAAAAATCTCCCCCAAGTCTTCTCACTTCAGCCAGTGTCTCATGATTTTCTAAAATGATGCACATCATGACCCAACTTGTTGCAGCTGCGGAAGGTGAGGTAGGGACTTGCTGAAATGGAAGAATATAAATAAATTGCTCGACAAGGGATGGTCTCTAGCGGACAGCAAAAAAGAACTATGCTGAGTTGTGACAAAGATTAAAAAAAAAAAGTATGTCTTTTTGACCAATTACAATTCAAATCGTAATCTTTTCAGTCACACAAGCTGCATATCATCGATCTTCTCATTTCTTCTTAATGTTAAGAGACTGGGAAATGTGAGGGCCTCTTACACATGTCCCCCGACCCCTGCCATCTCTGGATAGCCAGTCCCCCTTCCTGACTCTGATTCCTGAGTCAGTCAGCACCCCGATAATGAAATAACCAAGCCACACTGAGTTCTTTAAAAGGCCGACACGTCCCATGCCTGGCCTCAGCCCACCACCTCCTCCTTCTTAATGCAGAGGAGTATGCCGAATTTTACCTCCCTATTTGATTTTCTCTGCTTTCCTTTTTAAAATCGCTTTTATAAATTAAAAAAAGAAGTGCATAGCATTTCCAACACATCTAAAAATGCGATGGTATAAAAATAAAAATAGTATCGCAAGCTCTCCCACTGAATTAAGTTAACCAGCCTTCCCAGTTGGGTCTGTGAGCATCCTTCCTTGCCTTGCCCTCTGATAGTGGGAAGATACAAAGATACACGTGCACATACAAATGCTGATTTTCATCTGTAGCTATTTACAAAAGTGTGCGGATACAACATACACAGCTCTGCACCATGACTTTTTTTCATCTATGAACCACTCATAGCCACCCCTCTGACCCACACACACGTACCTCATTCTTCCTTTTCAACAGCAGCATAAAATCTCATAGTAAGAATGCTCTGTGGCTTATTCAACCATCCCCCTTCTGGTGGCTACTTAGATCATTTAAACTTCATGCTTTTGTCTGTGTGTGTGTGTCAGATACTTCAAACAGTGCTGTGATAAACACCCTCGTACACATACGTTTGTACTACTGACTTCCAGAAGGTCAAAATATATAGTTATTTGCAATCGCACTTAATACCCTGATATTACTTTCCTAAAATGTTACACCAGTTTACAGTTCCATCAGCAATTGTGCGTTTCCCCATACCTAAACTCACTCAGATATTATCTGACACTATCAAGATGTGGGAATTTCTGATAGACTCATGCAAGTAATCATTAGTGCCATGTGCAATTTGGATTTCCAGCTGCCAATGCTTCTAAATTTCCTTTTAACTGAAAAGAAGGGTGACGTTGGTCCCTGAGACTGTCACAGTTTCCATCTTTGCTAAGACTTGGCGGGGGGCTGCTGCCTCTGCTGATGATGACTATTCTTTTACACTCTCACTTTTCAAAAGTTCTGACGTGGGAGTCGGGCATATCTGAGCTGAAAATCCTAATCGTACTTATCAGCTGCTTTTCCTCGGAGGGGCTGCCTGGCAGCTCTGAGCTTGCTCTCCCTGCTGTAAAATGCAGCTGACAGCGTCACCCTTAGAGGCTATCCAGGAAACCCCAATGAGACGACAGAGGCAAAGAGCTGACCGACAGGATGCAACAAAGACAAGCCCATGCCAACTTTGTTCATTCTTCCTGCCCACCCCCACCCCATTCTAACACAGACATCCCCTAAAAGAGAAAACATCAGAGCCTGAGGAGGTTCCCCCACACCTCCCTGCCCTCTCTCCTTCCGGCCCCATGGAGCCCACAATGTTCCAGGAACCAAGATGCTCCCTCCCATGTCACGGTCATCTAGGATTTACATTCCTCTTATTTCTCGGGATCACAGAGCTCCCTGAGGAACTGGTGAATGTTTTGGATCCTTAGGGAAGAAATGGATATAAAACGTCTCATAACTTTGTGCAGGCAATCTGGGTGTCAGAGACACATGAGCTCGTCCTGAGACCTCAGTTAAGGAAAGTCATCGCATCAAGCAAAGCTAGTCTTCACATTTTCCATGTTTACATCAAAATGCAAGCTTCCGTGGCAGCAAGGTGTTGGTTGGCCAGCATCTGCATCCTGCATCTGAGCTGTGGGGCCCCACCCCACAACATGAGTGGTAACGCCCCTGCTGGGCCTGGCAGAGGTGACTGCCCGTCTCCGTCAGCCAGGCCTGGACAGAGGGTTCTACCTGGGGGAGGCACGGAAGGGAAGTGCCAGAGAGTTTCACATGCTCTCTCTTTCGCTTACTCAGAACCCTTCCAACTAGAAAAAATGCCAAGTGACTACCCCTCTTAAGCAAGTATCTTGTTTAAACTCCACAGCAACCCTGAGAGGGAGGCTGTTGTCCTTTATTGCAGATTATGGAGCTGGGAGGCTAAGAGAGAGAGTGACTTGGTCAAGGTGACATCAACAGGACGACGAATCAGGAACCAAGTCCATCCCCAAGTCCAGTGTGTTTTAGCCAAACCCAGGCTGTGATGCACGATCTGAGACCTAACTGCCATAGGAATCTGCCAACCAGGCGGGCGACCTCCTGTCTAGCCTCCCTGCCTCCGGGGGAACAGAGGCTACAAAACATGATGGCTAAAGATGCGGGCTTCAGAGTCACACTCAAGTCCTAGTTATTTAACTTCTTTCGGCCTCAGTTTCTTTACCTGAAAATAGGGATAATAACAAGCCCTACATTGTTAAGTTTTAAGTGATTGCTAAATGCAGCGACATACAGATCACTTAGCAGAGTGCCCATAAAAGTGTGTTTAACATAGTTTAACCATCGTCATCATCATTATTACGGCTACAGACCCCCCGTGCTCAGAAAACCAAGTAGCCCAGCTTCTCCCAGTAATTGACCACAAAGGATCGCGAACCTCCATGGCTTCAAGCGTCATAAGTTTAGGAAGTAGATGATCTTGCTCCAGGCTCCTGTCCGAGGCCCCACTTTGGCAGTGTCACCTCTGAGACTGTGACCATCACGTTTAGCTGCTTAGTTAGCACGCTGCACAATAATGGTTGGGAATCAGATTTCACAATATGGCAGAGATGGCCATTCCTGGAAAACCGGAAACTGCATGCCCAAGAGTGAAGCTGGGTTGTAAAAGCAGGAGGAGCAAGCAGGCATCAGAAACAAGATACAGGTGCTCAGACACACAGCAGTTGGAACAACAGCACAAACCTCCACCATGACCACAATGCGTGGTCTACTCTCGTGGCTCCACGTGGTATGTTAGAGATACAATTCGCCTCAGCCTCTGGGGCTGCAAAGCTTCCTCAGTCTTTCTTTCTCAGATGGATAAAATCCCTGGTAAAACAAGACCCAGGGGAACGTTTTGAATCCATGTAATATATCGCTGCATTTGCCACAGACCACTTGATTCAACAGAACTGGTTGTGTGTGCTTACTCCTTGCCCTGGGGAAAGAACACGAACAAGGGATGGAGTCCCTGCTCTCGCGGACTCGCTTGTTAGTGGGAGGGACGGACCATCAACAGGGAAAAACATAAATAAGGAATAGAATTTCAGCCAATGGTGAGATCTACAGATAAAATGTAACAGGGCGATGAGATGGAGAAAGGTAAGAGGACTAGGGGTTGCTCAGAATGTGGAGGGGGCAGCGTGTGGCCACTGGGAAGGTGAACAGTATTGTACAAATCTTGTGTGCAAGGGATAAGGACACACAAAAACAGGGCAGCGTGTCTGTGTGTCTGTGTGTAGATCTGGTAGGAGTTCCAGATCTATTGGTCAAAATCTACAGTGTCATCAAGGCTGGTCCACGAACGGAGCTTCTGGCTAGGGGGAAAAAAGAGCCAGATAATAAGGCTGAATTGCAGGCACACCGTCCCAGGGGAGGGCACTACAAGCAAGCTGGTGGCGGCTGTCCCCTGCGTTCAAAGATGCTGCTGCCACTGCCGCTGCCACCTCTACTGCTGCCGGAACTGTCAGGTTTCACGTGCGTGGGACTGGCTGGGAACCAAGGGGCCCTTTTCGCATTAAAGCACAGCGGTCTGTTCTGTTCTCCTGTTAGGTCATAAATAAAAGGGCATTGATCTCAGAAGATGGGCGTCCCTGGCTTTGGTGTGAGCGAAGTGCCCGAGGACAGATGATTGTCACCGCGCAGGGTAACTGAGAATAGAGGAGAGCGGCCACCTCAGTAGACCAGGGAGCGTTCTGGGAGAGGAGCAGCTGGCGGCCTTCAGCGTGCTCCGGGGAGCTACATGAAAACAGCCGGGCCGGAACATCTGGTGAGGTCAGAGCCCAATCCAGGTACCTCTCAGCCTTTGTTCTTCCTCACTAATTGTGCTCCTGCTGGCGTCACGGATCAGAGAGGAGGTGCCAGGGCCAGGGGCTCGGGAAGCAGAGGTTAACAAGTGCACGTCCGCAGGCAAACACAAGGAAAGCAATTAGGGAAGGCCAGTGGGCCACCCGCCCGGCCTTCAACCTCCCCTCTCAGTGCCTTCCCAGGGTCTGGGAATGAGTTTCCTGTTTTCTGTGGACTGAATCGCAGGCGGCCCCGTGGATTCTCAAAAGCTCTGACAGAGGATATGTGGATCCTTCCAAACCCCTCCCTTCTACAAGGGCAAGGATGCCACCTGGAGTGCATGGCCGAGATTCCAGGGAGTGTCAGCTACCACATATGGCTCAAGGTGATTCTTCTCTAGGAAGAGGCTTCACAAATGTCATGTTATCTCGAAAGGGCCTATGACCCTAAAAATCTTAAAGAGGCAGAGCTCTTACAGATCACCAAGCCTGATGAGATCCAGAGCCTGTGAATCACCTCTCAGAGGACGGACCTTTCTACCGAAGGGAGATGACATGAAGAAGGGGCAAAGGACACCAGCACTGGGCCAGCCACTCTGCCAGCTGCTTCACACCCTGTATTCATTCAATTGCTCCATTAGCTGCAAGGTGGCGTTGTTTTCTCCAATTTACAGACGAGGGAACTTAGGCTTCAAGCAACTGAGCAGGTGGTCCAAGATGGATACAGACTAGGACAGGATTCGGATCCAGGGTTGTCTGATTCCAAACCACAGTTTTCCCATCTCATCACAGTGACCCTTTCATATGACAGGTGCAGAGGAGTTGAACCTCGGGGTATGACCACATCAACACACCACGTCCATTCAGACTACACGCAACCAGCCCACACGAATGCCTGTCCTCTCCTTAAAGCTCATCGTGGGTCCTTTCGGAACCACCAAGTGCCTGGCTGGATCAATGAGTAACGGTCTTGCTGGCGTAAGATTTTGGCACAGGAAACCCACAGAGCAGGGCTTGTATCCCATTCAAATCCCCATTTCACAGATGAGGGAATTGGGACAGAACTGGCAAATAGCCTGCCAAAGTCGTACCTGTTTTTGGTGCCTACGCTTGGCCAGGCTGGAAGGGGGATCCAGCCGTGACCACAGTGAAAAGGGCTTCTTCCTGTTTGTGCATCTCACCTTCTCCCACTGCTTTTTGGCTCTGGGTCAAGCCTAGAGGGTCTCATCTCACAGTCTGGGCAGTTCAGGTGTTAACCCTACCCCTGTAACAAGGTACCGTGGACAGAACATTACTGATTGATGTCAGATCAGTCTGGGTTAAGTTCCTCCCTGCCAAGGCTGAGCTATGTGACTTTGGGCAAATGTCCTAACTTCTCTGAGATGCCACCTCTTCCTGTAGAAAATGGGGAAAAAAATACTCACCTTACACAGCAGTTGTGTAATAGAGCATTTAGAGCACCCAGTAGGTGCTCAATACATGTTAAACACGCCTGCTTACAGTCCTGCATCACACGCAGCTGCAGCTGAGCAAGTGGGGCTGGCTGGACCCAGAGAGACCAGCCTGCACTGCTGGCCCCGGGTGGAATTCTTTGCCCTTGGGCTGGTCACATGCTCTCCCCTTGCCAGTTGTTCTTTAAGAGGAACCAATTTCACACTTCCAGAGAGATCCACACTCCAAATTGTGTTTGTTTTAAAATAATGAATAGTGGCATTATTATCCCCACCGCTCTCCAGGGCGCTCTGTGCTGAATGTATTCCTTCTGTGTTAGCAGAGCTTCACTGCGGCAGATAAACGGGCCAGTGCCTGAGCTGAATGCACCGAAGAAAGGGCAGCCCACCCCGTCTGCCTCCCACCTCTCTTTCTGTCTCTCAGTGAAACCTTCCCAGGAGGCTGCCAGCAAGGCTTCTGCTGCCTGGGGAAGCAGTCAAATGTTTCAGAGCACCGGGCAGACACGAAAGGAGGGGACAGCCAGGTCTCTGTCATTCCTGGCTTCTCCCTGACTCTCAGCTGACAGCCCATGGTGGGTGGAACTGTTGAGGAAGCCATAAAGGAACCGAAGGAAGGGCAAAATGGTATCTTGCATAAAACAAACCAACACAAGTGTTGCCTGTGCACTGAACACCAGAGAAACTCAAATTGCTCAAATGCATGACAATGACAAGAAGTGGCTAGTTCCAGAGATGCCAGGTGACGTTATCCCTGCTCAGAGAAACCACAGGCCAGAGAAGTCCTGGTTCAGCCATGTTGCTTCCTGACAGAAAGTGAAGGTGTGCTGATGACCATCGCAAGGCTTCTCCTGCTTTTAGGAGCAGAACCTGGGGCTCCCCTTCCTGCTCTCTGCTCCTCCCCCTTGGGTGGGTGGGTAGGGAGACCACGTATGAACCTTCCGTTGCACAGGCATTACTGATGGGTGCAGTCTGGTGCTGGGTTAAGGGCTGCAAACATGCAGATGGGGCACGGGTTAGGGAGCTGTTATGGGTTGAACTGTGTCTCCCTAAAATTCAACCCCCAACCCTCGGTATCTCAGAACGTGCCTGTAGTTAAGAGTCTTTAAAGAGCTAATTAAGTTAAAATGAAGTCATCTGGGAAATTTGGACAGACATGCACAGAGGGAAAACCATGTGATAACACAGAGAGCTGACCGACGTCTACAAGCCCAAGGGAGAGACCTCAGAAGAAACCGATCCTGCCAATGCCTTGACCTTGGATTTCCAGCCTCCAGGACTGTGAGAAGTTAAAATTCTGTTGTTTAAGCCCCCCCCCCCACCCCAGTCTGTGGTGCTGTTACAGAAGCCCAACCCAACGAATACAAATGCCATCTTCTCTGCCACGCTGCAACGAGGGACGTGGTTAGGACAGCTCTGAGCCCAACACGAGGCTGGTGAATCGGGAAGACCACGTAATTAATGCCTCAAACGATACAGACGCTGCATATCATATTCAAATACCACGACGCCTGCAGTCATAGAGCTCACCTGACCAACTGAAGGAAAAGGCACCCGTCATACAAACCTGTAAATGTGTGTCCCTGCCTGGACCACCAGCCTGTGAAATCCTCTATATGCACGTGGTTTTTCAAATTCTGGGATGAGTCGCACAAGTTTAACTTTGCTTTGTTTTTTTGTTAAAATATTAATTTCTTTCAAAGAAACACTGAGTATCTGTTATTTTTATGAACCTCTTGTTAATTTCTTCCTGTTTTTTTATAGAGCAGCAGCATCAAAAATAGAAGTGTCTTGGTCCCCCATTAACTTGGCGGAGGCCCTGTGGGAGTTGGCCTCTGCTTCTTTTTTCCCAAATGCCTTCCCTGGTATTTGTCTCCAAGGACAAATGTTCCCCACCTCTGGCATTCCTCTCTGCTTCCTCCTGCCTTCCCAGGACAGTGGACTGAAGTTCTGAGATACACCAAGGTTTTCAGGTGGAAGAGGTCAGAGCAGGGGACCTGCCCAAGGTCAAGACGTCTCCTTAAGTGCAGGCAAGCACGTTGGACTTAGTCACAGTGACTGGGGCCAAACGGTGTGAAGAATAAAGCCTAGCTTTGCCTAATTTTAGTCTCTGCTCACGTATTTCCCATGAGGCCCCTCGAGGAAAAGGTGATTTGTCACTGGCATCTATGGTGGATTTGACTGTTCCTGGATCCTGTTTCAAAACATCACAAAAATATCATTTGAATATTGTCAAATAGCCCTGACATCCAGCAAAGCCACAGCTAGAACATGATTAATATTTCGCATCTGTTTAAAATCTTCAGGAAAAAGACCTGTGACTGAGCTGCGGGATTCTGAGGATGCAGAGATGAGCTTTTACTGGTCTGCGCGTCGACTGTCGTCTGTCTCATGTCATAGGTCAGCCAATTGAAAGAGGGCTGCATCACCTAATGAGACCCACGAGCCACAAGCATTCAGCTGATGGTGTGTCCTTGGGCCTCTGGCCTTCAATTTACTGTCCTTTGCTTCTGGCCTACGGGGTGTGAGTGTCCCTTCTGGATACTGACTCGATCCATGCACTGAGATGTCTCTGCCTGAGTATCTCTCTTGGTGCAGTTTTGTTCAGCAATCGCCGGAGAACAAAGCTGTACCAGGTCCACCCAGTTCCTCTGTCTCAGAAATACAGCATGACTTGAAGCCTTTTATGCAATCCTGAGCAAGGGGCTAGCAGAACACTGGGGGCCAATCTCCATCTGTGGGGCTTGAGTCCCTGCAGGACTGTTATCTACTCACCCATCCTTTCTGAGGAGTCCCTACCCTTCAGCCATCCAGGGTTGTACAAAGACTGGTCCGTTGGATGAAATTCATGGCAAGAAGACTGAACTTTTTTTTTTTTTAAATAAATGCTTTTTTTCCTCCCCACACCAAACCTCAAGCCTTTCTGTCTTGTGCCCTTGACTGTGGGGTGCTCGCTTCCTGGAGAGGACGTGAAGGAGGTGCAGTAACAGGTCCTGGGCACCAGCAGGCGCTGTAGAGATAGATTCTAACTCAGTAGTTCTTTCACTTAAGCAAACCTGAGAATCACTGGAGGGCCTGTGAAAACATAGACTGCTGCCCACCCACCCCGCCCCGCCCCGAACTTCTGACTCCATAGCTCTGCGCTGGAGCCCGAGGATTTGCGTCTCTTTCACGTTCCCAGGTGATGCCGCTGCTGCTGCTCTGTGCTCGCACTTTGAGAGCACTGCTGGAACTCACTTCACGATGGAATCATAGTACTCACTGGAGATGCCAGGACCAACCCACCTGTCTCCACGTCAGACTCGTCCCGCCGTGCTTCTTTCCAAAGACTCAGCCTTCTGTTGCACCAAGTCCTTCAGAAATGCTTCTTAATTGCCCCAGTGCCATATTCTGGGACTTCTCCCAGTCACCCCTCTCTCCCTATAAATAACACGAGCAGGAGCTAAGGAGCTGGAGTCATGTGAGCATCTTATGTTGAGTGGGGTTTCTTCCTAGGGGGTTGCTCCTCCATAGTTATATCTCAGCCAAGAGCTGAGGTTCCATGTCCCCAGAGATTTGTCTCATTCATTCAGCAGCCTCTAGCCCTGTTTCCCAGAGGAGCTGCCTTTTCTAGACTGCCACTCAAATATCTCTATGCTCTTTCAATCCAAGAAAGAATCAAAATAGCCTTTGAGGAATTTCATGACCTACAGGCAAGCAGTGAGGTTTGGGCAAGAATGAGATGATGTGACGCAGGTCTGTTATTCTGCCACTAGCAGTGGGCATTTATGAGTTCCAACAGCTGTAGGAAAAAGAGGGGTTCATCCATGGATGTGATTCAACTCCATTCTACCATCTTTTCCAAAGCAATCACCACGTGGAGACCCAGCCATGCTTGGTGATTGCTGCCCTAGAAGTTCATAAGAATGATGCCTGCACTACCATTACTGCAGGGCTCTTTGGTACCAGAAAGTGCTTGGACATAGTCCATACACCCTTTACTCCCCTCCCATCAAAATGTTTGCTGGAGTCTGTATGCTGGGTCCAGTGGAACAGGACAGTTGCACTACCTGTCAGAGTCCTGGTGGAAAAGAGATGGTGCACTCAAATTAGATAGCTTTAGGAAAGTTCAGTAATAGGACTATTTGCAAAAATGTAGTCGGGGTTTAGGAATGTGAAACAGAGGATGATGTGGTCTCCTATGTGGTTTGTAACAGCAGGATGACCCATAGGTCTGAGACAGTAAGGTGGGAGGTGGGGGATGCCTGAAAGAGGCTGTGACCTTTGATCAAAGATACAGCCAGCTTGCAGTGGTGCCTCCAGAAGGAGCAGCCAGAACAAACATCTCTCTTCTTCCGTCTCCTCCTGGGCTCCCCATTGGACAAATTCAACCCAAAACTAGTTGGCACAGGTACCAATCAATGGAATCCACACAGGGCACACACAGCAGGGTACAGAAGAGTGGGGACCAGAGTTAGAGGGACAAAGAGAAGATGCCAAGCACGTTTCCCAAAGACTGGAACTGTATTTGAAAGCAAGGGATGCCTAAGGATGGACGTTTAATCCCAGATAGGAAGCTGGGGATAGGCTGGAGAGAGACTCTAATAAATGACTGCTCAATCTGCTATCCCAGTACTCTCTCAAATGAAAGAAGACACAGCTACAGACATAAGATTATGCCATGTGAATTCAATTTTCACTACAAGAGCTCTGCTACCATATTCAATGTTGGGAAATAGGAGAGAGGGACATCAATTAAGAAGGTACGTAAGGAAATCTCAAGAGGGTGGACGAAAATGTTAATATTTCCTATGGGTCTGGAAGGAAGGGAAAGCACTTCAATAGGGAGAAAGTCATAGTGTTCAGGGTGTAGTCTGAACAAAGGCACAGAATCAGAACAGAGGTGTATTCAACAATTGGTGAATTGCCAGGAACAGTGCAATGCACAGCACGCTAGGAGGGAAATGTGGTGAGATTCATGTGAAAAAGCAGACTGGTGCCAAATTGGGAAGACTTTGGAGCCAAAGAATGACTTTATTATGTATGAGACAGGGCTTACTTGAGAGGGGAGTGACTTGCTCAGTTTGAGATGTACTAGGGTACCAACTTCACTTAGGTAACACAGGTGTGGGACAGACTGGAGGACACCAAGGCTGGATGCTGAAGGTCAATCAAAAGGCAGACAGTAAAGAGGGAAAATGACTATGAACAGCAGGAGGGGGAGGAAGGGGTAGCTGAAGAAAACATTATGAGGTCAGCATCAAAGCACGTTGGCACCTAGACATTAAGGTCAGGTGGAAAGGGCAAAACCAAATACCCCTCTGAAATTTCTTGACTGTCATTCTGGGAAGATGTTTCTGCCACTCATCATGATATAGAGGAGTTTTCTGGTGGAGGGTGGGTATGTTTCAGTTATAACATTAAGTTGCTGCAGGACATCCACACTGAGATGCTAAATTTGATCGCTGAAAGAATGGGTCTGATGTGAGAAACCACAAGGTGATGCGTTTTAAAAAGGAGTGAAAAGTGAGACAAGAGGTTGTGGTCTGGGAACAGTGAAAGGTTTGAGATGTCTGACTTAAAGTAGCACAGGTTTGGGAATGGTTCCACAGAGTTCCTGATGAATACAATAGTGAATGCTGATGAAGTGAGGAAGACTCCAGGGAAGATGGTTTAGAACAAGTAACCAGGGTGTTAAGATGTGTCGTTTGCTAGATGCTGAAGTGCTCTGAGATAAAAGCAAAGGAAAGGAATAAATGTCCCCAGGTTACAGGATAAAGTTGCCTGAAGGACCAAACCCTTCTCAGTTTGGAGTTCACTCATCTGTCTAGATCCAGTTCACTGTTTCCTTGCTCTGGGAATGAGAATAAATTAGTTTCCTATTGTTGCTGGGAAAAATTCCCACAAATTAAGCGGATTAAAATAATACAAGTGTATTACTTCATACTTCCAGAGGTCAGAACTCTGAATCAGGTCTTGAAGGGTAGGATTACGTTCCTACTGGAGGCTCTAGGGGAGAATCCATTTACTTGCATTTTCCAGCTGGGGGAAACTACCAACATTCCTTGGCTCGTGGCCCCTTTCCTCCATCTTCAAAGCCAACAGACTAGCATTTTCAGTTCTCTCTCTGATTCTGACTTGCCTGCCTCCCTCTCTCACTTACAAAGACACCTGGTATCACCTTAGGCCCACCTAGATGATCCAGGATGATCTCTGTATCTTAAATCCTTGCCTCAATTTCATCATCGAAGGCCCAATGGCCATGGAAAGTAACGTTCACAGGGTCTGAGGATGAGGATATGGACATCTGAGGCAGGACATTATTCTCCCTACCACCAAGAATACATTTTGCTCTACCTGGAACACTCTGGAACATTCCCGACATTCTTTACAATACAGCTCAGACAGTACTGACACCCCCAGGCAGAGCTTACTTCCTTCTTCCTGCTCCTGCAGGATCAGAATCCGTCCTCAGGTGATCACAGTGCAAGTCCTACTGTCACAATGACCTTCCCCTCTGAATGTGACCCTCCCCTCTGGGAGTGAAAACAAGAAACTTGCTTAGATCATTTCCATGTGCCCGAGGACCAGCACAGGTTCTTGTTTTCAGGATGGATAGGTTTTTTTTTTTTTTTTGCTTTTTGTTGAAGATAAGAAGGAAGGGGAAAACAGGAGAAAATGGAAAATGAGGGAAAAATAAGGAAAGTGAAAGTGGTTGAGTCCATTTAAACCAGGCCATTTACTCATTGTCTTGGTCCATTTCCTAGGAATCCAGCATAACAGGCATTGTAGTCCCTATTCTACACATGGGAAGACTGGGGCTCCGAAGAGAGAACTGCCTTGTCTAAGGCTGAGCTAGGAAGCTGTGAGCCGCCCACATCCTGCCCGGCTTTTCCCACCATATTGTCAACCACAATTCCCTTTGTCTAATCCACCGCAGCCACACTGGGCTGGACTGTGTGCTGTCCTATGCCAAACGCCTCAACTCATTTCCGACACAGCACCTTCATACAGAGTTCTCGCTCTGCCTAGCACATCCCTCCCCCCACATCTTCGCATCACTTGCTCCATAGCTTTAGGCATCTTCTCAAATGCCATCTCTTCAGTAGGCCTTTTATAAGTATCTTTCTCTACTAGGTCCTCCCCCAACTCTTGGACCCCTTACTATAGTGTATTTTCCATCATAACAAGTCTCACCAGCTGAAATCAAACAATCTAGTTTTATTATTATAACGCAAGTCCAGGAAGAGGGCAGAGACTTGATCTATTTTGTGCGCCTCAGTGTCCCTAAAGCCTAGAACAGTGTCCGGCGTACAGTAGGTGCTTTTCACTAAACAGCGAAGAGTGAATGAAAGAAAGAATGAATGAATGAGGTGAAAGATACCATCACGACACAGGAATGCTGAGAAGGCAAGATTCCGGGAAACAGGATCCAGGGAAGGAAATTATTAACCATTAGACCTCTGGGCTGAGATTCTTAAGGTAAGAAATTGAATATTCCATTTGCACCAGCACCAGAGTGTGGAGTTTGTTTGGCAAATGTGTGGATCCCTATAGAAAATTCAAGACACGGGCTCAATGTGTGTAAGTGTTTTTTTCCCTGATGGGCAGCTTAATTTTGATCCAAATGAGACGTAACATTTTGAAAAGCAGGGTCGTGTGGCTGTGGCCATGGCTGTGGCGCCAGGCCAGCTTGGACTTCATAGCCATGCTCTGCTGCTTACCAAACTTCAGCAAATCAATTACTCTCTCTGACCCCATTTTACTTTCTCATATAATTAAGCTGATAAATTCTAGTTTCCAGGATTTGCCTGAATGTGCAATTAGAGAAGGTATTTCAATCACCAGGTATTTAGAAAGTGCTCAAGAAATCTTAGTTTTCCCCTTCATTGTAGCTTCCCTAGCTGGTATGGACTCGGTTTGGTATTTTTGCAAAGTATGCTGACATATTTTTATTCTCAGTAATTTCTTTAAACTTCAGGGTTGGCTCTAAAGATTATTATTGTCTCCTTCAGCTGCCCCAGGGGGACGGCTGTGTTTTAATGGAATCACATTCTTCCACAGAGCCTTCCCCGAAGGGCCGTAACTGGGGGCGGCCATCAGCCTTGACTGTTCCTCCCTCGACCTTGGGGAAGAAGGAGGGCACATGGTTCCCTCAGGCCAGCCAAGCACACAGGGAATCAGATGATGTGAGGCCAGCCTGAATTTGGCTTCCTGTCAGCAAGTCTGCCTCCAGCATCCATCCTCTCCCCGCAGACCAAATGTGCCACAGTGGGAAAGGAATCCTACAGAACCATGCAGGCCCTTGGGTAAAAACTGCTCCCCTTACCCTTCAGTCTTCATTACAATGAGAGAAAATAGAGCTGGGAGGGTCCCACAGGGTACCCAGAACTGCCTTCTCCCCTTTCCTAAAAAGGGTCGCTCCCACAATCAGCCTGCAACGATAGCTTCTGAGAAATACACAAAATAGCAAATTTTATCATGAAAAAGTCCATTTCAAGGAGTCCAACTTCAGTCCCCTTCCCTGATGTCTTCCATCACTTTCTGCTGTTTAACTGAGTCACTTGAAAGAGGCCAGCGTAGATTCTGGGTTACAAGGGCAGACATTTAGCCCCAGACCACAAAACCCAGAGAAAGACATATCTAAGTCACTGGTGTTCCTGGAGCACTCAGCCCTCTGCGATGTCTGGGGTCCCTGCTTTCCCAACCTTCTGAGCAGCAGAGAACATCAGGGGATGATCTTGGGCAGTTATTTCCACAGTGGTTTTTCCCAGACCAGCAGCATTAAGAGTCACTGGAGAATTGGTTCAAAATGTGAATTCTTGGGACCCAATGGAGCCAAAGTTCTGAGGGAGAAGCCAAGCCATCTGAGTTTTAACAGTCCTTCCAGGTGATTCTTAGGTGCATTCAAGTTTGAGAACCACTGGTCTAGAAATCCTATCTCTTTGCCAAGCCACTAGAACTCTGGGGGATGCCTGGAATGAGGAAAGGGAAAAGCTGTGGGGGAAAGTACACATGGTGAAGGATGAGGTCTTGTCCTTGGTGACTGAGAACAGAATGACCCAGGATGGACCAGTGGGCTACCCTGAAGCCCACTAGTTACTGCTGTAACCAGAAAAACCCCAGAAAGGAGATAATGCTGACAGTCTGGTCCTAAACCACAATTAATTTCTTAGCATTCTCAGCACTAGGCTTGGGGATGATAAGTCATGACCCAGTATCATCCTTGTAATGACCCTTACATGTTCCTAACACTTCATTAACCAGATCATAGGAGGAAAAGATGGGAAAATCCTAACCATTCATACTTGTGGCTTACTTGGGTTTTCCCTTTGACGGATTCTTTTCCTCAGTTTTTTCTGCCTCAATTTCCTTTGATCTTAGCTAAGTCAAGACAGTAGAATATCTTCATCTAAGAAATCAAAGGCCTTTTACCTATTTTATCTGTTTTACCTATTTTTACCTTCCCTTACTTCTTTTATCAGAAGAAGAGGCAAACCAATATTTATTCTTTTACTATCCACCGCATACTTGGCATTTCACTAAGCCAATGACACACATTACCCCATGTAATGCCCAGAGAACTCTGCAAGGCAGTTATTATTACTTTTCTTTTTTTTTAATGAAGCAACTGAGGCTCCAGGAAGTTAAGTTACTTGAATAAGGAGCATACCTACTAGAGAACAGAACTGTAAGTGTTTCTGCCCCTCATGACTCCCCTCTCTGTGTCTGGTTCCAAAGCCTGAGCTTTCTTTTTATATTGGGTAATTTACTACATGCACAAAAGTAAATACATACATCCTGTAAGTGCATTGCATTAAACAGGAAAGATCAGTTTATGCTGCAAACCCCTACATCAAAGTAGCTTAGCACATAAACTACAGTTCTCACTCATACAAAGTCCACTGCAGGCCCAGAGGTCCTCCAGGGCACACTCTTCCAGCAGGAAGAGGTCTAGAACTCAGGAGGCCTCAGGTGTCTCCATCTGAACAGGAAGCCAACATAATAGAAGAGTGTGCCAGGAAGATTGTGGTGGTTTTGGCTGTCTCAGCCTGGAAGTCATGTTCAGCACTTCCGTTTCATCGGCTAAAATTAATACCATGAGATTCCCTAATGGCAAAGGGCTAGGAAATGTTGTGTTCCTAGGTACCCAGGAAGAGGAAAAAGGTTTGATCTACACAGATACAGTGTTTGGCAAATATGGTTTAAAGAAAATAATAGAATGCAATATATACATACCTACTACTTAGCTTAACAAGTAAACTTTAATGGTATCATAGAAGTCCATATGTGCCTTCTTCATTTCATCACCCTCCCATAGGAAAATGCTACCTTAAATTTTGTGTTAACCATTCCCTTTCTCTTCTTTATAGATTCTAACACTTCTCTGCATTTGCTTATATATATATATATATATATATATATATATATACACACATACACATACACATATATGTGTGTGTATATATATATACACACATACATACACATACACAGAGATTTTCTCTTCTTGTACTTTATACACACAGAATCATAATGTATATATTCTTCCATGGCTTCTGTGTTGACTCAATATTATGTTTTTGAGATTTATTCACACTGACGCATAGAACTTTAATACATTTATTTTCATTCCTTCCCAGTATTGTATTTTGTGAATATACCAATACTTCTGTATCTGTTCTACTGTTGATGTACATACAGATTGTTCCCATTTGTTTGTTATCATGAATGATGTTGACATGAACATTCGTGTATGAATATATATATATATATCTTAGCATAGACTTTCTCAAAAGCATTTTAGGGTGTACGTCACTGAAATGATTTCTAAGCTAAAGGTATTCTCACTTTCAGTTTCACCAGAAAATAACAAACTGTTTGACCATAAATGGAACTGAACAATTACCAGCATTGTTAAGGATGTGTATCAATGGAGACGCTCATCTACTTCCAACAGGAGCATATATTGATAAAACCACTTTGGAAAATAGGATAGAAATGAGTTCCTTGACCAACAGCAATCTTGTTTGGGATAAAGTGAATAAAGCATTCCAAAAATCTATAGATGGTGATGCTGACAAAAATACTTGGATGTTAAGGCAAGTGCATAACTAAAGCAAAAGGCTTTCTACTGAGTACAAATATACCCGTGATGGAAAGCCTGTTCATGCTGGAGGAGGTCATTGTAATTAACCTGCCACGAGGTAGACAACCGATTCCCCTGTAAAACGAGGTTGTGTTGGAGTTAAACATTGGTCTCTGTCATTAGCAGGTAGATACATAAAATAAAAGGTGGATAAGTAAGTTTTGGTCAGGGAGAACCTACTTTGTTTAGCCCATATATAATCTTTCATCTCTGCTACTCTGGTTACTTTAGTCTTAAGTTCTGCGAACAAGGACTTTACTGACTGAGGAAAGAGGTCAAATATAGCCACAGTTTTGGAATTTTGTCACAGTGACTTTTGAAAGACTCCTCTGCTACCTTTGATGTGCATTCACACAAAGAAAACAAATACCCTCCATTTTGAGAAAGCTTTCCATACACAAGCATACCTTGGAGATACTGGCGGTTTGTTTCCAGACAACTGCAATAAAGCAAATATTGCAATAAAACAAGTTACACAAATTTTTTTGGTTTCCAAGTGCATGTAAAAGCTATGCCTACAATGTCTGTGGTGCATTAAGTGTGTAACAGCATATATACCTTAATTTTAAAAATATCCTATTGCTAAAAAATGCTAACCATCATCTGACAACGCAGGGTTGCCACAAAACTTCAATTAAAAGAATACAGTATCTGCAAAGCACAATAAATTGAAGCACAATAAAACATGGTACATCTGCACTTCTTTTCCGGACCCCTTGTCACTAATTCTCAAATCTTGTCATTCGAAATTTCTGACCAACAGATACAGCATTAGCCATTGCCCATGAAGCAAGATGTATCTATACCTCTGACTATTTCTTCTTTCAAAGTGAGAAAACAAATCGACTGACCAAAGTTTTGCCTAATGAGAGAATACATTTCCCCACTGTAATTTATGGCTACTTCTGGTTGGGGCTATAAAAACTGGCTGTTGTTGGCACCTTGTCAGAACTATCTGTAAATCAGGAATAAAAAATTATTTTTTTTTATTCCTCTTAGATTGAAAATGTGAGTTGAAAGAGATGTCAGTGCAAAACAGGTAAATGCCATGGAAATTTGAATTATTTCTTCATTCAACTCACTTGATTTTTTTGGTATTTGCTTAAGCCTTATCGCATATAAACCACTTTCAGGTGCTAAAGAAATGTTGCCGAACACGACTGACATTATAATGTGATCAAGTAGAGAGCACATTACGATGCTGTTGTCATATATCTAATGACTTCCAGGTTTCAATAAGAAACTAGAAACTTTCTCAAAAAGGAAATACTTGATGGGTGACATGAGAAAAATGGTGGAGATGGCAGCTACCTGTTTCCATTACTCCACAGAAACACTAAGAACCAAATTTGCCAGAACTCTGGAAAATAGTCAAAAGCTTATAGCAAGAAAATGCCGAATCAAGAAAAAAAATTCAAAATGGTAGAAAAACTCTGAGGTTTTTCCACTTGCCCTGCTCCATCCCTACCTTTACATGATCTTAAAAGACTGCAGACTGTGTTTCCAGCATGGGACCCTGGTCCCTGGTTCTAGAGCAGGCCTTATTCACAAGCTATTGTGTTTGTTCTAAAATTCCTGGAAACTGCCTGAAGGAAGAAAAAAAGGCATTCATCTCTGTTTGGCCTGACTGAGAAACAAATGGTCCTGGACAAGAGGCTAAACATGCAAAAGAATGAAGTTAGACCTCTACTTTACATCATATATAAAAATTAACTTAAAATGGATTGATGACTTAAGCATAAAAGATAAAACCATAAAACTCTTAGAAGAAAACGTTGGAGTAAAACTTCGTTATATTGGATACGGCAACGGATTCTTCAATACGACACCAAAACCAAAAGGCAAACAAGTAAATAAATTGTACTTCATCAAAACTGAAAACTTGTGCATCAAATATCGTTATACAGAAA